>NC_045794.1:17429205-17739831 GCF_009873245.2 Balaenoptera musculus | reverse complement strand
AGTTAACTAGTTCAACTTAAGTTGGTTACAATTTTTCACCACCATAATTCTTTAATAAATATCCTTATACACACATCTTCTTATTTTTCCCCCAGGACAGTTTTCCAGATGTAAACATGCTGGGTGCATATTTTCCAAGAGTATACATATTTTTTGGCTTCGTGTTTTAATAGTGGTGGCAGCAATGCCAGCGAGGCAAAATGAAATACCATATGAAAATTTGTATTTGTGTCATTGGTTTTGACATGAGGATTGGGCCAAGCATCCCCCCTCAAAATCCATCAGCTGCTTCTCCTTGTCAAAAGGTACTTGCTTGGAGGCTCCCTTGGTGGCGCAGTGGTTGAGAATCTGCCTGCCAATGCAGGGGACATGGGTTCGAGCCCTGGTCTGGGAAGATCCCACATGCCACGGAGCAACTGGGCCCGTGAGCCACAACTACTGAGCCTGCGCGTCTGGAGCCCGTGAGCCACAACTACTGAGCCTGCGCGTCTGGAGCCTGTGCTCCGCAACAAGAGAGGCCGCGATAGTGAGAGGCCCGCGCACTGCGATGAAGAGTGGCCCCCGCTTGCCACAACTAGAGAAAGCCCTCGCACAGAAATGAAGACCCAACACAGCCAAAAATAAATAAATAAATAAATTTATTAAAAAAGAAAAAAGGTACTTGCTTGGTTCCTAGAAGGGAAGAGGCTCTTTATCCTGGGAGACTTATAATTTGAGCAGTGGCTGTTACTTGGTCATATTTTATCCCCTTGGACCACTGTTGGAGAAGGGGTAAAAGGTGATTAATGCTGCTGAGGGCATGTGTCATGACAATAGCCATTTGTCTCACCTTTGACACTTCCATGCAGATAGAGGTTTAAGCCAAGCACTGCTTTATTCCGATTGTCTCTTCAGGTTTCCTTGAAATATTTGTACTTCTCTGCTGCTGCCAACCTGCTGCTTTCTGACAAGCACCCAGCATGAAATTGAACAAAATAGTTAACTCTTTGATAGTGTCCCTTAAAAATTTTTCTTTTAGAAAGTTAAATAAACCCTTGCGCTTGATGGATCCCAAATGCTAACTTAAAAATGAGTACTAACCCAATATTGTATATCAACTATACTTCAATAAAAAAATGTTGGCTTAAGTAACATAGAAAAAAATGAAGATTCATGTCCATCCCTTCATCACTTAAAATGAACTACTAACCTGAGTGATAATGGGACGTTTTCTTTTTAACAGTTGGTGGCATCTACACTGTGATTCAGACAAAGGCCAAAATGACAGCAGATGAGTGGGGAGACAATTACTTTCTGCTTGGTCCATATTTTGAGCATAATATGAAGGCTCAGGTGGAACAATGTGAACCTGTAAATGATGCTGTGAGAAGAGCAGTGGATGCGATGAACAAACATGGCTGCCAGGTAAAGGATACTGTCCGACACTTCATTAATCAGCCTCAGTAAACTGTTGTGGGAAAACACCACGATTTACATGAACTCACAAGAAAAGGCCACTCGTCTTCTTAGGGGAAAGGAGTTGGTTTAGAGAAAGATGATGAACTTGATTTTAAATGGGTTACATCTGAGGCACTTTGTGAAAACCATAATATATCCATCTAGAAGTATACTAGGTTTGGAACTCAGCAGAGGGTATAGAATAGAGATGTTTGGGGAAAAGTGATTTGTGTCTAAATTGTAGTTGACATTATGGGTGTTGATAACATTATTCAGTAGAAGATTATAGACTAAGAGCAAAAGTTTTGAGCCAAATCTGGGGCAATGTGAACGTGTTAGAGTATCTGCACAAAAAGAAGTCAGAGACTGCAAAAGTAGAAGTCCAGCTGGTGATCAGAACCAAGGATGTCCAAGTGCTAATCCTCAGAACCTGTGAATGTGTTACCTTATAAAGCAGAAGGACTTCGTAGTTGTGACTATGTTAAGGTTCTTGAGATGGGAAGATTATCCTGGATTATCTGGGTGGGTCCAATATAATTACAGGGGTCCTTATAAGAAGGAGGCAGTAGAATTAGAATCAGAGATGAGATGTGACAATGGAAGCAGAAATTGGAGTGATGAGAGCTTTGAGATGGAGGAAGGAAGGGGCCACGAGCCAAGGAATGCAGGTGGCCTCTAGAAGCTGGGAAAGGCTAGAGAACAGATTCTCCCCTTAGGGACTGCAAGTGAAATGCAACTCTGCTGACATGTCGGTTTTAACCCAGAAGACCCATTTCAGAGGACTTGCTCCCAAATCTGTCAGAGAACAGATTTGCATTGTTTTAAGCTACTAGGAAGGCAGTAATTTGTTGCCATCACAACAGGAATAGAGATGTCAAGACAAGGAAGGAGAGAGTTTCAAGTATAGAGGAGGGACTGAATCAACAAAAGATTGAACCAGAGTCAGCTTGGTTTAGCAATATTCAGGCCATTTGTGGTCAGCTTGCTAACTACAGCTTCAGGGGGAAAAAGGAGGGTTAAATCAGATTGCAGCAGCTTGAGGAGTGAATGAGTGGTGAGATAAAGGATAGAGAAGTGTGGCTATGAGATTTTTCTATGAAGAGGAAAGATCATTAAGTTGTTTCAGAGTGACATGGTTTTGAGAGTTGGTATTTTCTTAAATATGAGTGAGCATATTTATATAACAAAAGGAAATATCTAGGGGGAGTGCAGAGAGAAGCTGAAAGTTCAGAAGGAATGGATGATTGAAGAGAGTAAGATCACTGAGGACAGGAGAGGAAACAAGATCCAAAGCACTACTAAAAGGATGGCTCTTCACTCCTCTCACTCATACTGGAAACAAAGGATGAATGCAAACAGAGATAAGCTGATGAAGAATTCAGGATGGTCTCACTCAGTGTTTCTGATGATCTTAAGAGCTAAAGGTCATCTTCTGAGAGTCAGGAGGCAAGTGTTAAGATGAGAGAATATGACAAAAAACGTTCAGAAAGTGTTCAAGGAATAGGGAAAAGAATTTCTGGACATTTTTAAGGTAGCATCGTGACTTTTTAATGGCACAAATATACACGACTGTGACTTCCTCCAGCAGCTAGAGTGAAAGTGAAGGAAGTAAAATAGTTGGAGATTTGGTGTTGTTTAATTTCAGCATCTGTGCAACGGGACAAGGTGGCACAGATCTTTGAGGTAACCGTATGATTGACTGAATTAATTGTTGAGTTGATGAATTGTTAGGTCTGAAATGGATAGGAAAGGAAAGATGAAAGGAGAAAGATGGGGATGATGTAGGAGAAAATGGGAGGTTCCAGAAACTGGAGGTCTTGAAGGGAGGCATACACTGGGAGAAATATAGTGAGAGAAGTGGAAGTATGGTGGTTGTGGTCAAGGGATACAATGCTAAGGTTGAACATTTCAGAGGAGGAGCAGTTTGGATTTTGACAAGGACAAGATTGCCATGAAGTTCTTTGAAGTCAGTAACGTCCAAGAGCTATGATGTAAGTGTGTAGGATACAATCCTGGATTTTAATGTTGCCCAGAATAAGGTAGAAAAGTAACCAAGAGATTTGTAGAACAAGGAAAGTAACATATTTGCATAATGAAAATCTCAGAGATGTCTTTATATACAAATAAAGAATAAGGTTTTAAAAGTTTCAGTGTAATTTAAAAAATCCTAACTTTTCTTCCTACTCACCCCAGGAATATAGTTTCTGGGGGTGAAAAAATGAGAAGTTCTTACTGACATGTCCATGTGAGTGGTGATGTCTAGGAGATATATACAAGGTTTAAGGTGCAGAATATTTAGTTTAAAAGGGAACTTGAGGTCCCAGAGGGCACCATGGAAACATATCACTGTGAGAGTAACATCGAGAATTAGGAGAGTAGGGAAGGTTGCATGTTGTACTGTTGGGATGAAATGAGTGAGATGTTAGAAGGGGTTCGCATTTGAAGCACTTGCGAAAGAAGAGGGAGGTGAAAGCCATGGTGGAACTAACTGATCTCAAGATTCTAAATGGATTTCTGATGTAAGGATGTTTCCATGTCAGGGCCGAGAATGCACTGCAAGTCAAGACAAGCTAGCTTACATTCTCTGTTCAGCACTTCACTGTGCCTTAGCTCACTGTATCATATGTCACATATTAGGCAGCCAGTAGCTATTTGTTAAATGAATACATAAATCAATGAGTGTCCCAAAGAGAAAACTATTGAAAGGTTGTTTGGGGCTCAGGAAAACTCAATATGAAAGAGTGCCATGATAAATACTGAATTACAGTGGAAGTGACTGACGCATTATGAGGGTCTTTCAATGTTGACTGAGGCATGGATGGGAGAGAGACATCACCATACATTCCTGAGTCCCAAGCAAGGGAATGAAGATCAAATGGGCTTTCACGCTCTGTAAAATTCAGCCTTGGGTGAAGTCATAATGTCAATGTAAGCAGTGTAGACACATTCAGTTTACTAGAGAGGTCTGGATACCCAATGAGAGAAGCTCTTAGCTTCTGCCAACTTCAAAAAGGGTTTGAAGTGATTTATGGAATTGCCTTGCATGTAATAGGAGAATAAACATAAAATAAAGAACATGAGTAAATTACTATAGAAAAATAGAGACCACAGGGGAAGTTAAAACTTGGATATACAAGTGACTAAATAATTACAATCAGAAAAAATTTGAAATAGCTACCGCATTCAAACTTGCACAAGGTAAAACATTCAGGAATAAAAGAATCAATTTGATGAATGTAATAGAATTAGACCTTGAGCTGCTAGATTAAAGAGAAAATGCATCTTGGGCAAGACATTTAGTTACCACCTCTGACAGCAACCATATTGGGAAACACTTGGTGTCACATTTTCTTTGATAGGAGGAATAAGGGAAATTATACACATTTGTCTAGAGAAACAGCTTTTTTTCTGGCAGGAAATATTGTAAGTCCTGTTGCATAAAGGAAAATAAGTGACATGGTAGACATATCCAACTCCAGGCTGTTAAAGATACAGATCACTTCACCTTATGACTCTATCATAAAAACATAGACCATAATATTAAATCCTAAAACCATGAGCTTAAGGTCACAGGAGGATAATGAGGGACAGAAGAACAGAGATTACATGATCTAAATACTTCATTTTAAAATGAGCAAATTTAATGAAGAGCAGGAACTTGGAGATTCTAGATGAATGGGTACCAGTCCATTCCCTCTTCGGGCGCACACATCAGATGCTCCGTGTTATCACTATGGTTCCCTATATGGCTTCTGTAATCTGCTTTTGAGTTCTAAATACAGTTTATAGCTTCTAAACCCAAATACATTGTTCTCCCTTGCGTTGCCTAGTATTACTCCATGGCTGTGTGTTCTTTATATGGCAGGTGTACTTTGGAAGATGGCTGATAGAAGGGAGTCCTTACGTGGTGCTCTTTGACATAGGCTATTCGGCTTGGAACCTGGACACGTGGAAAGGTGACCTCTGGGAAGCATGCAATGTTGGTATCCCTCATCACGACCAGGAAGCCAATGAAATGCTGATATTTGGATCATTAACTGCCTGGTTCTTGAAAGAGGTACTGTTTACTGTAGAGTCGTACAACAGAGGAGAAGCACAGTTGCTCTCTGTGCCCAGCAACAATCCTCTAAACTTTAAGCCAATTTTGAGATGATGCCATTATTAATTGTCCTAGAACATTTCAAAGGAATCTGAGAAAACATTCAACCTTCCCGTAACTAAATACCAGCTTTTGGAACAGGGTGATAATAATGCTTTTTTTTTTTTTTGGCTGCATTGGGTCTTCGTTGCTGCACACGGGCTTTCTCTAGTTGCGGCGAGTGGAGGCCACTCTTCGCTGCAGTGCGCAGGCCTCTCATTGCGGTGGCTTCTCTTAATGCAGCGCACGGGCTCCAGGTGCGCAGGCCTCAATAGGTGTGGCATGCAGGCTCAGCAGTTGTGGCTCACGGGCTCCAGAGCGCAGGCTCAGTAGTTGTGGGGCACAGGCTTAGTTGCTCCACGGCACGTGGGATCCTCCCAGACCAGGGCTTGAACCAGTACCCCCTGCATTGGCAGGCGGACTCCCAACCACTGTGCCACCAGGGAAGTCCCAATAATGCTTATTAATATTTACATCATGTCAGGTTCAACTAGAATGATGTGGATAAAACACCCAATTATATTCACTGTTACATAGATAATATTCAACATATATGCAAGAAAAAACAGTATACATCATGCACTATGTACTTGAGTTCTAGCATCATGGGAGCAGAAAATGGCCTGAAATATTTGATTTTGTTTATGTGTGAGTGCTTGTGTGACTTCAGTGGCTCTCAGATCTTTTAATCATTTGCTAAAGGCTGAAGTGATCTCAGCAGTTGCTAAGGAGCCCACAACAGTGAAATAGTCCATAGATGTAAAAATAAACCAAGAGCATTGGAAAGCAGTCCTTGTTAAATGAGCCAAGACTGTACTCAATTCCTGAAAGCGTGGCAGTAGGATTTCTTCATATTCCTTTCATTACCTCAAGATAATTATGCCTCACTTAAAAATCGGAGAATGAAGAGCATCCCTAGCAAAGTGGGACTGTGGTCTAAGGACAAATCACAGAACTGTATGTTGGGAGTGTGTCCCCTTGACCAGTATAACTTCTTTCTGATGAAGTCAGTCCAACAGCCATAAAGGGCTGCTTTGAGGTGAAAGGGAAGTGAAGGGGTGGTCCTATTGCTTTGTCTTGGTGACACCATAGGAGAAGAAGAGCGAGGGTGCTGACAGGATCTGGCCTAATGACAGATAGATGCAGGCTTGTTTAGCATCAGTCGCTGAAACCAACTCTTCCTCTGCAAGCTGCCCCAGGGCTGAGGCCAGCCTCCACGAGCACCCACACATGGGTGCATGTCAAGCCTTCCAGGTGATTCTGATGTACCCTAGGTATGAGAACCGCTGTCTTAGGTTAACTCTCTAGACTTCCCAATTCTCTGGGCAGGCTTCTTGAGCACAGGTGTTTTTCATTATCAATGCTACTCCCCCACTAGGGAAACAGTCATTAAGGGGAGTGGAATGTAAATATTAATTTTTTGAAAGGGTGAAACAAAGTAACTTTTTAAATTGAAATGCAGTTGATTTAAATATTGTGTTAGTTTCAGGTGTACAGCTAAGTGATTCAGTTATATATATATATTTTTTCCATTATAGGTTATTATAAGATCCTAATATAGTTCCCTGTGCTATACAGTAAATCCTTATTGTTTATCTATTTTATATATGGTAGTGTGTATCTGTTAATTCCATATTCCTAATTTATCCCTCCTTCCAACCCTTTGGTAACCATAAATTTGTTTTCTATGTCTGTGAGTCTGTTTCTGCTTTGTAAATAAATTCACTTGTATTATTTTTCAGATTCCACATGTAAGTGATATCATATAATATTTGTCTTTCTCTCTTTGACTTACTTACTTAGTATGATATTCTCTAGGTCCATCCATGTTGCTGCAAATGGAAATATTTCATTCTTTTTTATAGCTGAGTAACATTCCATTGTATACGTATACCACATCTTCTTTATCCATTCCTCTGCTGATGGACGTTTAGGTTGCTTCCATGTCTTGGCTACTGTAAATAGTGCTGCAATGAACATTGGGGTGCGTGTATCTTTTTGAATTATGGTTTTCTCTGGATATATGCCCAGGAGTGGGATTGCTGGATCATATGGTAGCTATATTTTTAGTGAAACAAAGTAACTTTAAGGTTAAGAAACTGGTGCCCTGCCTAGTGTTAGAATTAGACCTGGGTCCTCAGTGTGTTATTAAGTTTCTTTGATTCTAAGCAAGTTATTAATCTCTTTCCCTAATTCCAAATTCTTAAAATAATAATATATCATTTAAAATGTTTTTGGCTTCAAGGAACAGAAAGTACAAATGAGACTGACTTAAAACATGAAGTCATTTATTGTTTATTAAAAAGAAGCTTGTAAGTGGGTGGCCCCACCTGATTCAGCAGCTCAGTGAATCTTCAAGGATAATATTGCTATTATTCATTCATCCATTTAATGAATATTTATTGAGTGCCTACTGTGCATTTATTCAGGAGTCCCCTCTGTGGATACAAAAATAAATTTGATCCATATTGAAAGAGAGGATTATTCCATAAACATATAGGGGCTTTATGAACATGCAACTAAGTTCTATAAAACCATTATATTTGCTAAATCTGCCTGCTTTATCTTTAGATCCCTTTAAATTGTGCTAAAATTTACAGGCATGATAACTTTCCTTATGCTGTGGGCCATGAGCAAGATCAAACTACACCACCAACTTTTCTAAAAGCTTCTTTTCTGGTGTAGGTGACAGATCATGCCGATGGGAAACACGTCATTGTCCAATTCCATGAATGGCAGGCTGGGACTGGACTGATTCTTTCTCGAGCTCGGAAACTTCCGATCGCTACAGTCTTTACCACTCACGCCACACTGCTTGGGAGGTATCTCTGTGCAGCAAACATCGATTTCTACAACCATCTTGATAAGGTAACTAGTCCTTCCACCTTCCCCCCTCACCACCTTTCTTTCCGGTCCTTGAAGCTGAAGGATGGGAAGTATTGACCTTCGTCTTTCATCTGTCATCCAGATGGCAGAAATGCCCTTTCAACCAATCAATATTCATGACAAAGCCTCCCCTGAGGTGACTGAGAGCTCATATAGTTTAACTTTGTTCAGAGTGCAGTAGAGTGTAGCAGGGAGAGGCCAGATGGCTGTCCACTTTGGAGCAATAGACCCAAGATCCAAAGGGATCTGGTGGGAGTCAGACACTGCGGCTGTGAGGTCGGGCTGCTGTCTACTCTGAAGCTTGGGAAATGCTGTGAGGACCTTGGATCTGCATGCAGATCTGAGTGGCAGGTGCATGGCAGGGAATCTAGCCATCAACTTGTACTATGAGCCTTACTTCCTCCACCCTTCAAGTGAGCAAAGGTCAGATTTCTGCTGTGACTCTGCAATGAGTTATAGGTGGAGCTTTATGGGGGTCTAGTAAAACAGAGTTATCAAAGACAGGGATGTGGGGCTTCCTTGGTGGCGCCGTGGTTAAGAATCCACCTGCCAATGCAGGGGACATGGGTTTGAGCCCTGGTCCGGGACGATCCCACATGCCGCGGAGCAGCTAAGCCCGTGAGCCACAACTACTGAGCCTGCGCTCTAGAGCCCGTGAGCCACAACTACTGAGCCTGCGTGCTACAACTTCTGAAGCCCGCTGGCCTAGAGCCCGTGCTCCGCAACAAGAGAAGCCACCACAATGAGAAGCCCGCACACCGCAACGAAGAGTAGCCCCTGCTCGCCGCAACTAGAGAAAGCCTGTGCGCAGCAACGAAGACCCAACACAGCCAAAAATAAATAAACAAATTAATTTTTAAAAAATTTTTAAAAAGAAAATAAAAGAATAAAATAAAACAAAATGAATTCGGAGAGTATTAAGATGAAATTAGTACAAGATAATGAAAAAAAGATGAATGAAAGGATCTACGAGTAAGAAATATATCTCTGAAAAAAAGAAAAAACAGGAATATGGATCTTTGGTGACTAAACAGTTGGTTTTGCTTATCTTAGAAGACTGCCTTAGTCTATCACCCAGAGTCATTCAGTTTTGACTTCTTTCTTCTATTTTCCATCCGTTCAATCAGATTAATAAAAGTATGTTTCTCATATCATCCTGTCAGTAATAGTGATCAAGCATCTGAGTACCATAAAGTCAGGAGTTTTGCAGATTTGGTATGTATGCTGCCAATTAAATCAATTTAGCATTTCAGGGTTCTGTTTCACTATCAGGAACATTAGGAAGTTGGAAAGTTGATTTCTAAAGACTCCCCCAGTTTAAAAAAGTTCTAGAATTCTATGAAACAGAATGCATGCTTGTGTGAGTGTGTGTATGTTTGTGTGTGTTTGTAACATATGAATAATACTCAGATAACGAGAGCAGAAAATTATACTACCATCTCGGAGACTTTTTTTTTTTTTTAATTTATTTATTTATGGCTGTGTTGGGTCTTCTTTTCTGCGCGAGGGCTTTCTCCAGCTGTGGCAAGCGGGGGCCACCCTTCATCACGGTGCACGAGCCTCTCACCATCGCGGCCTCTCCCGTTGCGGAGCACAGGCTCCAGACGCGCAGGCTCAGCAATTGTGGCTCACGGGCCCAGCTGCTCCGCGGCATGTGGGATCCTCCCAGACCAGGGCACGAACCCGTGTCCCCTGCATTGGCAGGCAGACTCTCAACCACTGCGCCACCAGGGAAGCCCTCGGAGACATTTTGAGAGCAGGAAAGTTCTTTCAGACAAACTTTAACATTTGCAAAGCAATGAATGGTCCTAAGGAGAGCTTGCCTGTAAAAAGGTCAGCTGAACCTGAAGGTCAAATTGTAAACATTAGATGTATATTTAAAATAAAGTCACCAAGGAATTCAAAAAGTCAGGAGATCAGGGAGATTTCCTAATGGTAGACTAATAAGGGCAAACCAGTGATCTGTGATAAACTCAGCCACTGTGTTTCCTGGAGAAGACCAGACTTTGATTTTTGTGAAAGAGAAAATATTACAGAGGCGTATCAAATATTTCAGGCATATCAAATATTTCACAGTGGAATACTTAAAAGCATTGTATGAAACAATTAATAAAAACAACTAATAATATTCATCAGATTTTATTCATCGTTTTTAAGGAACAAAACCATTATAATATATAGTTATATATTATAACTTTATCTGCTCAATAAAAGGTCAGTGTTTATAGCACACTATCTTCAAATATGATTATGTATCTCCCTAGCTTAAACCCCTCACTTGTTGAAATATGGAAGCTTAGTCAGACCCCAGCCCATCTCTCTAGTAAAAAGTCCTGCTCAGCAGAGTAACTAGTAAATAAATAACAAGTAATTAAGAACTAGGTTTTAAGTTAAAAACTCATAATCATTATTCACAGGAAAGGCCCCCATATCCATTTCTACAGCAGACCTTCCAACGCTCACAGTAGGTTTAGAAATTCAGTGAAACAGCAAAACACCAAATTATATATATGAAAAGTTTTCAAAAGTTCAACATAAGAAATGAGTCATAAATTAGTCTTTGGTACAGGATCCACAGTCAGTGTCAGTGAGCTCTGACTCAGGCAAGTAGACATCGGGGGGAAATGAGAACAAGGATAAAAGCATTTAACTTTTATAAAAGCAGAAAGATTAGAACTATTTTACTCAAAGACATGAACTGAAAACGTTTTTGGTTAATAGCCGATTCATAAGGGCCTTGATGTTTGTTTATGTTTTGGCTTAAATGTATTAGTTAAAATAGCATGGCAACTATTTTCAGCCACCATATGAATTTTCTGAGACTCTCCATGAAGATGTTTCAAAATTCATTCTTATTGGTCCTGCCATTGGTCAATCGTCTCCTCAATGATAGTGATTAAATACCTAATGCTTTAGATAAAAGGGGGATGGGCGTTAGTTTTCTTATGTTTAGACCTCTCTTTTCCTGATAGCAATGGGATTTCCTAGATGGGAAAGTGAGGACAGGGCTGTTTGGGATTAGAAAATGGTGAAGAAAGCCACAGACAGTTGTTTGGTGGATTTTAACTCTTTCCTCTGACCAAGTTTTGAGCTGCTCAATTTCAGTTATAGGGGATCGCAAGGCCTCTGCCATCCTCTCTCTGTAGTTTTGCATACTTGGTTTCCTCATTTAGGAATCCTATCTTCTCACCTCTAAATATTATTCAAATGTTAAGTGCTACCCCTATGTGAAATCTTACTGTTCTCTGCAATAACAACAACACTACTACCAAATAATAACAATAGCTGAAATTATTGAGCCCTTTCCATATGCCAGACACTTTTCTAAACATTTGATGTGTGTTAGGTCATTTACTTTTCCCAAAACTTAATGAGATAGGAAACATTTCATTCCAGAGTTATTTTTCTCAAACATAGACTATGTCTTTACCATACCTCTAACTGAGCCCTTTCAGTGCTTGCCATTGTATTCAGGACAAAGGCTGAATTTCTAGCCTTGTGTTCAGGGACTTCTGGGATCTGGTCCTATTACCAGATGTCTCTCTATTACGTGTCCTACATTCTACACCCAATGCTATAGTCACATCAGATGTCCTGCTATTTTCTGCACATACAGTTTGACTTTATGTATTTGTTCTTTGGGACAACTAAATTTTTCAGTCCAAAATAACCTTTCCCCAAATTAAACTTTCATGCCTCAGTCCAAATGTCATTTTATTTATCTAATCAACTTAGAAATATGAAGATTAATAAGTCATGTTCCTTGCCCTTGAAAATCGTACATTCTAGAGGTGATACTGGCAATATGAACACTTGCATAAATATGAGATACTGTTCTCTCTCCTTAACCAGGATGAATCAGACCCTCTCTGATCCTGTACCCTACTCAGACACTTACTCATTTCTGCCCAATTTTTACCTGCTTTCTCATTCATAAGCTCTTTGAAAGCAACAAAAGTATGTAAATTACTAAACAAATGTACGCTGAATGAGAGATTTGGTTGAATGAATGAGACCAGCCACATAGAGCTGATCTAAGCATGCCATACAGAGCCTTGATTCAGACATTTTCAGAGAGATGGTTGCAAATATTACAGTCAAGAAAGAATGCTCTAGGAATGTCCCTGTTGTAATCTCTAGAATCATCTAATGAGTCTCTTTTAGTACATTCCTCTATATGGTGCAGTCGTTATTGGGATTGCCATGTTGATTGAGCTGGAATCTACTTGATATAAAAACAGGCAGGAGCTCAGGTGTGGAGTCAAAATGATTTGGGATCAATTTAGGGCTCTGCTAAGATACTTAATAGGAATGTGACCTTGGGCCAGTTTCTTAACCCCTAAAAGTTTCAATTTCCCCCTCCGTAAGACGAAGACAAAAAATGTGTCTCTGGTTTATGAGGATTAAATATGATATCTCTCTTAGAAGTGTCTGATACATAGACTTGAGCTTCTAATAATCTTTATTACAAAAAGCACCCCACTAATACAATGCCAGAAACTTTATATACTTTTTTGTCTTAGACACTGCTAGTTTCATATGCAGCTATAGAGACATAACATTCAGTAACTAAGCAAAATGACAAAAGCCCGCAACGCTTGCTAACTGTGTTAAGTAACTGTTGGGGGTTTGGCTTTTTTTTTTAAAGTTAAGATACCCAGAATACTGGATGATTACACAATCTAACACACCATCTAATTAAAGTAACTGTACACTCCTTGAAGTTTCACGGTGTTGGGAGTTATATAGCATGGAAAAGCATTTGTCTTTTCTCTTTGTCAGGTTTCCTTTAGTGAATAGGAAGGATAATACTTATCCTTACTTTCAGTATCAAGTTTAATGTCAGCTTTGTTTCATTGCTTATGGAAAAAATATGATAAAGACCTTGGGGAAAGGAATTAGCTCAACATTTATAAAATAAGTAAAAGGATAATTAAAATGCCAAAAAAATCAAGAGTTCTCTATGATTATAGCAAAGGGGAAATATCATTTACATAGGGGGTTAAATGGCAGTTTAGAAGCACAGATGAAGTAAACAGCACTTTTTGTAAGCATAAGTAGCTATGTGCTTTAGTAATGGGTTTAATAGAAATTTATCATTATTTCTTTTGTGGTCATAAAATTTCACACAGCCTTGAGGAAAAACAATATGAGAAATATGTGATTTTGTTTTGCTCGTGTAGAAGGATCGGTGTAAGCAAATGTGTATGTGCGTGTGTTTTGTTTTGTGTTCACAGTTTAACATAGACAAAGAGGCTGGGGAAAGGCAGATTTATCACCGGTATTGCATGGAGCGTGCCTCAGTCCATTGTGCTCATGTATTCACCACTGTTTCTGAAATAACAGCAATAGAGGCAGAACACATGCTGAAGAGAAAGCCTGGTAATTATTACCCCTGAGTTTGTCACCGATCTATGAGAATTTTGTTTGAAACAAAACTGCATAAAATAATAATAAGAGGAAAAATTGCATTCACTATTACCACTCAAATCTTTACACATATTCTAATTCTCATTTTCAGTAGATTTGTTGAACACTAAGCTATATCTGGAACATACTAGTGTACAATCTGTGCTTGTCAAATAGTCTATGCTTAAAATGCCCTAGTTCTGAACTGGGTTGTCATAGTGACTTCCTGTGTGTAAGCAAGCTGAGTTGATTTTTCTATTTTAAGAAAATGAAAGTCCAGAAAATATCAGAAATGTGAGTGATACTACCCTAGTCCTACATCTTAGAACATCGCCTCATTGGTCCTGTTTAGTAGAAATCTGTTGTTTTACTTCTCCCAAGATTTTCTTGTAAGTTTTTCTGGGAACTATCCCCAGACCCATCCAGAGGTTGTAATGCCAAGAGGCATGTTCATAAAACATGACACTGTCACCTGACCACAGCTGATTGGTCCAGAGGTAGACATCTGACATAAGCTGGACCAGTCAGAATGCTCTCATAAGAAGGAGTCTAAACAGATGAGTCTGTTTGAATGCAGTCTTGTATAACAGAAATGTCACCTTGGAAGCTGTTAGCAGTGTCCATTTTCCCATTATGTTGCATGAGATGCAAAGAAAGTTAAACTACAGTGAAGTACAATAAGAAGCAGAAACAGTTTGAGAGAGAGAGAGAACTCTATACTTTCCACAGTGATTTAGATCATGGTTTAAACTAATTCCTGAGGCCCAGCTAAGTCTTTGCTATGAGACACTCCAGCATCTTATTAATAAATCCCTCCTTATTATACTTAGTGTTAGTAGGTTTCTGTTACTTGCAACCAAACAGTCCTAATTAATACATCCTCCTTGCTTGATTGCTGTGGTCTTGTCTCTAGCTGTCTTTCTTTCAGATACCACTTGAATATCAGAGAAAGCAGATCAAAGTTCTAGATAATTAAAAAAGAAGAATCCAAGTAATTTGAATAGTGGCAGCCTCAAGATCCTATGCTATTCTTTTTTCTTTCCAAGGGTTCTCTTGGATTCACTTTTGTTCTCACTCTCATGTCTCTTACAAGAGTTTGCTACATCAATATGCTCACTTGTTTCTTGGATCTTCCTTTTTTCCCCTGTCTTCAGTATCCTTTTCTGTGCTTACAAAAATGCTTTGTTTTTTTCTATTCTAAAATAAAAAATTCTCTTGAAGCCACTACTCTGTCAGATGTCTACACAATCTCATTCTCCCTCCTTTTGTTAAATATTTTAGAAAAATAATCCATAGTTCTTCCACTTACTCACAGCTCCTTCAACTCTAATTTCCAACCTCCAACACTTGGTCTAAAATTGCTTTTTCAAAAGTCACCAAGTTCAGAATTCTGTAATTTTCTTTATGTTCCTTGACATTCTTTAGCAGTTAAAGGTGGCAGATACCTCTGTCATTCCTTACTTTTCATGACATTACATATTCTAAGTTTTCTCAAATATGATTCTTTTCTAGTGTCTCTAATAGTTTCTCTACTATCTTCCATCTTTTAAAAGCAGACATTCTCCATGATCAGATTCTGGATCCTGCTTTCTTTATATACTATTTTCTTAACTTCCTGTTTTCTTTATATACTATTTTCTTAACTTCCTGTTTTCTTAAGGGGATTGCTGTAGGATAGGGGTGAAAACTGTGGACTTGTTGCCAAACTGCCTGAATTCAGTATCAAAATGACTTTGTGTTGAATATATGTCACTAGCTGTATGACACTGTGAAAGTTGCTTAAACTCTCTTTGCCCTAATTGCATAATGGAGCTGATAATACTATCTCTTATCCAGAATTGTTGCAATGATTAAATAAGTTACTACACGGGAAGAACTCAGATCAGTGCCTGGTTCACTGTAAAGGTTCAGAAAATGACAACGATTATTATTTTCTATGGATCAGACTTTTCCCAGGCTCTCATCTCTATTTCTGCTAACTTCACTTGGAGGTTCTACTAGAACTATAAACCACATAAGCTACTCCATTTCTGACTAGTAAAAGAATCACGCGGTGGCTCTGATTGAAATTGTGAGATCCCTGATGCTTTGTTGTTCAAGAAGGTCCACAGAATTTAAATGGATTATTAAACACAAAATTTTTCCTAAGAGCATTCTGAGAAAAAGCATCATATAGCACATCATGACTTTGTATTTTTTAGATTTTTCAAAGTATGTATTTTGAATTTTTGAAACTTGAATGATGTGAGTTTATTGCTTATATAAACAAATTAATCATATTTTTATAACTAATTTAATTAATGAAAACACTGAATTCAGAGCAATACCAACTCTAGAGTGGAACTGCTCACAAACTGAAGAAAGCCTTACTAATATAGTAAACATTGAAAGGATCATTTGAAACATTATTTGTAATAATTAGATTCCAGATAAATATTTTTACTCTAGAGACAAAGCTACAATTTTAATTATGTCATTACATGTGTCCATATGATTCCATATCTATCAATGAAACATAAAGACATTTTTTGAAACTTATGTCTTAAGCCACGTAGGCAGTGGGGAGCTGGAACCAGCTCATCTTGGCTCACAAGAGCCAATTATTAAATTTCAGGAAATTTGTGAGCTGGTTGCTAAACACAGACATGATTAAAAATTAAATTATGTAGACCAGAGCAACAGCCAGCTCTACCCACCACCAGTCCCTCCCATCAGGAAACTTACAAAAGCCTCTTAGATAGCCTCATCCACCAGAGGGCAGACAGCAGAAGCAAGAAAAACTACAATCCTGCAGCTTGTGGAACAAAAACCACATTCACAAAAAGATAGACAAGATGAAAAGGCAGAGGGCTATGTACCAGATGAAGGAACAAGATAAAACCCCAGAAAAATAACTAAATGAAGTGGAGATAGGCAACCTTCCAGAAAAAAAATTCAGAATAATAATAGTGAAGATGATCCAGGACCTTGGAAAAAGAATAGAGGTAAAGACTGAGAAGATGCAAGAAATGTTTAACAAAGATCTAGTAGAATTAAAGAACAAACAAACAGAGATGAACAATACAATAACTGAAAGGAAAACTACACTAGAAGGAATCAATAGCAGAATAACTGAGGCAGAGGAACGGATAAGTGACCTGGAAGACAGAATGGTGGAATTCACTGCTGCGGAACAGACTAAAGATAAAAGAATGAAAAGAAATGAAGACAGCCTAAGAGACCTCTGGGACAACATTAAACACAACAACATTCGTATTATAGGGGTCCCAGAAGGAGAAGAGAGAGAGAACGGACCCGAGAAAATATTTGAAGAGATTATAGTCGAAAAACTCTCTACCATGAGAAAGGAAATAGCCACCCAAGTCCAGGAAGCAAAGAGAGTCCCATACAGGATAAACCAAAGGAGAAACATGCCGAGACACATAGTAATCAAATTGGCAAAAATTCAAGACAAAGAAAAATTATTGAAAGCAACAAGGGAAAAATGACAAATAACATACAAGGGAACTCCCATAAGGTTAACAGCTGATTTCTCAGCAGAAACTCTACAAGCCAGAAGGGAGTGGCATGATATACTTAAAGTGTTGAAAGGGAAGAACCTACAACCAAGATTACTCTACCCGGCAAGGATCTCATTCAGATTCGATGGAGAAATCAAAAGCTTTACAGACAAGCAAAAGCTAAGAGAATTCAGCACCACCAAACCAGTTTTACAACAAATGCTAAAGGAACTTCTCTAAGTGGGAAACACAAGAGAAGAAAAGGACCTACAAAAACAAACCCAAAACAATTAAGAAAATGGTAAGAGGAACAATACATATCGATAATTACCTTAAACGTGAATGGATTAAATGCTCCAACCAAAAGACACAGGTTTGCTGAATGGATACAAAATCAAGACCCATATAGATGCTGTCTACAAGAGACCACTTCAGACCTAGGGACACATACAGACTGAAAGTGAGGGGATGGAAAAAGATATTCCATACCAATGGAAATCAAAAGAAAGCTAGAGTAACAATACTCATATCAGATAAAATAGACTTTAAAATAAAGAATGTTACAAGAGACAAGGAAGGACACTACATAATGATCAAGGGATCAATCCAAGAAGAAGATATAACAATTATAAATATATATGCACCCAACATAGGAGCACCTCAATACATAAGGCAACTGCTAACAGCTATAAAAGAGGAAATCGACAGTAACACAATAATAGTGGGGGACTTTAACACCTCACTTTCACCAATGGACAGATCATCCAAACAGAAAATTAATAAGGAAACACAAGCTTTAAATGAAACAATAGACCAGATAGATTTAATTGATATTTATAGGACATTCCATCCAAAAACAGCAGATTACACGTTCTTCTCAAGTGCGCACGGAACATTCTCCAGGATAGATCACATCTTGGGTCACAAATCAAACCTCAGTAAATTTAAGAAAATTGAAATCATATCAAGCATCTTTTCTGACCAAAACGCTATGAGATTAGAAATCAATTACAGGGAAAAAACTGTAAAAAACAGAAACGTATGGAGGCTAAACAATACATTATTAAATAACCAAGAGATTACTGAAGAAATCAAACTGGAAATTAAAAAATACCTAGAGACAAATGACAATGAAAACACAACCATCCAAAACCTATGGGATGTAGCAAAAGCCATTCTAAGAGGGAAGTTTGTAACTATACAAGCCTACCTCAAGAAACAAGAAAAATCTCAAATAAACAATCTAACCTTACACCTAAAGGAACTAGAAAAAGAAGAAAAAACAAAACCCAAAGTTAGCAGAAGGAAAGAAATCATAAAGATCAGAGCAGAAATAAATGAAATAGAAACAAAGAAAACAAGAGCAAAGATCAATAAAACAAAAAGCTGGTTCTTTGAGAAGATAAACAAAATTGATAAACCATTAGCCAGACTCATCAAGAAAAAGAGGGAGAGGACTCAAATCAATAAAATTAGAAATGAAAAAGGAGAAGTTACAACAGACACCGCAGAGATACACAGCATCCTAAGAGACTACTACAAGGAACACTATGCCAATAAATTGGACAACCTGGAAGAAATGGACAAATTCTTAGAAAGGTATAACCTTCCAAGACTGAACCAGGAAGAAATAGAAAATATGAACAGACCAATCACAAGTAATGAAATTGAAACTGTGATTTAAAATCTTCCAACAAACAAACGTCCAGGACCAGATGGCTTCACAGGTGAATTCTATCAAACATTTAGAGAAGAGCTAACACTCATCCTTCTCAAACTCTTCCAAAAAATTACAGAGGAAGGAACACTCCCAATCTCATTCTATGAGGCCACCATCACCCTGATAGCAAAACCAGACAACGATACTAAAAAAAAAAGAAAATTACAGACCAATATCACTGATGAATATGATGCAAAAATCCTCAACAAAATACTAGCAAACAGAATCCAACAACACCTTTAAAGGGTCATACACCAGGGTCATATGACCCTGGTCATATCCCAGGGATGCAAGGATTCTTCACTATACAGAAATCAATCAATGTGATACCCCATATTAACAAATTGAAGAATAAAAACCATATGTTCATCTCAATAGATGCAGAAAAAACTTTTGACAAAATTCAACACTCATTTATGATAAAAACTCTCTAGAAAGTTGGCATAGAGGGAACCTACCTCAACATAATAAAGGCCATATACGACAAACCCACAGCAAACGTCATTCTCAATGGTGAAAAACTGAAAGCATTTCCTGTAAGATCAGGAACAAGACAAGGATGTCTACTCTCACCACTATTATTCAACATAGTTTTGGAAGTCCTAGCCATGGTAATCAGAGAAGAAAAAGAAATAAAAGGAATACAAATTGGAAAAGAAGATGTAAAACTGTTGCTCTTTGCAGATGACATGATACTATACATAGAGAATCCTAAAGATGTCACCAGAAAACTACTAGAGCTAATCAATGAATTTGGTAAAGCTGCAGGATACAAAATTAATGCACAGATATCTCTTGCATTCCTGTACACTAATGATGAACAATCTGAAAGAGAAATTAAGGAAACACTCCCATTTACCAATGCAACAAAAAGAATAAAATACCTAGGAATAAACCTACCTAGGGAGACAAAAGACCTGTATGCAGAAAACTATAAGACACTGATGAAAGAAATTAAAGATGATACCAACAGATGGAGAGATATACTATGATCTTGGATTGGAATAATCAGTATTGTGAAAATGACTATACTACCCAAAGCAATCTACAGATTCAATGCAATCCTATCAAATTACCAAAGGCATTGTTTACAGAACTAGAACACAAAATCTTAAAATTTGTATGGAGACACAAAAGACCCCGAATAGCCAAAGCAGTCTTGAGGGAAAAAAACGGAGCTGGAGGAATCAGACTCCCTGACTCCCTGACTATACTACAGTAATCAAGACAATATGGTACTGGCACAAAAACAGAAATATAGATCAGTGGAACAAGACAGAAAGCCCAGAGATAACCCATGCACCTATGGTCAACTAATCTATGACAAAGGATGCAAGGATATACAGTGGAGAAAAGACAGCCTCTTCAATAAGTGGTGCTGGGAAAACTGGACAGCTCCATGTAAAAGAATGAAATTAGAACACTCCCTAACACCATACACAAAAATAAACTCAAAATGGATTAGAGACCTAAATGTAAGACTGCACACTATAAAACTCTTAGAGGAAAACAAAGGAAGAACACTGTTTGACATAAATCACAGCAAGATCTTTTTTGATCCAACTCCTAGAGTAATGGAAATAAAAACAAAAATAAACAAATGGGACCTAATGAAACTTAAAAGCTTTTGCAAAGCAAAGGAAACTACAAACAAGATGAAAAGACAATCCTCAGAATGGGAGAAAATATTTGCAAACAAATCAACGAACAAAAGATTAATCTCCAAAATATATAAAGTCCATGCAGCTCAATATTAAAAAAACAAACAACCTAATCCAAAAACGGGCAGAAGACGTAAATAGACTTTTCTCCAAAGAAGACATACAGATGGCCAAGAAGCACATGAAAAGCTGCTCAACATCACTAATTATTAGAGAAATACAAATCAAAACTACAATGAGGTATCACCTCACACCAGTCCGAATGGGCATCATCAGAAAATCTACAAACAACAAATGCTGGAGAGGGTGTGGGGAAAAGGGAACCTTCTTGCACTGTTGGTGGGAATGTAAATTGATACAGTCACTATGGAGAACAGTATGGAGGTTCCTTAAGAAAACGAAAAATAGAATTACCATATGACCCAGCAATCCCACTACTGGGCATATTCCCAGAGAAAACTATAATTCAAAAAGACACATGCACCCCAATGTTCATTGCAGCACTATTTACAATAGCCAGGTCATGGGAGCAACCTAAATGCCCATCGACAGACAAATGGATAAAGGAGATGTGGTACATATATACAATGGAATATTACTCAGCCATAAAAAGGAACGAAATTGGGTCATTTGTAGATACGTAGGTGGATCTAGAGAGTGTCATGCAGAGTGAAGTAAGTCAGAAAGAGAAAAACAAATATCGTATATTTACACATATATGTGGAACCTAGAAAAATGGTACAGATGAACCGGTGTGCAGGGCAGAAATAGAGGCACAGATGTAGAGAACAAACATATAGACACCTAGGGGGGAAAGTGGCAGGGGGTGGTGGTGGTGGTGGGATGAATTGGGAGACTGGGATTGACATGTATCCACTGATGTGGATAAAATGGGTGACTAACAAGAACCTGCTGTATAAAAAAATAAATAAAAGAAAAAAATTAAATTATGTAAACTTACAATTAAATATTATACTAAAAACAAAATTAATACTCAAAAGACATCAATTCCTAATTATTTTACTACATTTTACCGTGATCAATACTCTCGTTTATGTCTATTGCATTTGTACAGTGGAAATAGTATGTAACGGTGTTACTTTGTATCTCTTTCCAATTCTGTATTCACATTAGTAGCTTGAAATCAGTCATGGTGGGAGTATTTACGCCATGGAGATGGGCAAATACTTCTAATAAAACATCTTTCTCTCTCTCTCTCTCTTTTTCCTGCAGTGCTGGATACCACTGCTTGTAGGCCTCTACGTGGGAGGTTATTCTGCACTAGAAATAAAGATGTTAAAAGACCTCATTGACCTAATTCTTTAGGCTAATAAACTGAGACAATTAATTTCAAGACACATCTTTTTTTTTTTAACTTATTTTCTTGAAGTATAGTTGTTAGTTTCTGCTGTATGGCAAAGTTATTCAGATATGTATATATATATCTTCTTTTTCACAGTCTTTTCCATTGTGGTGTATTACAGGATATTGAATATAGTTCCCTGTGCTGTACAGTAGGACCTTGTTGTTTATCCATTCTACATATAATAGTTTGCGTCTGCTAATCCCAAACTCCCACTCCATCCCTCCCCCAACCTCCACTCCCTTGGCAACCACAATTCTGTTCTCTATGTCTGTGAGTCTGTTTCTGTTTCGTGGATGAGTTCATTTATGTCATATTTTACATTCCACATATAAGTGATATCACACAATATTTGTCAAGACACATCTTTTATTTTTAATTGTTTGTGAAGCAGTGAGAAAATTCCAGAGGAATTAAAGTCATAATAATGTGGTATTCATAAACAGTCTTGCCTTCTCCCTCTTTGTGGACAGTACAGCTGCCTGACATAGAGGATAAGGATGTAGACTCCAGGGCTAGGCCGCCTTGGCTTTAAACTCCCAATCCATCCTTCCCCCACCCTTCACTCCCTTGGCAACCACAATTATGGTTATCTGACCTTAGCAGATAACCTCTCCGCAGGCCAGTTTCTTCATCTGCAAAATGGGGACAGTGAAAAGAACTTACTTCATATGGTTTAATGAAAATTAAATTAATAGGGTCTACAATAAAGTCTGGCTCAAAGTAAGCCTGAGAGAAATGTTATAGAAAGAGATACATTGTAAGAGGGGTCTGTCCGCTATCCTGATCAGTAGCAAATGCCCAATTACTTAGTAAAAAATCATAAGAACAGCAGTTCTTTTTAAAATTTTTTTTCACAACAAATGACCAAGAAGCCTGGGTTGATTTTGTGGAAGCATTTCAAGGGAATAGCCTGTTAACTGTAAAATATCCTTCAAAATGATAGCATACTTATACTTCTAGCTCAAATCTCCACTGCAAAAATCTTCATTGCCATGTGCTAATTTTTTTATTCCTTTTGTTTTTACTGCTACTATATACAATAACCCATGAATTCAACTCAGTAGGTGATTTCCACCATATACTCTGAGCAGTGCCTCTCTTTCTTATCACAGACCAATATTCTGGAAAACCAAAAATGTCTCCCTGCCCAAGCAACAAAATCTTCTAGGTAGAAAGACTCAGCTACGTATTAGACCTAAAGGGCTACTTTTCCAATGTTCCGTATGGACAGAACACTTCCCACACATTTAACCAAAATAAAATGACAAGAGGTAGTTTAGTGCACAGCACAGTTAAAGCTACAACAGGTGGAAGCAGACTGCACGGACACTGCTGGTCCTCCTGACACGTGTGCTCTGGAACAGATTCTATTGACAACTCTGTGCCTCAGTTTCTGCCTCTGAAAATGCAGATAGACACCCCGGCTTTATTGGCTGTTGCAGGGATTAAATGAGTTACTTGCAAGGTGTTTAGAGCAGTGCCTGGTGCACAGCAAGTGATCAATAAATGAAAACTCTAACAATGACTATTTTTGCTATTCATGTATTTCATAATACCCATCACTCAATGTTATTTCAGTCAGATAGTCCTGATTTTCTATGTCAGCAATTTATTATAAACTTTTATGAATTTTCAATACTATGATAGTCAGAGACTAGAAATGTTAATAGACACCTAACTAGATAGATTTAAAAATACTGTTTTGTTTTGTTTTTTGACAATGCTACCCTCTCTCAAAAGAGCTTTTTCGTGATGATTTTACTTTGCTTTTCCAGATGTAATTACTCCAAATGGCTTGAATGTTAAGAAATTTTCAGCAGTACATGAGTTTCAAAATCTCCATGCCATGTACAAGGCCAGGATCCAAGATTTTGTTCGAGGTCATTTCTATGGGTATGATTTCCTTCACTGAAAAAAAATTAGCGTGTGATGTTAGGGATCTGGGGTATAGAGAAAACAGGGTTACTAAAGTAAATGTTTATCTTTCCTAGTCCCCTTTGTACTTTAACAGAACTCATGTGTACATTTTGTTGCTGTTGCTTTATTTCATTGGAACCTGTTTTGTTTTGTTTTAGTCATCTGGACTTTGATCTTGAAAAGACGTTGTTCCTCTTCATTGCTGGGAGGTATGAGTTTTCAAACAAAGGAGCTGACATCTTCCTAGAATCCTTATCCAGGCTAAATTTCCTGCTGAGGGTAAGAATGATCTAGAATGCCATACAGTATTTTTTTATAAGAGGACTTTCTTCTGTGGGAAGTAAAGAAACTTCTGGCTTCGTAAATAGATTTCAAAAGAATATACGATTTTGAAGACTTAAAATGACAGCCTTATTCTAAAAGTGACTTTGGTCTTTCAATTAACATATTAGGATTGCCACACTGTTCGCTTGTGTATTTGTGTATGATGTCAGGTATTTTTTAAAGAGAGCCACAAGCTTATCACATATGTGCTATTTTTTTTTTCAAGAATCATAGGAGCAACATTTTATTGGAAATGCTTCTAAAAGAATATTTTTATGTTAATTTTAACTTTTTCAATTTTTATTGAAATATAGTTGATTTACAATGTTTCAGGTATACAGCAAAGTGATTCAGTTATACACATATATAAATATATATACTCTTTTTTTTACATTCTCTTCCATTATAGGTTATATATGTGCTATTTTTAAGATGACCATATAGCACCCCTTTTCCCACCTGTCCCCAAAGAGTTTGTAAACAATTGAAAGATAAATATAGAGAAATTAAGCAAACAGAGACAAAACCTCACCTTTTTTAAAACCAATAAAAACTATAATGGAAGATATGGCTTGGGTGTATGGCATCAATAGGCTTCCTAATATTGGACCTCGGTATTAAACTTCTTGGTATTAGACATCCAATCACAGGCAGCTCTGGCCATTGCCATCCTCCCCAACCAGAGCATGTCTTCAGAAGAACATGTGCAACACGTCTGACAGCCAAGCAGTTTTCCTCTGTAGAACGGGGAAGACACTCACAAAATCTATTCCTATCCCAACTCACTTGCCATGCCTCTTCCTTGAGATTGAAAGTCTTGAACTGTGAAACTAGGAGAGGTCCCACCACAAAGAAACATGAAGGAGGGAAAGGAGATGCCCATCCCAACAAGGTGGAATCATTTTTTGCTCAGGAGGGTGGGGCTTTATAGGTTCCAAACTAATCCAGCAATAAAACCTGTGCGAATAGAAGTACCGTGTCATAGCTACTGATGAAAGTTATTGGCTTATTTTCGAATCCCATCACATAAAAATATAGAATAAGTAACAGGAAAATAGGGGAGACTAGTGTAGAAGTCCAATCTTATTGAGATACTGAGACAATCTAAACTCTCCTGAGCTCCGTACTGCTCTCCAGTTCAGTTTTTATTTCTTGGACATAGATTTAGCCTTGCCTTAGAGCAGACATTGTACCAAGTATGCTAAAAGATTTACTAAAACCACATTAATAAAAACCCAAGCCTGTAAAATAGGGTTGAAGGTCAGAAAGATTATTCAAGAATAAACTACAATAACCTTATTTCACAGTATTTCCTGATACGTATCTATTCAACAAGCTTTACAGATGGACTCACAACTATATCAAATATGTATTGTGTTTAGAGACATTATTAATCAATTTATCCATACCTTTATTAATTATTCACTTTATTCTTAGATGTCAAGTAAAAGCCAGTTTCTATTTTTCTAGACATCAAAGACAATTACAGTCTTTGGAGAAATTAAAAGAAGGCATTCTCTTTCCATATAGTACATTTATTCTTTAATGGCACATTGGCTACTTGTGGGGTGAGTTTCCTATTCTATGGCTCCTGTAAATGTTCAAATAGAATTTCAGGTCCTAGAGAGCAGAGACCACAGATTAGATGGTAAAGTGTCCCACATTCAGGAGTAAGTCATTTCAGAATACAAAAGCATTCATCTGTTCACAGTTTTAAGTTTATGCTTTCATTCCCACAGCTGTTTGGCATGTCATTTCCTTCTGAGAAATTCCAGGTCAATGGTATTTATTGGAATAGGAAAAGTAAGCAGATTGTAGAGTCAAAAAAACACCGGTTGACTCCCAGTTTTGCCAATAACCTCTGATAGGAGCTCAGACAAAATTTTGAAACTCTTGTGCCTCTCTTTTGAAATTAATGAGGAGAGTGATAGCGATTGTGCAGTTACTACCAGGCTTGGGTTAAGTTATGAGTTTAAAGCACCCAGCACAGTGCCTGCCACACCAAAAGTTCTGGGCACATGCTCGTTCCCTTACTTTAGGGCTAAAAAAAACAAAACGCAACATCATGAGAATCAAGACATTTAACAGAAAAATGTAAATAATCTATTTGTGCAAATCCATGTAAATTAGCTATAAGAAATAGAATAAACCCAAACGAAATCCTCATTAACTTTCCAACCTGAAATTTTAAAGAATATTAGCTCACATTTATGTTATTTTTTTAACCACAGAAAAGCACAGTGATATCAATAGCAATTGCTCTATATTTTAGATGATCGATGTCATGAAAATATTCTATGTGTGGATTTTTAAATTGTTAATTGACAAATCTTGATTGAATGCCATATTTAAATTAAAATTTCTGAAAAAGCCTCAAGACAGTGGGTGTAATTTTTTTGTCAATCATGAATAAGTATTCTTTTTATCTCAAGATATTCAAAGCACTCTTTTTCACAGTTTAAGGTCCATCTGTCACATAGTTTATTTTATCTTTGATAGTTGACTCTGTTGTGTTTTCTAATCCTTCATTAGATGCATAAAAGTGACGTCACCGTGGTGGTGTTTTTCATTATGCCTGCCAAGACAAATAATTTCAACGTGGAAACCCTGAAAGGCCAGGCAGTGCGAAAACAGCTATGGTAACCTCACATCTTGTACATGTTCTCAAGCAATAGACCTAAAGGGATTTTTTTAAGTGCATGATTTCTGATCTATTTCCTTAACCTGTTTTTTTTCATTAAGATTATTATAGCACACATACTACTTGGTTCTCTTCTCATTGGGCTACTAAATGTTAGATTATGTCATGCCTATAAAACTGTGTTAATATAGAAACATTGGAGTGAGCCACCATGGAAGGATAAGGACTCTATAGCTATTTTTAAAGATGGGTTGAATTTAAAACAAAATTTTATTATGGAAATGTTAAAACATATGCCAAAGTAATGAGATTAATATAATGCTCCCCTACCTGCCCACAGCCCAGATTCAACAATTAGCAGCGTATTCCCGATATTACATCGATACCTCCGTCCACTCCCCTTCCCTTCCCCTCACCCTCTCCTGATTATCATCAAGCAAAAAATTGTTACATTCTCTGCACTGGTCAGGGTGTTCAGCTGCCTCAGCTCTGGAGGTTTTAACTCAGGCTAAACTGGCAAATAGGAAAAGAACAGAAGAGGTGATACAGAAGAGACCTGTAATTTCAAAGCCTGCACTGACAAAACAACAGCACTGTCATGGCAAAGAAAGACTTAAAACGGTGACATTGTTTAAGTTGTGAATCTTTCTGCTCATACAGGGACACTGCACATTCTGTGAAGGAAAAGTTTGGGAAGAAACTGTATGATGCATTATTAAGGTAGGTGCTTGGAACACTGAACACTTCAAACGTTTAGGGCTTCACTACTCAGACTTAACCATTTAGACATTGTATTTATTTTGTTCCAACTGTAAAGGAATTAGTAGCCTTTGAAGATGTTTTACATCATGTGAGCAGATTTTGTTTAATCCTTCATCTGACAAATATTTCTAAACAGTTTGCACAAATGAGAACATATTTATATATACAGATAGGTTCTAGTTCAATGGAAATCTGATTAAGGGTTAATATGTCAGTCTGAAGCTGAGGGAGATTTCATGAGGTTTTTTTTTTATAATTTATTTATTTATGTTTGGCTGCATTGGGTCTTCGTTGCTGAGCCAGGCCTTTCTCTAGTTGCAGCGAGCGGGGGCTACTCTTTGTTGTGGTGCGTGGGCTTCTCATTGCGGTGGCTTCTCTTGTTGCGGAGCTCGGGCTCTAGGCACCTGGGCTTCAGTAGTTGTGGCGCACGGGCTTAGTTGCTCTGCGGCATGTGGATCTTCCCAACCCAGGGCTCGAACCCGTGTCCCCTGCATTTGCAGGCAGACTCTTAAACACAGAGCCACCAGGGAAGTCCTTCATGAGATTTTAAGTCAAAATATATATTGACTTCATGTATATTAAATCTATGTTTACCTATATATTAGATTAACATATATTTATTAATTAACATTAATTAATGTTAACTAACACATTTACTTAATAAGTAATATATAGTATTTAAATAAATAATAAATAAAATATATAAAATGTATAAGTAAAATAAAATCGAAATAAAAAATCAAATTAAAATGTATTATAAAATAATAATATGTACAAAATATATGGATTTTGTTACCATATGAAGAGAAAGCTGTGTTGTCTCCTGATGCATGGTGGCATCATTTCTTGTTACCGGTAAAAATATCAACTTATAGGTGGACAAGTTATGGCCACTGTAGAACACAGTACTTAGGGGTGGGCAAAACACAATGAGAATGTCCTCCTGATCATCAACATGAATGCTTTAAAAATTAATTTCAATTTTCTTCTATGCCAGCAAAGGTGTTCTTTTATCAAACTTCCTCAAACTTTAGGAATTTGTGAGCTTCATCAGGAACCTTTGTTTGCTTTACATTTATTTTTAAATTGCTTGAAACGGTGTCTAACACATAGGAAGCACTCAATTAGTGCCAGCTGTTTTTATTTTTATTATTAAAACTGTTTTCCCCACAGAGGAGAAATTCCTGACATGAACAATATTTTGGATCGAGACGATCTGACAGTTATGAAAAGAGCCATCTTTTCAACTCAGGTAATAAAGGAAAAAGTGCCCATCACTTCCCATAGTTGTTAAAGTCCATTTAGATCAATATCTTAATGTATTGGAGCGGACTGATTTGGGAAATTTTTAAACCTGAGAGCTAGAAAAGTCCTTCTTAGGTATTTACCTAAATGACGCCTTTGTAAGTTCTCTTTCTTCAGTGCATTTTCAGGGCTCCTTTAAAAAAATCTCATGGAACTTGTCTTTGTATCTATTTAAAAAATTCATTTGGAACCAATATGTCCAATTGAAAAACGATGTATATTGCAATGACACCAAAAATACCTCCTAAAGTTTTCCAAAAGCATAGAATTCGGAGTCACTATAGAGAAAAGGTGAATGTTTCTCAGTCGAGTGGAATTATTATAAAAAAAGGAAAGATAAGTGTGTTAGGCTTGTACGGGAATCTTGTCAATAACAGCGAGGCGTCAGAGGACTGCCCCCTAGTGGGAACCGGCAGAGTAGCTCATCTGGAGTCAAGCTTCCAGGACATTTATTCCAAATAAGTCCCAGGAGCGCTCAAGAAGTCTAGGCTTTTCATAGAGTGGCTGCAGGTGAAAAACACAAGTACCGTATGTTCACAGTATGGGAAGGAAGTTCTTTATCCTGTTATCCTCCTCTTAGTGGCATGAAAGACCTTAGTAGTATTTCAGACCAGAAGGCATAAAGGTTGGATATCATGTCGCCAATGACTTATTGTTGAAATTAGTCACACTTGTTAATTCTTTTCACAAACTGACATTTTCTTCTCTCTGTTCCTTCAGCGGCGATCTTTGCCCCCGGTGACGACTCACAACATGATTGATGACTCCACAGATCCCATCCTCAGCACCATTAGAAGGATCGGGCTTTTCAACAGCCGTACAGACAGAGTCAAGGTACAACTAATTGTTTGCGTGGGGCACTTCAAAATCATACAGAATAGATTTTTTGAGAATTTATTAGAAGCATCCCTTTTTGGTTGTAACGTCTATCAGAAATATTGTAAATAATATTTTGTTTCCTGTCTTGAGCAATTAAAGAATGACTATTTTGGTATCATTCTTAAAAATTGAAGCCTATTTATGGCTTTGAGTTGTAATTTAGCTTTCATTTTCATTGTACAATACTGTCAGTAAGCATCAGGAAATGGTCTCATTTTTAATGAAACACATATAGTCTAAGAATTGCTTTATTAATGAATCTCTGAGATTAACATGAACTGTCTTTGTTTCTTCTTGATAAAGTTCAACTTAAAAGCAGAGTATGAGGAGCTTCCAGTTTCAGAGAATGTGGCTAATGATGGTTTTATGTAATTTTCTACTGACCAATTCATTCTTTTGACTCTTGGGTTTCTATGATGACAAGGGACAGGGTTAGGTACATGAATAAGACTTGGTTTCTGCCACCGTGGAGCTTAATCTCTGTGATGTTTACTGAGGGCATGTCATGTTCTAGGCATGGTGCTAGGCATGGGAGACAAGGGTGAACGTGTCAACAGATAATTGCTTATCCTTACTCACTTCCATTCACCAGCATTTAAGATCAAGTTGTCACAAGCTTTTACCAATCTTTTTGAAGGGAAAGGTCTCACCGTCCCTTCTTTCTTTCACCTTTAGCAGATCTTATGAGTCCCTTCATACTGGCCTCGAATATAGATTTTGACCCATTCTTACTTCTTTTCCTTCAGATTCTAAGGGTTTTTCTGGGATCTTATTTCCTCCCACTTTCTTAGGAAATGTGCCCTGTTTACCCTTCTTCATATTGTAGGCTTACTAGCTCCTTCCCTTGCTGTCTACAAATATTTCTTAAATTTTTCCACATGAAAGAATAAACTTTACCTTAACCCTGTCTCCTCTTGATGTTTCTAAATGTTTTTCTACTCTTCTCTGCAAAGTTTCTTGGGAAAATATAGTCTATTCTTAAATGTATTTCTCATCCCACACTCACTCGTTAATGTAGGTATGAGTGGATATAATGGAGACAAATTAAGGACCTACTGCAACAGTACAGGTGAGGGATGCTGAGGGCCTCTTCCAAAGGCCTTATCAGAAGTGCTGGAGAGAATGGAATAATGGGAGAAATGGTTGCCTGCAGAACGGACCATACTTCAGTGACCAGTGGACACTGAGAGTGAGAAAGAGGGAGAAGGCAAGGCTTCAGTATGTAACCCATACTTTCTAAAAACTAAGGAAAGGCTTCAAATGAAGTTGGTTTGAGGGTCATGTCATGAATGGAGTTCAGTTTTTGATATATTGAGTTACGTGTGAGATATTCAAGTTGAGATGCTTAATATGTACTTGGAAATCATAGGTCTGGGGTTTATAAGGACAGTTGTGAGGGGAGCTATTGGCGTGTGGGCAGTAGTGGAGACCAAGGAATGACGACCCTGCCATGCTGGAAGACCAGGTGGAATGAATGAAGGAAAGTGTTGAGCCAAGGAAACCTCAAGAGTTAAGAGGGGGGACTTCCCTGGTAGTGCAGTGGTTAAGAATCCACCTGCCAATGCAGGGGACACGAGTTCGATCCCACATGCTGCGGGGCAACTAAGCCACAACTACTGAGCCTGCTCTCTAGAGCCCGCGAGCCACAACTACTGAGCCCGCGTGCCACAACTACTGAAGCCCGTGCGCCTAGGGCCCATGCTCCACAACAAGAGAAGCTACCACAAGGAGGAGCCTGTGCACTGCAACGAAGAGTAGCTCCCGCTCGCTGCAACTAGAGAAAGTCCGCGTGCAGCAACGAAGACCCAACGCAGCCAAAAATAAATAAAATAAAAAATAAATAAATTTTTAAAAAAAAGAGTTAAGAGGGGATTAAAAAATGAAAGTTCAGGAAAAGAAAGAAAGGGAAAAATATCTCAGAAATCAAGGCAGGAGAAATTTTCATAATAGTAGGAAGAGCTCGTAATACAGCATTAAGTGATACAAGCTGTTTATAAAATGTTCCATACTGTGTTAACCCTTTATTTCAAACATATTCTACACACCCACCTACCCACATATTGTATATACTGCCCTGTGCCATAGAATTATGGGTGATTTTTGTTTCTCATTTGTGTTTGTGAATTTCCAAATTTTCAACACCTAGTGCACCTATAATAGTCAGGCTGCACATTTTCCCCTGGAAATGCAGGACTCTATCTGCCAAGGATGCACCACCCTTTATGTTTTTCAGCAGGATTGGATCCACAGAGTGTGTCAACACTTACTTGGCTTCATTCTCATGTAGTTTACCCCAGACTGGTCCTTCTCAATTTTTTGTCTCTTGGAAAGAAAATAGTGGGAGCAAGAAAGCCTCTTATTTCCCTGTCGATTTCTGTTTTTCTCAGAACCTTTCATGTCACATCCATATCTAAATTTGTGAACCTTCCTCTGTCGATCTGTCTGTGCCTGGCACTTATAATGTACAATAAATACAGATTGATGTTTAAAAAAGTGTGATAACAGTGAGGCAATTTCCCAGGAATGGACGAGTAACTTATTTCCTAAACATATTAAACACTTTCATACCTCTGTGTACTTGCTGATATTATTTTCTCCTTCTGAAATAACCTTATCTCTGTTATTTTAACAATTCTTTTGGGATCCAACCTAAAAGTCCTCTCTTCCTTACACTTTTCCTCAATATACATTTGTCTACTCCAGACAGAACAATGGTTGCCTTACCTGTATTCTCAAGACACTTTCTATCTTCTGCAATTATAGGAATTATCACATTGAATTCTATATATTTTAATTTATGTGTCCATTTTGCCAGAGACTGTGGGTTCTTTGAGGCAGTGATCATGTCTCACCTATTTTCTAAGTGTTTTTCCTCTGAGAAGCAGACACCGAGACAGGAGTAGATATGAAAACACTTATTGGCAGAAATGCCTGTGAAGGGTAAAGAGGTTGAAAGCAAGAGCAGGCAGGGAGGTGCAGCCAGACACAAGGAAGAGAGAGCAAAAAGGAAGGATGAGCTAGGAAGAGCCTTAGATGGCAGCCCAGTTTTTAAAAAGTCTCAGCCTTATTATCTTTTTTTTTTTTTTGCAGAAAGAAAAGTCAACTGTAATTAACAAAACACTAGAATTCATAAAAATTAGCAACTACACAAAAAATGTACACACATAACCACACTATATATAGTGACTCATAAAGGGGAAAAGCAACGGTCCAAAACCACACAATATGGCTTGTCAGTTAATGGAAGGAAACACACACACATACACCCCACATGTGCGTGCTTATGCACCCACAAAAACAAACAAAAACAGTTTTCAACAGTACACTCAAACTACAGCTAACACAATTTCAGAATTATTATACAGTGCTTCCTTTCTTTTTTTTTAAGATTTTTTTTTTTTGCTGTGGGTCATTTTTAAAGTCTTTATTGAATTTGTTACAATATTGCTTCTGTTTTTTATGTTTTGGTTTTTTGGCCGTGAGGCATGTGGGATCGTAGCTCCCCCTGACCAGAGATTGAACCTGCACCGCCTGCATTGGAAGGCGAAGTCTTAACCACTGGACCACCAGGGAAGTCGCTACAGTGCTTCCTTTCTTAATACTAAAGATTCTTATTTGGGTGTGTGTGTGTTTTGGTTTACTGTTGACTTATTTTAAGTATCTTAGTGTTCTTACATACATTTTCCTTTATTGAACAACCTTTTCTTTGTGTTTCATCTTCATGTGTCCTTTCCACCTTCCAGAAGTTTCAGGTTGGCAGGCAGATGTGTGCCTTAGTCTATGAACAATTCAATGCAATGGTTTTAATAGGGATTTCCATTAATAGGGATGGGGATTCCCCAAGCAAAAGTTGCTCATTAAAGGGATCACCCAGTGGGCAGAAATGGGTTGGTGCTAGTACCCATCCCTCCTGGTCTCTGTAAGCCACTGTGATGGATGCACAGGTGAGGCACTTAGGGCTGTCAGTCAAGATCCCCAGGCCAGGATCTCTTGAAGGAAATCCGAGTGGCAAGTTCAGGGCTGCCACACACATCTCTAAAGGTATGTGAAGTCCTTCACGACTGTACTCATACTGCCTGGCTTTAAATCTCGGACACTTATTCAACGTGTAAGTTTACTTAATCTACCTGTACCTCAGCCTTCTCATTTGTAAAGCGGTGATCATATAGCCCCACTCATAGAATTGTTGGGAGGATTAAATAAACCATAGGTACCACGTTTAACACAGTCCTTGGCACAGAGTAAATGCATAATAAATGTTAGCTTTTTTTAATTAGTACTAGGCCAGTCCCTGGCACATCATACTCCATATATTTTTAGAAGTGTGAATGGAGTTTGATTAGCGTAGAAGACAGATAATTGATCTGTACCTGCAGGATTTGATAAAATGTTTTATAAAAGAGATGATATGTTAGCTACATCTTGATAGATGAGCACAAGTTCATCAGCAAATAACAGAGGGGTGGGCTCACCAGGCCGAAGAAGTAGATGAAAAGGCACAGAAATATAAAAAAGTCCATGACTTATGCAGAGTGAATGGAGAAGAAAGTTGGTCTCATACAAATTGTGTTTATGCAGTTAAACTCAGGAGCATTTTCAGATATTCACTGATTAATATCATAAAGCAAACACACACACAAGAAATAAAAGAATAGCCCCTTTCATACAAATTGTGTTTATGCAGTTAAACTCAGGAACATCTTCAGATATTCACTGATTAATATCATAAAGCAAACACACACAAAAAATAAAAGAATAGCCCCTTTCTAACAACATACACTCAAAAGCACTGAGATAGACTTTGGTCGATTCAGAATTAGGTATTTCATTTTATTAATAGCATCCTTTAAAAGCTTGACAGTAATTCAGGGCCTGTGCTAATATAAGTACCTATTTGATCATCTGCATATTTATAGATGGCTATAGAGTGGTTCTTAACTCTCCGACTGGATTGACAAGTTTTTTATATGAATGTGACCATTTGATTCAGGAAGCGTTGCAGATTATTTTAAACTTGAATTTATCATCCATCCTGCCTCAGTGGCAAGGTATAGTGAGAAAAGTCTAGATGGCAGATTTCAGGTCTGGACCCTGTGCTGCCATGTTGTGAAAGTAAACTAACTTCCTGGGACCTTACTTCCCTCCCAGGATAAATACAGTCCGACAAGTCTTTGTTTATTTGTTTTATCCCCACTGATCCAAGGACTGCTGGGAACCAGGTGCTCTGCATACAGGATCTCATTTAATCCTCCTTGTAACCTTGGGCTGACCTCTGATATCCTTTCCTCTGCCCTGAGCTTCTGCCATTGGCTGTTCTAGGACCCAGGGCAGCTGTTCTCTTATTTTAGTCATGCTGTCGTCTCTTTGGCTGGGAACAAAACGAATGAGCCATGATGTTTTCATGTTCCAAAATGGGCTTTGGAGAGTACAGATTTTCCTAAGTTTGGAAATGCCAAAGTAGGCACAATGCCTTTTAAATCCCCCTTTGCTGATATTTACCAACAGAGTACAATGGGCTTCTGACTTGATGGTTGCCCAGACTCAGTCAACTGTCTATGTCTTTGGTCTCTTTTCCTAGTGCAATATTTTATATGTAATAGGAATTAAAATTATGTTTTGTGGAGGAAAATATTTTATCCATTTTTGCTTTGCCAATTTGTGATTCTTGTGATTGAATAAACCATCATTTGTAGGTACTGGTTTTGGACATTTTTACAATTTTATTCCTTCTTGAGTTTAACATGTCTGCTATTTATGGATCTGCTGAGATATAACCAATGCTTCTAAAGTCTTAGCTTCCTTATTTCTAAAATTAAGACAATGAGAATGTCTACAGTCCTCATCACACAATGTTGCTAAGATTAAATCAGGTAATATGCGTGAACGTGACATAATATATAAAGTATTAGACAACTGTTGTTGTCTAATACTTTTTTTGTTGTTGTTAATAAAAAGTTTCTTTTTCCTCTTCCTTTTCCTCTCCCTCTTTCTCTTTCTCCTTCCCAAACAGTTCAGTTCTAAAGCCATTAGGTGGGGCAGCACAAGGTAGGCGTCTACACTGGAAGGGGGGGCATGCTGGGGTAGTCCATAGAAAGGAGTCAGAGCCCAGGCAAGGTGAGGAAGGTCCACACAGTGAGGAGAGACACTCACAGCAGGTGTCAGAGCCAGAGTGGAGTGAGGGAGAGGCTGTGGAGAGACTAGTTAAGTGGAGGGGGATTGTCTGAGTCTGTTCAGGCTGCTGTAGCAAAATGCCACAGACTAGGTGTCTTCTAAACAACAGACATTTATTTCTCACAGTTCTAGGGGCTGGGAAGTCCAAGATCAAGTTGCCAGCCTGGTCATGCCCTGGTGAGGGCCCTCTTCCTGGTTCATAGATGGCAGCTTCTCACTATGTCCTCACATGGTTGAAGGGGCTAGGCAATTTCCTGGAGCCTCTTTCATAAGAGCACTAATCCCATTCATGAGGGCTCCATCCTCATGACCTAAGTACCTCTTGAAAGCCCCACCTCCAAATACCATCTGTCTTTGGGGGTTTAGGATTTCAGTATATGAATTTTGGAAGGAACACAACATTCAGATCATAGCAGGGATTGACCCAATAAGTATTACATTAAAGATAATGAAACTAAGTATAGATGTGTGTGTGTGTGTGTGTGTGTGTATGTTGTATGTTGTGTCTCTCTGACTGCTGAGAGGGCCTGTAACACCCCAATAACAATGAGCACATCTAACCCAGGTCTTTATATCATTCTACACTAAAAGGAACCAGGACTCACTGAAGAAATTGTTACTTCTAGGGCTGTGGCAGGAAAAGTAAAAGATGAGCCTAGAACTTCTTCTTGTGTCAGAAAATCAAAGAAATGCTCAAAGAATGATGGAGATCTGTCAAAATTTACAGAAACGAGTTTGAAGGGGCTCCCACTGGCCAAATCAGGCACAATTTAAGTATCAAAATAAATAAAGATAACAATGAATTAGAATACATTGAATAACACAAGGAACCATGAATCCCATACAAGTATAAGTTTATTGAGGAATGGGATATTTATATAGTTTAAAAATAACTCCCCCCCAGATACTTACTAATAACAAAGGAGAAACAGAGGAAGATTTTACAGTGGAGAAGCCAAAAAGACATGACTTTAATCAAGAGATCAAAGTGAACATCAGAAGTAATGAATAAAGTGTAAATCCCTTGCCACCTGATGAAATGCAGTGAGAAGAACGGAGTATCACCTCTGTGCTATATCTACCAAAGATGCATAACTTATTCTAACCATGAGGAAGCATAGGACAAGCCCAAACTGAAGATCAAATTTCAAAATAACTAGACTGTAGTCTTCAAAAGTGTTAAGGTCATGAAAGCCCAAGAAAGTCCTCGAACTCTTCCAAACTAAAGGAGACTAGGGAGAAGTGACAACTAAATGTGACATGTGACTGTGAACTGGGTCCTTTGGTTTAAAGGACAGTATTTGAACCACTGGAGAAAGTTGAATGGGATTTAAGGATTAGATGGTAGTGATGTGTCAATGTTAATTTTCTGATTTTGATGCTTATAGTGTGGTTATGTAAGAGAATGTTCTTTTTTTAATTGAAGTATAGTTAATTTACAATGTTGTGTTAGTTTCATCTGTATAACAAAGTGATTCAGTTATATATATATATACATATATATATATATATATATATATATATATATATATACATATATATATGTGTATATATATATATTCTTTTTGGATTCTTTTCCATTATAGGTTATTACAAGATATTGAGTCTAGTTCCCTGTGCTATACAGTAGGTCCTTGTTGTTTATCTGTTTTCTATATAGTAGTGTCTATATATTAATCCCAAACTCCTAATTTATCGTTCTTCCCCACACCACTATCCCCTTTGGTAATCATAAATTTGCTTTCTATGTCTATGAGTCTATTTCTATTTTGTAAATAAGGTCATTTGTATCATTTTTTTAGATTCTACACATAAGTGATATCATGTTTGTCTTTATCTGATTTACTTCACTTAATATGATAATCTCTAGGTCAATTCATGTTGCTACAAATGGCATTATTTCATTCTTTTTTTATGGCTGAGTAATATTTCATTATATGTGAGTGTGTATGTACATATATATATTAATATATATATGGTATGTATATATATATATATCTTCTTTATCCATTCATCTGTTGATGGACATTTAGGTTGCTTCCATGTCTTGTCTATTGTAAATAGTGCTGCTATGAACATTGGGGTGCTTTTCAAATTATCTTTTCAAATTAGAGTTTTCTCCAGATATATGCCCAGGAGTGGAATTGCATGATCATATAGTAACTCTATTTTTAGTTTTTTAAGGGAGAATGTTCTTGTTTGTAGAAAATACATCTTAAGTATTTGTGGATGATGGGCATCCAGTAAGCAATTTACACACAAATGGTTCTTGAAAAAATATTAATTCTCCTCACATTGTACTTGCAACTTTTCTGTAAATTTGGGATTTTTTCAGATTATATATATATATACATATATACCTGTATTTATATATAATTATATGTATAATTTGTATAAAATTAAATTTTAATATAATTTTAAAAATATATAATTTATACATAAACATATATATAATTCTCCTATTTCCCCATTTTATGAAAGTTCTCACCAAACCAGTTTTATGTTATCTGTCAGCCTTCCCCCATAGCTAAGTAAGTTATTAAAAATAATTTCTAATACATTTTTAAAATCAGATTTTAAAGTACTGGGATAATAATATAATTTATACATTATAATTATATTATAATTTATAATTCATCATTTTAATAAATAGGAGAAATAGAACTCATTCATCTAGGTGACCAGTTAAGTAGCTATTCTATTCACAACTTTCCAAGTATAGCTGGCTGTCTCTGGTCTCCGCCTTTGCAGAAAATTACAGGCTGTGCAGTCCAAGAAAAGACTCATACCGGTGCACGAGAGCCAATTGCTGAATTTTCAGAAATGCTGTAGGCCAGTTTTAAACACAATCATTGTGTAAAATTAAATTACATAGACTTAAAAAAAATCAATTATGCTAAAAAGAAAGGTAATGCTCAAAACTCATTGCATCCTAGTTGTTTACTGCATTTTCCTATTACCTATGCTCTTGAGGTTATTTATGACTATTGTACTCACATGGTGGAAATATTCTATAAGGAGGTACTGCTGCTCTTCCCATCTCCAGTTCAGTGACATCACATTGGTAGCTTGCAATTGGCCCTTAGTTCCATTTCACTTGGCTAACTCATGCCTGGGGCACATAAGGGTAGCTCCCCTTTTTCCTGCTCAAGGTGGGAATAAGTTGAGAAACAAGACAAGGACCAGCAGTCAGAGAACCAAGTAAAATCTTTATTGTCAGTAAAGTCTGGGTTGGAGGAGTTTAGCATGAGAACAACAATGGATACAATAACTCCCTATCCTCTAATCTAGGCCTGGGAACCTGAGGGAAAGTTAGTACTCAGAATAGATATTTACAGAGAATGTAGAGAGGAGAAAAAAACACCAGGATATTTTCCTTTTTCTTTTTTCTTATCTCTCTCTTTCTTTCCCCAGAATCTAGAACACAAGGATTCTATAGTATTGAAATATTGAAATAACAAAACTGTAGGAGATTTTTTTGCTTTAATTTCTTTTTCTTTTCTCTTTTTTCTCAGTAGAATTTTTCTTTTTCAGGTGATTTTGCACCCAGAGTTCCTATCCTCTACCAGCCCCTTGTTACCCATGGATTATGAAGAGTTTGTCCGAGGTTGTCATCTTGGAGTATTTCCATCATACTATGAACCCTGGGGTTATACTCCAGGTATGTGACATGTATAGATTGGGAAGTGTTTTAGATTTTATTAGTATATTATTTTATGCACATGTATGTAATATTCTAAGTTGATATGTCATTTCTAAATGGTATGTCATTTAAAACTACAAAACCAAAACCTTAGTAGAAATGGTTGGATCTATCCCAGGGGTTCATTTTATGTAGCTCCTGACCTAAGAATAAGGACATAATACATAATCTTTTATGTAAGTATAGGAGATTGTGGTTGGGCATATTTTAGGGGGTGTCTGAATTGTTGCCTCATTGCATTCCAAAGAAAAAGAATGTTTTATAAAGATTATATCTTCACCAGTCCTATCCATTAATATGAAGGAGAAATTAACTGCAAGGAGGTTAATATGAGAAACAATTTTTGTTTCTAAAATTGCTCTAAAATTTATTTCAGAATTCTTTTTTTAAATGAAAGGATATATGTATCTTTTAATTAGATAACACATTCATATGGTTGAAGACACAAATAGTATAAAGAGATGTACAGTGAGAAGTCATCTTCACACCCTTGTCTTTCAAAAACGAGGTACTTTTAACATAGAATGCCGGTTCAGTGGTAGGTATTATGCCCAATGACATAGTTCAATTCAGACCCTCCACCTGCCTCCCTTTCTGTTCGGATGGTGGATTCTCAGATCCACTATCTATTTTTCTTTTCTGGCCCCTACTGGCATGGTTGCCATTAGTATTAAGAGACATCAATTTGTACTTGTACTGAAATGCCTAATTAAAAAAGAAACAAGTACTTTAAATATATGCCAATGCAAAGAAGACAATGATGGCTTTTCCATCTTCTTGGTAAACAGCGATTTTCCTCCTAGTATAGATATAATTCCATTTATAATTGTAAAAGAAAAGGCTCAGAAAACATTTTTATTTATAATGAATACATTTTGCATCTCAATGTCATTATAGGCCAAGTAAAGGGCAGCAGCAGTCAGGGTTAGAGAGGTCATAGACTGAATTATGAAGAAGAATTTTTTCTAATCTTTACATTTTGATCCCAGAATTTTAGTATAGAATTTAAAATTCTGTATAAATAGGATACTATAATCTTTACAATAGGAGTGACATGAAGGCTTTTCATCTTTTGACATAGGTCCTATTCTATTGTTCTAGGCTCCACCAAGAATAATTTGCCAGCAGCTGTAAAACCATTAGAACTTTTGGGGGAAGATTGAAAAAGAATTATCCATTCTTGAAACATGACAGAGAAAAGTTATTAATCTAACTCCTCCAGCTACCTCTCTTGTAGTTCTAAAAATTGTTCTCGGCACAAATTCCACTTTTGTGAAGGCAGTGTCTTCTTACCTATGAAATGCCCGCATAGTTATCTTAAATTGCTGATAATAGAGTATCTATCTTTTGAGATACATTAAAACAATTCACTTGATGAACTTAAAACTTTGTTATAGACTCTTATTCCTATTATTTCTAGGAAGTAACATAATTTACAATTGGAAATATTGAGAGCAAAGAAGTACAAAACCAAAGCATGAGTGACCAAGGGAATGTGGGAAGTCATTTATATTGGGTAAAGAGAATGTTATCTAACTTACAGCAGCCTTTCTGCCAGAATATCATTTTATAGGACAAAGTTAAACTTAACATGAAATGATAGAGGAAATATATTTAGTGTGTTAAGATATTGGCCAGCAAATGTGTTGTAAAATATAAGTAGATGGAAAAAAGGGTGTGAGAAATATGTACCCTATAGTGAATGAGTCATTCTATGTTTTAAATTAACCCAAGGGAATTCCCTGGTGGTCCAGTGGTTAGGGCTCCACACTCTCACTGCTGAGGGCCCGGGTTTGATCCCTGGTTGGGGAACTAAAATCCCACAAGCCGCATGGTGTGGCCAAAATAAATAAATAAATCATAAATTAACCAAAAGAAGTTGGCTCCTCCTTATTTATAGAAACAGCAAAACCTCTGGTGGTATACATTTGGCATTAGCATATTAGCTACCTCTCTAACTTTTTTTACATAGTTGTTTTATGTTGTATTAACTCTCCAGAAAGTGTTAAAATCTGTGTTTTGTGTTTTGAGAAAACCCAGTGAAGATAAACACTTACTTCATTAAATTCACTCAGTGAGCATATACTGAGCTTACATGGGTCCCTGGCATTTTATTATATGGGTGTCAACGAGTATTTAATAAAAATAAGGATCTGTGAAGTTCCATAGAATTGTAGGCAAAATTTTTCTGGGGAGGAGTTCCAGAGTTTTCATCTGATCCTCAAATGGGCCAATAATCCCTGTCCCACATTCCTCTCCTCTACCATCTTCCCCCAAATTCGGAAACCACTGTTCTCTAGAGCTAAACCAAGAGGAAATACTTGCAGAACAGGAGAACATGGGTCACGAGGAAATCTCTTTTTATCCACCCATCCCCACTAGCCAACCAAGGGAAATTCCATAATAAAATATAAATTTCATGTTAACAATTCAAACATCCTTGAGTGTGTTAACATGTCTTAAGACACATCTGATATTCTCTAAAAAAAAAGGTTTTGACTAAAAGGTGGTAGAGGATTGAAAGAAACCATGGGTTCGCTGAGCACCCAAGAAAGTGGAAGGCGTTGGTAGCAAGAGAGGTGAATATGATTGGAGGAGATGGCTCTTTCCAAAACATATTTACTTACCCCATAAACTTGCCAAATACTTAGTGATACAAGCTTAGAACAGAGCAAACAACAAAGCCAGCTGGAATGAGAGAGGCAGTGTAGGGTAGCAGTTCTGAGCAAGGGCTCTGGAGCTGGGCACCTGGCTTCAAATCCCAGCTCTACCACGTTGCCTGGCTTGGTGAGGTTGGGGAAGCTATTTAACCTCTCTGTGCCTCAGTGTCTTCGTCTGTAAGATGGGGATAATGGTAGCCTCACTTCATAGGGTGGTTGAGAAGATTAAATTAGTTCATGCATGTAAGGAGCTTAGTACCGTGCCTGGCATAAAATAAATGTTGCTATTACTAGGTGGACTGGGGCTTTTCCTTCTCTGCGTGTGTAAGAGGATATTGTTGCTGGTTTGAAGCCAAGCCTTTGTCTCTTTCCCCTGGCAGCCGAATGCACCGTGATGGGTATCCCCAGCGTGACCACCAACCTCTCTGGCTTTGGCTGTTTCATGCAGGAGCATGTGGCTGATCCCACTGCATACGGTGAGGCTTTTCGTCATGAACCCAACTGCGGGAGAAGCACCAAACAAAGCACGGGGTCTTTACAGAGCCCGACTCTAACGCTATCCTGATGATTAAACTTTTTATACTTCTTGTTTAATTAAAAGTAGATTTCATTATATGGTCCATAGAAAAGATTAGAATGATATTAATATTGAGCATATTGCTCAAAAGACAAACTACAAAAGGAGTGTTAAACTTGGACAAACATTGCCTTTTCACCTTTTTATGTTTCTGAACTGATTTGGTCCTCTATTACCTAGAAGTGATAATCACAATAACCATGGCTTTAGAGTACATGTATTGATCAGCATAATTTTTTTATAAGTTCCATGCCAAGTTATCAAAATTCACATTTAAGATGGCAGATGGTATCACCATCTCTATGTCCATGCTGCCTAGCAGCAAGAAAAGTTAGAATGGGCTGATGCTCTGCCTGGACATTGCCAATTCTCTGGTCTTTTAGAATTGCATTGTCACTGTTGTCTTTCCTTGGCTGACAGCTCTGGTCTTCACCCGTGGCTGCACGGTGGGGACACTGGGGAACCTAAAAAGCACTGAGACCCAGGTCTCACCCCGGAGATTCTGGTTAGTGAGCAACCCCGAGGACGATCACTGACCCGAGGTATCCCTATACTGCCAGATTTTCTTTAGCAAGATCTGTTTTGTTGGCTGTGTGTTGGTGACAATTGTGAGCCGTTAGAAGGAAATCACAGGAGAAATACAGTCTCAGAAGGGAAAAGATAAAGCAGAGGCAGTAGGGGAGTCAGGGAGTGGATAATCACACAGTTCGTGATAGACCCTAAGGAACAGGAGTAGAAGTGCTTTAAGGTTAGCCTTATCTCGACTTGTGCTCTGGCTTTTGTGCCCCTCAGGTATTTACATCGTTGACAGGCGATTCCGCTCACTGGATGATTCTTGCAATCAGCTGACTCAGTTTCTCTATGGATTTTGCAAACAGTCACGCCGCCAGAGGATTATTCAGAGGAACCGAACCGAGAGGCTTTCAGACCTTCTGGATTGGAGATACTTAGGCAGAGTAAGCAAGTTTATGATACACACAGAGGACTCCTTTAAAAATCCCACTGGACTATAAAAGAATTGATTCGAGTTGTAACCTGCAAAGTCAAGTCTGTATCATCATTGTTAAGATCTCAGTGATGCTTTCACGTACTTAATATGAGTACCTTTGAGCTTGATATGAATTCGCAAAGTCCCAACCCCAATTTTTCATATTTAGTTTGAGACCAGAACAGCCAGTCCAGCAGCATCTAGCCATGATCTTACTAATTATTCTATCACCAGGGCTTAACTTGATGCTTCACAGGTTTCATGAAGATGAGGAAATCAAGAGAAAAGTCCCTATTTTGTTTCACTCTAAGAGATAATATGATCACATTCCTCAACTACAGTGGGGAGTGGAAATAATCTTGTTTCTCAAAATGACAGGTACAGGAAATACCTCCTTTCAATCCTGCCATTAGTTTATAAATACTCAGACGTTCATACATCTTAGCTGTGGATGATTTAATAAAAACTAAATTGACTTTGCCTTCACATGATGTATCTGCTTAGATACTGCTCAACTCTGGCTGACAAATGACAGATACGGCCACCAGCTGAGTATCTACACACACTAATGCCAGTAGTCACGCTCATTTCCACCCAGGAAGATTAATTTTGCTGTCTTCATTTTATAATGAAAGCAGGATGATACGCTCCTTAGAAGCTATGTTTCTTATGTAAGGTCGGAAGCAGGATTTAAAGCCAGTGTGTCTGATTATTCAGGCCCCATCTTTTTCTCCATGCCACACTGCTTCTCTATAGAGTAAAACCAGTGTTTTCAGTTGCCTTAGTGCTCAATTCAGAGTTCAGTAAAGCCAGTATGTCCTTCCCCTCCAATTTTTGATAGTATTTCTTTACTTATTCCTTGAAAAATGATAAAGCTATAAATTGTCATATTTTTTCTGATTCTTAAATTTAGGATGAATAAAATCTGCCACTTTAAAAAATATATATAAATATATTTATAAGTAGGAGAATAAGATTTTATATAACAACTTGGTTATTGAGATATAAATATATAAATATACATCTTTTGTAACCCATGGATTGGTTTTCTATCATAGTATTACCAGCATGCCAGGCACCTGACATTAAGCAGAGCTTTTCCCGATAAATTCCACACGGAAACCACATCGCCACCAATGGTAAATATTTTATGTATTGTTTATTTGTTTTGAAAGCTGAATGTCTTACGTATGGTAAGTCCTAACAGTACCTTTTATTTGGAAGTAGCTAAATTCACAAACTATTGTACTTTTTCATAGTGTTGCTACAAAGCAAATAGAGAAACTGACAAATCAGACCAACTCTAAGCCCTCAGTTCAGAGTTAGCTTATGCACAGGCTGAGCAGTCAGCTAATTCATGTCACTGGAGAAGCACTTTCATATGAAAACTCTCCTTGCCTTAGTGCCTGAAACCTCTCTTAGACATCCATTCTTTTGAGGGTTGTCAAAAAAGAAACTGGCCTGCTCTCACTGGAAGTGAATTTGCTATCGAAGGAGATGTTTAAATGTAGGGTGATGACTTGGCAAGAGTAATAGTGAATTCGAGCACCACAGGAGAAATTGGACTAGATGAGCATTTATGCATGGAAATTCAGCAGTGCCCACCAGGCCGTCTTCCTCTAATATTCCCTTAGACATTTATATTCTTGAGGCTAGAGCAGATTACTTGTCATCACATTCGCTTAGAAGGAAACACAGCTTGAAGTAAGGCAGTATCAGGCATTTCTCTTCAGTGGAATTAGTCCTTACAGCAGTCTGCACAGCGGTCCAAGAGCTAAACTTCTCTGTTCCCTACCCACCAGGTGAAAACTTAGGTGCAAAAGATGAAACCCATATCATTGACTATGAGATCCATTTTAGCTTAGTAGTTCCACACCCCACAGGACCCAACATCTCATGTAAATCCTCACAGATAAGCTTCTATGGTCTCCACAAAGAATGTGAGCAATTACAAGAGTCATCAAATTCAAGGATTTCCAAATACTAGAGACCTTCATCACGTATTTATAGATCCTCCAAAAGCAGATGTCATTTTCCAATCAGGAGTCACTTTCACTATAAACAATTTTGCCTAATACCTTATATTCCACCTCTTTGGTGTCTGGGGACCAGATCTAGAAAGTTAACCCAAGGGAAAATTTGCTCATAGAGAAAGTGAAAGAGTTTTGTAAATCCCTCAGTATACAAATTCCACTTCCCATGTCCATGATTCTAACAGAGTGACTTGCTTAGCTTATTTAGAGGTGGTCACTGCCCTTGATGATAATTCAGCTATATTCATTCATTTATTCAACTAATTCAAATAATAAGTATTGAACTCCTATGCTCCCTAAGTGTAGGACTCTGCTTTTTTTTTTTTTTTTTTTTTCTGGTATTGCTTTCAGGTAAAGTATCTGAGCCTTGAAATGACTGTACATGTATGACATAATAATGTCTAAAAATGGTTGAAATTCAGAGTGATAAGTGCGGTAACAATTTTATACATTTGTCTTCCTGATTGATGAAGCATCTGCACTCCTAGAGAGCAGGGATCATGTTTTTCATCTTTGTTTCCTCCTGCCCCATAGGTGGTGCTTAGTATGTGTTTATCAAATGAATTATCTCAGAGCATCTTAGGTAGAAGGGCAATTGATTAAAACCTAGTGATGTTTGCTCATTAACTGAAATAAAAGGAACTGGTGGAATTTTAAGGTCAGTGAAGTGGCCTGACTTCCAGGAATCTTTCTAGTGGGTGTTGTCCATGGAATATCCAGGCTGCTCATGTTCTGGAATTTGATTGAGCAAATCTGAAGGATGACATGGAGACTGATAATCTCAACAGTGTGTCATGGCAGTTGGTATTAAAGGCTCTGGGATGATCACAGCCCTGGAACCACTCTTTGCTCTACCACTTACATGTCGTATGACCTTGGGCAAATCATTGGCCTCTTGGACCCTCAATTTTCTTCTGTCAGTCGAAAGAACAAATTGGTCAGAGATTAAATAAGATCACAGGTATATAGCCCCTGGCACATTTCAGTGCTTGATAAAAGAAAGCTATTTATTTAAGGAGTCTCTCTTGAGCTTGGTTGGACCAGAATCAAAATAAATCAAAGTTAATAGCCCCTGAACAGACCAAAAAATCCAACTGTGTTTTTTATTAAATGCATATGCCAAGTGTGTACCTCATTGAAAAATCAAAAAGTCATTCTAATGTTTTGTGTCTTTTTTTTTGTCTTTGGCAGACAGAAGGGTTTAAATATCCCAGGCCTTCCTCAGTACCACCTTCTCCTTCGGGATCTCAGGTCTCTAGTCCTCAGAGCAGCGATGCGGAGGATGAGAATGAGGAAGAAAGATACGATGAGGAAGAGGAGGCTGAAAGGGATCGGTTAAATATCAAGTCACCATTGTCTCTGAATCATGTTCCTCGCGGGAAGAAGAAGCTGCACGGCGAATACAAGAACTGAATTCCACTCTGGTCGAACAGGCTAATTTAGTCAGAACATAGAAAGAATAATTATTGAAAGAAATGAAAATGCCACAGGTTTCATTCTCTTCTTCTCAGTATAACAATGGGATTTATTCTCTGCCTAAAAAGTGGAGGAGATTAAGTGAATGGCAATTTTGTAATTTATAATAAAATCCAACTCCTTTTGACCCAGTCAGTTCAGACTCTAGGAAGAGTGTTAATTAAAGGAGGAAGACTGGAAATGTTTTTAAAATGGTTATTTTAAGCAATAAGAATTTTCATTTCTAATGCTGATTTTTTACTTAGCATCACCATAATCCTTGGCTTAGTGTTTATACAGCTTCTGTACCTGCTAAACCAATCTGCCATTTCCCCCACAAAGGATCCTGATCTTAGCTATGAATGTGTTCTACCTTTATATTTCAAGTAATTTGGTCTTTAGTGATTATTTTTATTTTTCACATGAGGCAGAACCATGAATTTATACCTAGCTTTGCAGACAATCAAAATCCATAGGACAGTAGCTATCCTAAATCCACATGTTGATACATATTAATGTATATGTACAAGGTCACTTCTCAAATTAATGATCGGGAGATGTTACCATCTGTACTGTACCATCTGACTCTAACAGTTTTTTCTATTGTTTAAAAGGAAAGCCTTTTTGAAAACTTGGTCAATCTTCCATAGGTGATAAATTGTTAAATCCCTATGAATAAATATATCAATATTTAAAGATTTAACTGCATTGATAATGTTTAAAATTCTTTTAGACATTTAAATAAGATAATATGTGCAAAAACACCTACTATAAAATAGTGCCTTATGAAGGATAACATTTAAAACTATCTTTTAAAAAAATTAGCAAAAAGAAAATAGAGTCTACTTAATTATAATAAGGACAATGTCTCTGAGACATTGTTGAATGATTGTAGTTAAACATATTAATGTTTTAAATGTAGTTAAACCTAAATCAGCAAAAAAACAAAAAAACAAAACACAAACCCCACATTCACTCATGTATTGTTTTTTCCACAACTGAATGTTGTTACATTTAGATCCCAGTGAACACCTTGGTTGGCATACTGGTTGGCCCAGGTTTGTAGGGGCTCTAAAAAAGTTTAGGTCTTCTCAGTGTTGGGTTGTTGATGGCAATAACGGAAGAGTAACAATGACAGTGTGTCAGATGGTGCAAGACCAGTGGAAAACTGCACTCCAGCTCTATCACCCCGTTGTTAGGGGAGAGTAGAAGAATGGCGGATACAAGCAACAACTCAGGTCAAAATGGAAGATTGTTGCAAACTCCCCTAATTTAGAGGTTTGTAAGGAAGGAAAATAAATTACCTAAAGCCTAATCCTTAAAAAATGCCCAATGGATACCAATTAACCCAACTCTCCAAGCTCTGCAGAGGAGATCAGAAAAAAATATGAAATAGATTTGTATTACAATCCAAATACTCATTTGCTGAAGTGCCAGAAAGATCTCATGATAAAATGGGTTTCACTTTTGCAATAACCATGAAAATATATCCCTAATAAAGTGGTGCAATCTGTGTATTCAAGTGATACTCTTGATTGGTAATTGGTTGATCCACGGCTACTGAAAGCATGAGCTATACAGAAGCTATAACTTAATACAAAACTTGAAAATTCAAGTGTTTTTTTTTTTAAACGAAAGAATAGTTCTCTGATTAGAAATGAGTACAAATGGTATAGGACACATGGAAATGACTGATTCGTAAACACCTGGCTTCGAGTGGCATGTGCAAGAATCAGTTTCTACCCTGCATTTGGTCCTCTACTCAGACAGCTGCTGCCACCTGACTCCAACCCCTTGCTCCAGTCACTTAGTTGTCCTTTCCCCAAGACTGACAAACCCTGGTGTTCTAGTTGTTCTTTCCCCAATATTGACAAAGCTCGGTGAGGAACAACCAATAGGATTGTTAGGTGACTGTGTGTCTAGCACAGCACCTTATACACAGTAGTTGCATAAATGAATGGTTTTATTGGGAGAAACATAGATACAAAAAATTGATGCTCTTAAAGTATGTATAAAAAAAGAAAAAATAATAAATAATAAATAATGTATGTATCCATAAATTGGAGGACAGGAACTACGGAAAATTGTGTGTGCTTGACCAGCTGACAGCAAGACTTTTTTAATGCATTGTACCACCCTTCCTTCCATGGTAAGGGCTAGAGTGAATAGAGCCGGCTTTACATATACAGATGGGAATATAAAATATTACAAGTGCTATACTAGTAGCTTTCCAGGACACAAGGAGGTCTCAGAAGAGGGATTGGTTAAGTGTACTTGAGGAGATGCAAAATGACTTCCTAGGATGATCCTAAATTTCTATGAAGTAATGTGGGAGATACAACTGCCCACTTCACATTGTGGTTGTAAGGATAAAATCAAATTAGACGTGAACATTTCCTTAAGGGATTTATAGTCCAGTAGGAGGAGACCAACAGGTTACATTCCCAACTCCTCTTTCTCCTGAGGCCAAGGTAAAATAATGTAACTCAGGGTTGGTAGGATATAGACTTTTATTTCTCATCAGCAGGTAAAGAAGAAATGCTAGTTGGAGGCCGATTTTAACCTCTCACCTTCTCTCCTTGCTTAGGATCACTATGGTGGGGGAGAGGAGTCAACCACTGGGGAAAACCAGGGAAACAGAGAGTAATTGAGAGCCCACCCTGGAGGACACGTAGCCACAGGGGAAGAAGGCTATAGAGGCAAAGAGGAGAAGAGCAATTGGAACGGGGTGAAAGTGGCTGCAAGTCCTATCTGGAGGTGGGGTATTCTAGTACATGGACATGCACAGGAGGCAGATATTTTCCAATTTTAAAAGACAAGCCATACAATGTGAAAAGTTTTGACCATTGATCACTTATTCATTTCAGTTTTGAACAAGATAGAAATAAAGAGAATTGCAAAGACACCCCCGGAGAGATAGAAAGTTATAGCAAACTGGGCATATGCAACTACTGGGTTAATGTGCACATCTGTACGGCAGAACAATGTTCAGGAAATTCAAGTACTTGTAATATTGTAGCTGATATGATAACAGCTGTTGGTCACTTAGACAGCTTTTACAAACTCTGTTTTAGTGGGAAATACTTGAGATTGTTCTAGTTGTAGAAGAATTACTTTGTAAGATAGACTTTAAATGTATTCTAGGACTAGACATAGTATTTAAGCAGTCCATATGTACAAGTCTATGTCAGGTGAGTAAATAATTCTCAATAAACTGGACATATACACTGTCTAGAAAATCCACCTTAAAATCAAACAACAATTAATGACAGGCACCTATTATAATGCCACATAGATTTTTTTATTGCTAGCATATTATTTTTTTGGCAGACATCAATGTTACATTAACTTGAATACAGTTTCATTATTCAGTTATGAAATGAGATACAGACAAATCTTATAAGCAGGGTTTTGATTACTTAACAGTAAAATTGTAATTCCAAGTTACAGAGACATTCACATAATGATATTCTTTAGCTACTGACTAATAGCTATATACTGATGACAATAAGAATGGACAATACTTTCCACTTGTGACATTTATCAATAACAACTCTCAAGTAATTAAGTCAAAAATAATGAACATGATGGTCGTATTGTAATTTCAAATAAATATACTATATGCTTGCTGTAGGTATGTGTGTATTTTATTTTTCAGATAGTACTGAACCCTAGTTGAGTTTAAAAAATGAATAAATTAGGTATATTACCATGCATTTTGTATCAGGGTGCCTTTATGTTATGTTTTCATGTCAAATAAAGCCTAGAGTTCTAGTCAATTAGAGTAAGCAGTGTTTGAGTCTGTTTAGCCATGGAAAATGGGTTACCTCTAAAAAACTGGTTTGTTTCTTTTGTACAAGAGCAGCGTGTGTTTCCATCTGCTTATTTCCCAGTAACTTTTAGATCCTTGTTTCTAAACTGAATTCGGGGAGATCCCCAGAGAGCACAAGGGGGAGCTTCCAGCTGTAGAACCTTCCACTGGCTCCAGTCTCACCAAGGGTCCCCTCTCTCAGCAACCACACTGCAGTGTCTGATCACAGGGCTTCTTCCCAGTCATCCCTTCCCACTTCCCTTCTTGACAACTTACTTCTCCTGGATACTAAAAGAATCACACTCTACTCTTTCCCATCTTGCCATGCTTCCCCGCCTCTACCTCCTTGGAGGTGAGAAAAGGGGGAAAAGGAGAGGAGATTCTCTGCTGAGTGATAAGACAGTGCAAGTGGGTAACAGAATGAAAAAAAGCAAGTAAGAATGATTAGATCAAGATGGGTATCTGTTGTCACAAAACGAAAGAACACTCTAAAGAGTCTTCAACCTAATAATTATAAACGGGCTAAAAAATTCGAGAGTAAGACACAAGGCGATCTAAACAGGACCTGAAGCAATGGAAGAAAGCAACGATGTTCTCACCAAGAACTCAACATCACTTTAGCTTCTGGAAGAATAAAACTGGCTGCACATGTTCCTAAGATTACAAATGAACATAAAAAGGGTCCACAGGCTTTATTCACATGGTTCATGTTTTCAACAAGAATAGAACTATAATTGAATGGAATCTGGTATATTTTCACCAGTTTAGCAGACTGTCTTCTAGGAATCTGGCTTGATCAAAGTTTTCTTCTCCAGCTGTTAGGAAAAAAAAATACATAACATAAACATGTATCCTGTGTTTTATAAGAAGAAAATATAACATGAAGAGAACCTCAGGAGATAAACATTTGCCCCCCTATATTATGTCAACTCAGGCACTCTGCTATGGAAACCACCCCCAAATTGGATTTTGATTGATTTTGTTTCAAGAATTTCCCCCTCAGCTTGGGATGCATTGAAGAATTCACATCTGACATGTGAATCTCTACAGTGAATTTAACTATTACATGGTGTGTTTGGTAGAAATCTGAAAAGGCCACATATCTTGCTCTAAATATGCCTCATGTCTAAAATACCCACCAGTAGAACCATTCACTTGCATCAAGGTACTGTTTCTGTATTTCCTGTTAAAATGCATTTTAGCTGGGAAAGATGACAGAGGAACACATTTGCACATATTCTCTTACAAGTTGAACTAGACGTCTGGGGTGGAAGTAAGACAAAAAGAAGGGACACTTGTTAGCTGGGCAGGATTGCAAAACTTCAGAGCAGGAGGAATCACCTCTGGGGTGGGGATAGCGGACTGAGATGACAGCAGATTCCTGGGACTAAAAATGGGTTGAAGGGCTGAAACTGATGGTGGGGAAGGGAGAGGAAACTGAGGATGGGGAAGGGAGAGGAAGCTGCCGGAGGCAAAATTCCGTTCCTCATTTTATGTAAGGTCATCTCTAGAGAAAACCACTTTCCCCTAGTTAGTTACAATATGGTTGGAATACCTGAGGTACAGTTTAACCTGAATTGGTAGCAAACTTCAAAATATTGCAGATAATCAGCTACTCTATTTTTAAAATTTTTTTAATTTTTCTATTTTTAAAAATTTTTATTGGAGTATAGTTGATTTACAATGTTGTGTTAGTTTCTACTGTACAGCAAAGTGAATCAGTTATACATATACAAACATCCACTCTTTTTTTAGATTCTTTTCACATATAGGTCATTTCAGAGTACTGAGTAGAGTTCCCTGTGCTATACAGTAGCTCCTTATTAGTTATCTATTTTAAATATACTAGTATTTAAAGGAAAGGAAAAAAAAAAAGAAAGAAAGGAATCATCCCTGTATATCTTCCATTAAGATAACAATCCACTACTTAAAATAATAACCCACTACATAAAATAAGTCCAAATAATATCTAGGGACTGCAGAATAAAAATGTTAAAGGTGACTAATGATTAATCTATCATATGGGAATCCAAAACTTTCCCATCCATTTAGACTAATAAAATTTTGTTTCCTCATTTCATCATCAGAGACAAGCCACTTTGGAAACTTCAATAATTAAAAACTTGAATTTATTTTCCCACAAAGACTTGAAATGGAGACCTATAGTCACATTCTTCTGTAAAGTTTCTAATGAAGATCCCTCTCCTCCTCTTTAAAATTAGCTCTACCTTCTCCATTCCAGCTCACATCTTCCCAGAAATTAAATCTCAGACTTCACTAACAATCCATCTCCACCCTCACTGTCCTCCTAGTGACTTCAAAAATCAGTAAGAGGGACTTCCCTGGCATTCCAGTGGTTAAGACTCTACCCTTCCACTGCAGGGGGCATGGGTTCCATCCCTGGTCGGGGAGCTAAGATCCCACATGCCTCACTGCGCAGCCGGAAAAAAAAACAATCAGTAGGAGTGCCAAATGCCGAATTTAGAAAAGATCACCTTGGATGCAGCATCTTCTTCTCATGATTCAACTCTTTCTCACCTTTCCATCACAAGAATTCTGAAAGACGTGCCAGCAAGCATCCACTTTCTCTTAACTCTGCAGTTTACCTTCTTTTCCTAAATTCCCTTGAAACAAGGTTTCGGAACGGGCAAGGCAGCAGCAAATCATACCACTGGGCAGGGGCTGAGGAGAAGACTTGTGAACCGTGATTTAATGACCCTTCCTACCCAACACAATCTTCCTTCTCCTTTGATTTCTGTACTCTTACTAAGCATTCTGCTATATTTGATGCTTCTCATCACTCCTTTCTTGAAACTTTCCATCCTCTACTTCCTGGATTCTCTGTTATTCTGGCTCTCCTCTTACCTTTCTGCCTGCTCCTTTTGAAGTCCCTTCACTGATATGATTTCCCCCCTTTCCCTTGATCTCTGGGTATTCTCCAGGGCAAATCCTTTATTATCTGCCCTTTTCCCACTACATCTGAGGCCTAGGAGAGAGTTCCATTTTCATGCTTCCAACCTTTATTAACTGGCTCTGAATTTCCAGTTGTTCCCAAACCTGACATCATCAGAATAATGTGAGTGAACTTCTTAAGGATACAGATTCTGGGGCCTCACTCAAGTAGTATGGAATCAGACTCTCTGGACCTAAGGCCAAGAAATCTGTATTTTCAGCAAGTTCTCCAGAGAACTCTGATGGAACCAGTCCACATATGGAGAGCAGAGAACCAGTGACCTATACACGTTTATCCACTGGAATAGCTCCGTCACTTCAAACTGAACCTTAATTATATCCACAGGAATTTTCATTTGTCAGTATCACCATTTTAAACTCACACAAACACTTTAAAAATGTGCTTGACTCTGGATTCTCTCTTTCGTTTTAAAATTTTATTGAAGTATAGTTGATTTACAATGTTGTGTTAATTTCCTCTGTACAGCAAAGTGACTCAGTTATACATATATTTTTTTCATATCCTTTTCCATTATGATTTATTGCACGATATTAAATATAGTTCCCTGTACTATACACTAGGACCTTGATTTTTATCTGCTCTTCCTTCCGGTATGCCTCAGGGTTGAGGCTCCAGTCCCACTGACCTCATCACTCCACTCCTGAATGACTGCCTTAGTTTCTCACTGACCTCATCACTCTGGCCTTTCCTCTTCAACACCATCCATCTGAGAGGCGGCAGGGCATAGCTGAAAGAGCTACAGCATCCCACAGCCCTGAGTTCAACTCCCCGTATCACTTCCACTCTATGTGGACCTTAGGAAAGTATATACAGCTCAGAAGGGTCAGTTTTCTGAGCTATAAAGATTAGCATTAATATCTGACACACAGTAGATGGTCTCATATTGTAGCTATGGTAACTGCTCTTATGGTTACCCTATAAGCAATAACCAGTTTCATCTTCCTTCACCATGTCCTCTTTCTGGTAAAAATCCATGGACCATCTGATTGATTCTCAGATAAAGAATAAGTTACCCCCTGTTCTTCATCCCAGTACTAGTATGTACCTGCTATGTGATAGTGGGCAAGCTACTCAATCTTTCTGTGCTTCTGTTTCCTCATCTGTAAAGTATAGATAATGACAGTGGGTAATCCTAGGAGGTAATTCATTTGTTACGGAATAATGAATTATTAATAAATGTATTAATCCGTATCAAGTGCTTGGAACAGTGCCTGACCCACTGCATTATAGTAAAACCCTCAATAATTATTAGCTAGAGGGAGTAGTAACAGTAGTTGTAGTCATAGCTATAGTATGGCCATGACTCTCACAGCCTACTGTCCCACTGACTGTTCACCCTGCCTTTTCACTGCAAAGGCCATTCTCATTCTTGCTTTTGTTTAATCCATTTTCTTCTCTACCTGCCACAGTGCCTGGCACCTAGCAGGCATAAATGCAGATTTACTGAGTTCAGTATTATAATCCCCTCCACTCCACCAAGTCAGCCGCGGACTTTCTCTGATTTCAAAAGACCTCTTTATCCCACTCTCTTCCATTTGCTTCTCATAGGTTTTTGTTTTGTTTTGTTTTTGTTTTTTCACAACAAAGCCATAAGCTAGAAGCCAGAAAGAGGCCCCTGCTCTCTTCCCCTCCCTGACGGGGCCCGTCCAATAACAGACAGGGAGCACATAGGCTTTCTCCGCTAGCACAAGTGTCAGAGCCCAAGGCCAGCAGCCTATGCTTTGACCACCAGACTACTCACTGTATTTTGTTAAATACATTTTAACATTTAAATTATGTCATAAATATGGCATCATTACAATTTTTGAGAGGGAAAAATCTAGATCTGTTGAATATGCTTTGATGACCTCTATTGTTAATGCTAATAGAAAGTACGTACTTTGTTTCATTTGGCTCTTAGAGCAACCTGCCCATGGATGTCATTATTCCATTTTACCCGTAATGACACTAAGGCTCAGGGTCACCCAGCTAGTAAAGCAACAAGGCCAAGATTTGAACCCAGTCCTGTTATACTCCAAAGCCCTGGCTAATGTACAACAAGATGCCTTAATGCAATTAGTGGTTTTAATGCTACATGGATAGAGAGCCTCTATTTGAAGAACACACCTAATCCTGGCATGGAAGAAGATATATAGTATAGTGCAAATCACACAGGCTTAGAATCAGAACTAGCCCAATCTCTTAGGGTGAACCATAAGAAACTGCTGTGTTTGTAAGTAAAAAATGGTGATTTTCAGCTATTCCATTTGGTTCAAACTTTAATAGCGAGTAACTGGATTTGCGATTATTTAAACCTCTTTTGGCCTCAGTTTTTTCAAATATAAAATAATGAAGTTGGACTTTCTGGAGTTCTAACAGAAATAAAAGCTCCAATAGGCTATGGATTATGGAATTAACATGAAATCCCCCAGTCTCATCAATGAAATGTTTTTACATTCTTGGGAAACACTTTAATGAGCAGCATGGGAGTCTTAAAATAATAAACGTCTCTGTGAATTTCTGGTGGTGTGGACAACCGTTAATTATTTTTTAAAATCTGAATAAATAAAAGCAACTTTGTTGTACTCAACACAGAATGCCCAAAGCACTCAAAGCTTCCCTGTCCTGCAGTTAAAAGAGGTTACTATAATTATACCTTCTTGCGGTTTCTGCAAGGAAGCCAATAGCACAGCTACTGCCTCTGGAAGAGTTAGTAGTTGGGGATTTGGGCTTCGTCTTTCTGGAGAAACGAAAAAATAAATACAGATTCTATTAGCATTTAAATATTCATAGAGATAAATCCTATTCCAGTATGCTATAATACTAGAAAATCTCTGTGAAATACCTCTGTTATCCCTCAGCAAAGAGCCCCTTACACAGAATGATTTTTACAAGTTGAAACATTTCACACTTCCCTTAGACATTGCTTACAACTGGTTATGTGGTGTATTACAGGGAATGGAAGAAAATTTAAACTATATACTACAGAGAATTTCATGAAAGCAAGGAGGATTAAGATAAAGAACCCATGAGAAATTTCCCCCTCAGAGCTTAAAATGGGATGTCTGGGCGGAAAGGTTTAGATGGGACCCTGCCTGGAGCCTGGACTATCTTCTCTCTTGTTCCTTCCAAAGCAGTTTGAGAAAATAATCTATATTCTTGGCCACATGTAAGTCAATTATTTGACTGAAGGAGAATCTGCAAAATATTCAGAACTATTTCAAATCTAAGTTGACAGAAGACAAACCATCCTGATTCAACACAAACCATGATTTTTAATTTGGGAGCTGCTGAAGTGGGAAAACAAAACTTACCCTCCCACAGTAAAAAAAAGGTTTATTACACTGCAGGCTTGAAGAAGGTAAACAAAAATTTGATAAGCACCTATGTGCTCAACACAGTGTTTGATATTTTTCAAAATGAGTCTACTTGGTATTTTTAACAATCTTGAACGTTTATCAAAATGAATGGTATTGTTATTTTTTAATCCAATGAACGGCATGGAAAGGTTTATCACGAAACATAGTCTCTGGGTCCGTCCTTAAAGGCCCCCATTTCTTCACTATTTCTGGTTTTGAACCTTTTGATAGTTGTTTTTAGTAATATAATAGAGCTGTTTGAAGTTTTTAGGCAAATCACTATTTTAATAATGATGATGATGATGAAAACAACATTGGCAACAACAACAGCGTTTAAGAGAAATCTTGTAAAGATCATGCCCTAAACGGGAGGCCCATTTCTCGGGCGGGGCAGGCGCACAGCTCTCGTATCCATCCTGACGCCCGGGAGCGGAACCCCGGCCCCCGCCGCCCATCGCCATCCCGGCGGGGCGTTGCGATCCCCAGCTCCGCCGCTGCCAGCGGGGCCGGGCGGGGCCGGCTCTCCCCCGGGAAGGCCCACGGGCCAGCCTTTCCGGAGGCGGAGCGCGCCCCTCCGGTCCTGCGCGGTCCTCTGTAGCCCGCGGCCCCCTCACCCCCGCGCACTCACCGGGCGGCGGCCGGTCGGCGAGGTCCTTCCTCCGGCTCTGGTCGGAAATGAAGCGGCGCCCCTCTGCCAAGGCGAGAAACGGGCTCAGCGCCCTCCCGGCCCGATCGATCGGGGTTCCGGGGCCGGGAGCGGGCGGGGCCGGGTGCCCCCGGTCCGAGGCGCGCGGGACTGCCGGGGTCGGGGCGCCGGCGCGGATGAGGCAGCAGACCACGGATGAAGCCCGCACGCCCCCCGCCCCCGGGCCCCCGAGTGCGCTTCGGAGGGGGCGGCAATCTCGCCCACCAGCCAGGGCGGGGCGGTGTGTCCCCGGAAATCCCAGTCTCCCTTTGGGCAGGAGCCAGCAACCCTCCGGTTTAGGGTGGAGGATTTCTGATAATCCTCCCCCCGCCCCCCGACCTTTCTCCTTGATTAACTGAGACCAGGATGACCTCGATTATTTATGGGAACAAACTCGATAGGATTCTCTCCCCACAGCTCTTCATCTATCCCACGGATTCATGCACCCCTACGGATCTCCCTCTATTGCTGTCGGAAGAGCAAAGTATTTGGAACGTACGTGCACCCTTCAGGTAGAGCATAGCTTGAGGAGTCCAGTTCCTTCTCTCAAAGAGTCTCTATAACCCGGCGAGAAGAGGAAAGCAGTTAGTAAGGCGTTGCTGCCCAGCCCACTATTAGGAAAAAAAAGAAGGGAGGGGAGGGAAAGAAAGAAAGGGAAGGGAAGGAAGGAGGGAGAAGATAGAAGGAAAGAAAGAAGGAAAAGAAGGGAAGAAATAGAAAGAGAGAGGGAGGAAGGAAGGAAGGAAGGAAGGCAGGCAGGCACACAGCGCACGAAGGAGTCCCAATTTTTGCGTTTGATTACCTGCGGAGCACTGTTGGAATTTCCCATGAAAGAAAACACCAGGAAAAGAGCCAAGGTTGTTACCACCAGACTTCTGAATCCCTGTATGAAAAGATCAAAGAAAGTCGTTTCTGTGCCTATAGGATCTTCTGCTTCCTTCCCTGGCGCCTGGACAATTACACATCCCTTACTTTTTGCTATGTTCTGTTTTAGCGCTCAGAGGGTGGGGCAGAAGGGGGTTCCCCAGTTTACCGTCTAGTGAATCCACAAAGAGTTCTTTTTTAAAAAAATTAATTAGAAATATATTATTTTTATTATTTAACCCAAATGAGGATTTGGGTGAATTAGTGAAACTTTTTCTTTGTAAAATCAAATGATTCTGATATTTTAAAGGCGTAACGTTTAACTATCCTTTAGCCTCTAAAACACTTATTAAACATAAAAGAGGTAAAAAGCTATACAGCTTTTTTATAAAATAGCTAAAAAATCTCAAGTATATAAAACCTTTACTTACCTTCATGTTCTACACCTTTCCAGAAGCTGCAATAACTATAACTTAACCTCTGAGTTTTCTAATTTTGTTCTGAAGGTGGGGCTTTTAAATCTTAGTGTCAAGGATCCCTCCTGATTTTGCATAGAGCTAGTGTCCACAGGGACTTCCTGTCAGTCTTCAAGATTGAGAGGATCTGATGACTCCTCCAGGGAGATTCAGTTGCAGGAAGTAGAGGAATGATTGATGGGTGAATATCATTTACTGTCCACATCAGCCAGGAGATATTCTGAAAATATCAGCATCATGACCTTTGATTTTCCTATTAGTTTCCCAAGGCATTATTATTATTATTATTATTGAAAATGATGAATAACCCCAGGCAGAATCAAAAGTCAATGAACAAACTAAGAAAACTTGTCTTGGGTAACTAACGAGCTATCAAGCTAACACCAGTGAGTAAAGATGAATCATTTGTGTAGAAATGAAAAGGTTAGGGAATCCCAATGGAATTTGACGTCATTCACTTAATTATCCACTCAATTATTTAACAAATATTTATGGAATGCCTACTATGTAACAGACATCCTTCCTTTTAGTTCAAGGGACACAGCCATGTATTAAAAAGACAAGTCTCTGCTTTGATCATGCTTATCTTCTAGTCAGGGGGAAAACACTCCAAACCGGTAAATAAGGTAATTACAGAATTTTTAAATGCTTTATAAAGGAAAAATAAGCAAAATGATGTGATAAGGTAAGTGGTGGGCTACTTTAGGGAAGGTAAAAATAAAAGGGGGTCTGGAAAGATAAGGCGGAGTCAGACATGGGATAAACTGGGGTGGGAATCAATATTGCTGACATTCTCAGGCAGAAGAAAAATACAAAATCTTGGGATGGCAAGGAGCTTGGCTTGTTTGAAGAACAGGAAGGAGACCAATGGAGCCAAAGTTGTGTGGGTGTCAGGGGAGGACACTGTAAATTGAGGTTGGAGAGTAAGAAATGGCAACTTGGTTATAAGCAAAAGATGATGACGGCTTAGATTAGGGGAGTCCTTGCAAGGAATGGAGAGCTGTAATGAATTTGGGAGGCAGAAAACATGGACTTGTGGATAAACCGTATGTGAGACTTTAAGAAAAATAAGTCAAGGATGACTCTTAGATTTTTGGTTTAATCACTGGGTGAATGATGAAACTCTTTATTGAAATTGGAGAGACTTCATAAAGAAGCAGTTAAGAGAGGGAAATAAAGAGTTGTCTTTGGACATATTAAAATTAAAATGTATACTAGACATCCAAGGAGAAATGTGAAGTAGGCAGTTGCAGATGCAAAACTCTAGAGCTCAGCAGACAGATCACCAGCCTATAGATTATTTTCTAAAGGCAGGAATTATAAGATTTAAGAATCTTGAGAATTTTAAGGAAGGAAAAAATTGGGATTGAAAAAATACTTAGGGAGTGAATGGAATTAAGAAGAGGAAGAGGGGCTTCCCTGGTGGTGCAGTGGTTGAGAATCTGCCTGCCAATGCAGGGGACACGGGTTCGAGTCCTGGTCTGGGAAGATCCCACATGCCGCGGAGCAACTAGGCCCGTGAGCCACAACTACTGAGCCTGCGCGTCTGGAGCATGTGCTCCGCAACAAGATAGGCCGCGACAGTGAGCGGCCCGCGCACCGCGATGAAGAGTGGCCCCCGCTCACCGCAACTAGAGAAAGCCCTCGCACAGAAACGAAGACCCAACACAGCCAAAAATAAATAAATAAATAAAAAAAAGAAGAAGAAGAGGAAGAGATAGAGCTCTGAGAACAAACCTACAGAGATTGAGCAGAGGGAAAGTCAGCAAAGGAAGCTGAACTGAAGCAGTCGGAAAGAAAGAAATTCCAGGAGAATGAGGCCATGGGAGCTGGGAGACTATCCAATAACATTGAAAGGTTAAACTGATGTGAGCTAAGAAGTGTCTGCTGGATTTGAGAATATGATGGCTTTTGAGGATAGAAGCTAGACTGGGGTGGGTTGAATAGGATATGAGGAAATAAGGACAAGTGTGGACAACCTTTTTAGAAATTTCACCAAAAGGGGGAAAGGAAAATGAATTTTTAGAAAAGATATGTGAGTGTGGTGGAAGTGGGCTATTTTTTTCTTTTTAGCCTTTCAGCAAATCTGAATCCATTTAATTTTAGGGAACTTCGGAAATTTCCTAAACTATAAATTATGATTCTTGGTGGGAGGCAGCATCTTCCTTGTATTGTAGAAGCTGAAAATGCTAGATGCTCTTTCCCAGCCTCCCAATCGGGTAGAGTGTGGGCATGAGGCAGGTTTCACCAATCAGATGTACCCACTCTTCTGGAGCTGGGGAGGGAAGAAAGTGGGGAGCAGGAGAAATACTTTCTGGTGCAGCACTGGTTGTAGGATGCCTGAGTTTGTGGGGGCAGTACTGGTTACAATGCTAGTGACAGACACCAGCATCCAGTGCTAGCGGAATAGTGATACTAACTACACTGTCCTTTTAATGAAGTCCTCTTTTGCTTAAATCAACCAGGTGTGTTGGTTTCTTTTGATGACCATCTGCAGAACATGTATGCTGATGGGGATGATCAGCAGAGAAGGAGAAATTGATGATGTGGAAGAGAACTGCAAAAAAGGGAGTTTGTGGAAGGCAAGAACAATAGGACCCAAATTTGTCAATAAGAACAATAGGACCCAAATTTGTCAATAACCAGTTGAAACAGTTCTATACACAGGCAGACAGTGAACAAGGACCAGAGTGGCCACCATATGCTAAAGTACCATGGATGACAGAGGTGGTCACTTTCTTCGGAATGTTAGAGCAGTGCTCCGCAGGTATTAATGTGCTTTTGAATCACCTGGGAATCTTGTTAAAATGCACATTCTGATTCATTATAGCTGGGGTGGGACCTGAGAGTCTGCATTTGTAGTAAACTCCCAAGTGATGCTAATGGATGCTAGTCTACTAATCCTTGGACATTATGAGTAGTAAAGCTTACAGGATATAAAAAGTGATAAGAAAAACTAACACTTAGAGTCTACATGGCTGGGAGAATGGCTAACAATAGAAACATCAGCGATAATGGAGAGGGACTAGATGAGTTTAGTTTGGGACTGAAGTTTGAGGGGTGATACTATCTACCAGTAAATACTTGTCTAAGAGAGACGGGGGTTTGGGCATTTGATGTTTGGAATTGACGATCATGTGCAGCCAAGAAAGCTGAGATCTGGTTAGTAAATGAAAATGAAATATAGAAAGTAGTTTGTAAGTAGAAACTTGAGGAATATTTACTCCCTTTAAAGAATAAGTAGAGCAAGAAGGAGCCAGAACCATGAATGTAGTGTTTTCCACTGTTTTAGGAGAGGAGGAAGATAAAAACTAAGGACTAAAAGGTTATCACCATATCTAAAGAAAATCAATATTCCTTTAAATATTAGGTTTTAGGATTTTAGAATTTAATTTCAAAAGATTGTAACAACTTCCAAAAAAAAAAGCAACAGAAGAAAGATTATGCATGTGTTTATATTTTAAAAGAATTTATAAGTGAAACCCAGTTATTAGGTTACCCTAACAAACAACTAAAATGTCTTTTCCCCCTCTCCATACCAAAAACACACAAAGGTTTTAGAAAGAGGGACAGGAAAATAAATTGCCAATCAAACTGTGATTTGCATTTACAATTTTAAGGAAAAAATAATTAACGTGGTTTGTCTATAACAGTTCCGCTAATGAATTCACAAACAGATGTTTTACGTCAAAGCTGCCATTTTCAGCATAATATGCACAAGTGAGCAGAATGGCTTTGACATATTATCAATATTGTAGTCTTATCAAAAGCAACATGCCCGAATGTGTTTGTTCTAAAAGGGCATTGACTCCCAATCAAATGTTTTTGTTAAATTCACAATATTTTAAGATTTTTACAGGTCTAAACCTAGAGATGGGCTAAGAAAAGTTACTTATTTGAGAAAAAAACAGTTGTTGCATAAAACCAGTAAATTTTATTCTGCTGATATGATTACCCGGCAGTGGGTACTGGACAAATTGGATCCAAAACCTTTTTTAAAGGCATATTTAATGGCGATCATTTTGCCTGCATCACTGATGTTATCTGAATTCTTCTAGTTGACTGGAGCATGCCCAGGCCCCATTTAAAAAATACTGTCACAGTTTAAACTGCATTCTTACAAGGTCAGTGATTATTGTGTTCACACAGAAAACAGCTATCTTTTTAAAAAATTATTTTTAAACTTTATTTATACATTATTAAATCAAAGTATAGTTGATTTACAATGTTGTGTTAGTTCCAGGTACACAGCAAAGTATTTCAGTTATATATATATACAACTTTTTTTCAGATTCTTTTCCATTATATGTTATTTCAAGATATTGACTATAGTTCCCTGTGCTATACAGTAGGTCTTTGTTGTTTATCTATTTTATACATAGTAGTGTGTATTTGTTAATCCAAAATTCCTAATTTACCTACCCACCCCCCTTCCGCTTTGGTAACCGTAAGTTTGTTTTCAATGTCTGTGAGTCTATTTCTGTTTTAAGTTTGTTTGTATCAGTTTTTTAGAAATCACACATAAGTGCTATCACGTGATATTTGTCTTTCTCAAACAGCTACTATCTTGGGTAAGATTACCTGGACAATATGGCTATTGAGATACTCAAGTATCCAAATTACTCTCTGATAACAGAATAGAGGGTTTTGGTACAGGATGATGAGGTCATTGGGTTCAAGTCCTACTTTGGCTTTATTCTCTGAAGGCCAGTCAGCCCCATAGGCCAGTTGTCTCACAAAGGGGTGGAAGAAGTAATTTCCCCAAAGGGCTACCGGTTTTAGGAGGAGATTTAGGGACACTGAGAAGGCCTGCTATCTAAAATAAAACTCCCCACTCATTGGCCAGTGTCTTTACCGTCCTTTACTTAAGGCTTCGAACTTCAAGAATGTCTTTTCGCAAACCATGTAAATACCACAAAACAATTGGCAGGTTCTAGGAGAGGACAAGGAAGGGCCAGCTGTTTTGGCCTAGTCAGTCAAACAGAGGTGACCTTTTAATAGGTCTTAGACCTGGTAAAGATAAGACCATGAAAAAGTGTCAGTCGATGAAGGATTTGGGGATGCCATTTCTATGTCCAACCTCCTATATGGATACAAGTAGCAGAAGAGCAGAAGTTGGAACCTTTCAGCCCAGAGGACAAGGTTAGAAAGATGTGCTGGATACTGTATTTAATAACAGATTCACCAGACAATAGTCAAGACTTGGCAGTTTAATAATTGGATTCAACAAATACTTATTGGGTACCTTAACTGGTAGATTTGGCCAGTGGTTTTCAGCCTTACTAAAGTATAAGATCAAAACATTGCAGACGTTAAGTGATTTTATTTAAGTCACAAATACTTAAGTATTATATACTCCTTCCATGTAGAGAAAAAAAAATTAAGCATTTCTCCACTAATTTCTAAATTCACCGCTCACTTTTTTACCTGAAGTCTATTTCTATTTATGATTACATTTAAACAGTTTGGACGTGGAAGATGTGACCATTATATAAAAAAGAAAACTGGGGCTTCCCTGGTGGCGCAGTGGTTGAGAATCTGCCTGCCAATGCAGGGGACAAGGGTTCGGGCCCTGGTATGGGAAGATCCCACATGCCGCGGAGCCACTAGGCCCGTGAGCCACAACTACTGAGCCTGCGCGTCTGGAGCCTGTGCTCCGCAACAAGAGAGGCTGCTATAGTGAGAGGCCCGTGCACCGCGATGAAGACTGGCCCCCACTTGCCGCAACTAGAGAAAGCCCTCGCACAGAAACGAAGACCCAACACAGCCATAAATAAATAAATAAATAAAATTTAAAAAAAAGAAAACTGCATATAAGGCTAATTTAAAAAACATGAGGTTATGACCCAGCAATCCCACTACTGGGCATATACACTGAGAAAACCATAATTCAAAGAGTCATGTACCACAATGTTCATTGCAGCTCTATTTACAATAGCCAGGTCATGGAAGCAACCTAAGTGTCCATCGACAGATGAATGGATAAAGATGTGGCACATATATATATATATATATATATATATATATATATGGAGTATTACTCAGCCATACAAAGAAATGAAATTGAGTTATCTGTAGTGAGATGGATGGACTTAGAGACTGTCAAACAGAGTGAAGTAAGTCAGAAAGAGAAAAACAAATACCATATGCTGACACATATATATGGAATCTAAAAAAAAAAAATGGTTCTGAAGAACCTAGGGGCAGGACAGGAATAAAGATGCAGACGTAGCGAATGGACTTGAGGACACGGGGAGGGGGAAGGGTAAGCTGGGACGAAGTGAGAGAGTGGCATGGACATATATACACTACCAAACGTAAAATAGCTAGTGGGAAGCAGCTGCATAGCACAGGGAGACGAGCTCGGTGCTTTGTGATCACCTAGAGGGGTGGGATAGGGAGGATGGGAGGGAGACGCAAGAGGGAGGTGATATGGGGATATATGTATATGTATAGTTAATTCACTTTGTTATAAAGCAGAAACTAACACACCATTGTAAAGCAATTATACTCCAATAAAGATGTTAAAAAACCCCACAAAACACGAGGTGGGTTATTGTGCAATGCTTAAGTTTTAGAATTTCTTAATAAAAATACATCTGACCATTGTTATGGATTGAATGTGTTCCCTCCAAATTCATATGTTGAAACCCTAACCCCCAACGTCATGGTATTTGGGGGTGGGCCTTTGGGAGGTAATTAGGTTTAGATGAGGTTATCAAGATGGGGCTCCTCATTAAGGGATTAGTGTCCTTATGAGGAGAGAGATGAGAACTTGTTCCTTCTCTTTTTCTCTGCCATGTGAGGACACAGTGAGAAGGCAGCTGTCGGCACGCCAGGAAGAGGGCCCGCTCCAGGAACTGAATCTGCCAGCACCCTCATTTTGGACTTCCCAGGATGCAGAACCATGAGAAATAAACATCTGTTGTGTAAGCCAGTCTATGGAATTTTGTTATAGCAGCCCAAGTTGAGACAACCACCAGTTAATAGAAAAGTACCCTTTTATTGAGAAGACAAGTGTATTTACAATATTCAATTGTTAGATCATATAATCTGTGAGACTTTTAAAAGCAGCAGTATTCCAGGAATTACAATTTATAAGGGGAAAAAGAAAACATTCCAAATAGGTTTCTGTTACAGAAAATACATTTGAACAATGCCAGAGACACTTAAGGCTAAGTAGTATTAGACCTTCTCCTCCATCTTTATAGCAATAATCAGAGTATGTTTTTTGTCACAAAGACAGAAGACTAATATTGGAAAGGAAGAAACAATATGATGTACAGTCCTTTCTGTCAGAAGACAAGTATGTTTAAAAATAGAGCCTCATCAATGGTTCTGAATAAGAAACATACAATGCTACCAAGCAGTCTCAAACTCACATTTGAGATAAACTGTGGACTCATTTAAAACTGAAAACTGCTCCAAGCCTCTCACTCTTACTAAGGACTGGGAGATTATCACATCCTTTACACATTTCTAATAATGCTTTCTGAAATAAGATTGCTGAAAAAGAGATCTCTGTTACAGTGCAAAGAACATTTTGATAGAAATTCATGTCTACAAAGGAGCTAAATAATACAGATGTTCCATACATTAACAGATACTGTTCTTGCTTTAAAAAGGTAGAATTATCTAACCACTGTAAATAATATGGGTCAGTCAAAAATATGTATAACAGAGTCCTACAGGGCAACTTGTATAAGTCAATCCCCAAAATATGTATATATTTGACACTCTCCAAGTGAGGATATTACTTTTTTGAAGAACATTAGACACAACACTAGGTTTCTTATTATTCCACGAACTATTGAGGTAGGAGTCTCATTTTGTCAATATCATCTGTTTTCACAGATTATAAGTCAAATGCCAGTACCAGAAAGACAGTAATCCACAAGGCTGAACCATTAGACTATCTACCAAGTCCTTCCTTCTTTAGATGAGCAAGGTTGGGACTTCTCTGTGCATCAAGAGATTTAACTAAAAATAACATAGGCTGTAATATATTTTGTAGACACATTTGTCAATAAAAATCACAAATTTCAATTATGATTTTATACATTAAAAAGCTTTGCAACTGTTAAAAAAAAAAAAGAGTAAATAGTATAATCATTAGTGGTAAAACAAATAGTACTATGACTCTTGAAATGTCTTCCTACATCTACCAAAAGGGTGCCACCTTGGAAAACTACTAATGAAGAAACAACTACTGTTTCCTACTGCCTGTCAAGCAGCAACAGTAGAGAAGACAACACATCATTTTTGTAGTGTCATGTTTTTCAGAACTATAGCCAGTTTAATTACAGTAAAATAATTTAGTATGTGAACTCAGATATTCTCTCCATGAACTCAAATGAAGAGTGATCATATGAAACACACATTATGCATATTGATTTTTATGTTATGAAAAAGCTGAAAATAAGGGAAAACTTGGCTTATGTAAATAGCCCTTAAAAAATAGCTGTAAGTTTAACCTTTTAACACGGTACATCCTAAAGTAAATATTACCAGTAGTTATTTTATGAAAAGCAAAATAATAAATCACTGCTAAAATTTAAAAAAGAAAAGAAAAAGAAAAACTGGATCACAACATGGAACTATCCATTTGGGTTGCATCACGTAGTATCTTAAATAAACTATTCAATGCAATGAGCTATGTGACAGACTCCTTCATCACCAAGAATGCTTTTTTTGTTAAATGCTTACATGTCATGAAAGATAAAGATGCTCACGTGAGAGTCCCAAGAAGTATGAGGACTTCCAGAATGTGTTCCTGAAAGAAAAAGTGCTGAGTCAGCTATAACTTAGAAACTACAAGCTAGTAAAGAATGACCTCTGCATATTCCAACAAAGAATATCTAGTTCAGATTTCCATCTGGCTTTAAAATATTAAGATTCAGAAGAACCACAAAAGTTTTATTTTAACCGTACGTTTACCAAAAAAAAAAAAAGAAAAAAAGTGATTCATACATCGACACTGGGTTTTCCTGGTTTTAATATATTACGATGACATAATCCAATCTAACTCATGCATCACTTTCAGAGACACAGTGCAACTGGAAATATTTTCGCTGTTGCAGAGGACATTACAGTTCTAAAAAGCAAATGCCTATGGGTGTGCTTGCATCTTCAAAAAAAAAAGAAAAGAAACAGGCACTATAGTTCTCTAAGGATGGCTGTGTTTCACACATTGTGGAAAAACAGTAAGAATCCCCTTCAAGAGTTTCAATATGCATTGTAACATAGATTTCATCTCCTTCGGTTTGCTTGCTGACTTCTTAGATGACTTGGTTAGAAGTCTGTTTTCACTGCTTCTTTGTTAACTGCTGTTGCTACTCTGTAGGCTATACGTTTTAAACTTCTGTAAGGAACATTACAAGCTATTTCATGTAATTTAATTTTGTGCTGAATATTCTTCAAAGGATTTTATAAATAATACAATATTTTAAATGAGTCTTCAATTCACTTGTTGTTATACCATATTGTTGCTTTCTCCGACTTTATCTACAAACTGCAAGAAGAAAAACAGATAATTAAATGAAAGCCTAGAGCACTATAAAATATTACATCAACACTTCAAATGTGGATTAAAAAACCCAGCTTTATAAGATTTGTGGAAATTTAAGGTATGACTGACAACGATTAATCCAGTACTACTCACCACCATCTTCTGACACAAAAGTGTATATAAAAAAATTTTTTTTTCTATAAGTTGTTTCTGCATGACATGTTACACATATGACTTTAAGGGTGCAATACAAGAAACACAACGCAATGAATAAAAAAACTGGATAAGATGAAGTTAACGCTGCTAGCTGAACAAAAAAAGTAAAAAAATAAAAAGCTGAAATGTCAGCCATCCATGCATTAATGAACCCAATAAGATATTTCAACTGCCCATTATTGTGGATCTCTTCTGGGCCTATGTAGTCTTTGAACAAACAGATTTAGCTCCATTAAGTTCAATAATTAACAACAGCTACTGACTAAAAATACTTTAAATGTGTATTCTGGACTTCAGACTGAAAGTGGCAATGACATTAAAAAGAGACTTAATGATGCAAGCATAAATCGATAATTATGGAACATAAGTTTTAACACACATTAATGTAAGTGGTTATTTACTTTGGTTACTCCACCCCAAATATAAAGCAATTGGGCTTTCTTCAGCATTCCAGATGGTGATGCAAACAGATGTTGAAACAAAGTAATTAGTGAAGATATTAAAAGTTACATAACCCAAGTGATTATATAACACTATCAAAATCTAGCAATCATCTAACCCTTTCTTTCATTTCATTATTCACATTTTTACTTAAGCATTTATTACAATGAAGTAATAATAATAGGAAACATCATTTATAGTATTGGATGTCCATTTATGCAAATACTGAAGAATCCTTAAATTAAGGACATGATTAATGATTACAGCTCTATAACTAGAAGTTGTAGTACATTCAAAAGACATTCTAAGTATAAACAACATTGACTACTGTATGAGTTTTGGGGATTAATGCAAATGAAATCAGGATATACCCCTATAAGCCTAGGTTCTAGCATCTTATATTATCACAAATAGGTGATTGGCACACTGAAACTAAAAGTTGCTCTCAAAGCACTCATGGATTCATTAGAATTTTACGGTAAATTTAGGTGGAGAGAAAGCACAACATTGTATCTCCAAAGGTAACTTCAAAAAATGTCTAGGTTATCTGGGCTGCAAGGTTCTGATTTGAGGATGGAAATGACATTAGGCTTATAGTGGTACCTATTTTTAGTGGGTAAGCCATCCTTCAGCTCTTTGAGAATTCAATAAATGCTATGAACTACCTCTCTAGAAGCATCTACAAAAGTCTGCAAACAACTTTAAGAAGCTGATTGCCCGCCCTGGAGAAAAAGATTTGACAAGACTGTTCTAACTGTGGACAGAGCTAGGAATGGAATTTTATCATCTGACTCCCAGTTATCACAGTGCTTTATTTAATTGTCTTAAAGCACTCCATTTGGTGATACAGTCTAAGAGAGAAAATATTTGTAAGAAATAATGATGTCCTTTTATATTATCGCTTCTAAAATTAGAGATCATATAAAAGTTAATTGAAAAGTGCCTTGAACTCTCAAAGAGAAAGGCAGCATAGCATATCAATCCAAGTTACATGAAAAAAGAGAGAACATTAAAAATGGATACAGTGAAACCAAATTTCAGGTTCTATAGGTTTAGCAATGATTATTTTCTCTGGTATTCATGGTAACCACGATCTATGTGATGCAACCATTTATATCATAATAAAAAACTTATCAATCATGTATCAATTCCTCAAATTTCTAAAAAGAGCATCAGAGAGCATTTATCTTTAAAATTTTTATTTTATTTAAAAAACTTTTAAAAATTATTGAAGTATAGTTGATTTACAATGTTGTATTAATTTCTGCTATACAGCAAAGTGATTCAGTTATACATATATATATGTGTGTGTGTGTATGTGTGTGTGTATATATACATATATATATACACACACACACAGACATTCTTTTTTATATTCTTTTCCATTATGGTTTATCACAGGATATTGAATATAATTCCCTGTGCTATACAGTAGGACATTGTTGTTTACTCATTCTATATATAATAGTTTGCATCTGCTAACCCCAAACTCCCAAGCTGTCCCTCCCCCCAGAGAGCATTTATTTTAATGGTTTAGAAAAACATATTGTTAAATATATGATTACTTACTGATCTAATTCCAGGTAAATTCAAGAGTGATCCAAGGACTGGCACTCTTCTAATAAATCCAACAACCACAGGAAAGAAGCCCCTGGGAGAGGCGAAAAAAGTTCTTAGGATGAACACGTTCTCTATTACCAAAATGAACCGTTAGCCATGTAAAAAGAAAGGATCCTGTTAAAGTTTTGAATGTTTTAAGAGACTTCAAAATTCAGTTATCTCTTACCTCTCCCTGGATTTGATCCCTTCCTTAGTTGTGCTCATAACATTCTGCATAAACATCTATAATGGCATTACTATTACATCCTACTGGTATCTTTACAGTCTATTTCCCATTTTAGAAATGAGAGATTCTCTAAAGCAGATTTGGCACTTAATAATGTTTGTTTCCTGTGGGCAATATGGTGCTTGGCAGATAGAAGACAAATGATACACTTTTCTTGAATAAATAATTAAACCAACTTACTTGAAAGTATTTTCTCACATTGCATACTATTCTTTACTGGGTAAGTGGCATTTGTAAAATATTAACTGATCAAAACCTCCCATAATGTATTTGGTCCAAAATTTTCTAATATCTACATGCACTAAAGAAAGTGTCATCAAGTGACAGTAACTGTACAGCATCAAGTCTACATATTAAAATGCTGGATCGATCGATCTATCTACCTACCTATCTGTCTATCTATCTATCAATCAATCACTGTCTGGTTGATGAAAATACCAAACATAAAGAGAGTGCCGTAAAATGCCAACAAAATAAATTTTATTGCATTGAAAATACTTTATAAAATAATTTATACCCTGACATAAGCAATCATCTGCATCTGATAAACACACCTGGGTTTCTGTAATAATTATTTGACATAAAGGTTTACTGAAAGAGAAACAATAAAATAAAATGGTTGCCTTACCTGAACAAGAGAAAGAATCCATAAATTTCGAAGATCATGCCTATCAAAGGCCAACCAATCAGGACTACAAATACACCACCCAGGAAAAATCCTGTAGCTTTCATTTTATGTTTTTGGAAGAAGAATCTGAATGTTCTTTCTAAACCAATTACAAAAGCCAAGCCAGCCACAAATAAAACCTAGAAGAGGAGGAAAACGTAACACAGAAAAAGCAGTTAAATGCACTGCATATGTTTGAAGGGGTAAGGTCAAAGCTGAATATGATAAAAAAGACATGTGGCTTTTAATGTGAGCAACTGGCCAGAGAAAACTACAATGCACACCAAGAGGCAGAACCACGTTAAACCTGTAGTTGTATCCCCCTCTGTTCAGTCCTCTTCTATCTTGATTATATGAAGAAAAGAGAAACAAAGAAAGATTAGGTGTCACCCAGCGGCATCTGCATCTGCAGTGGTTTCCCCAGCTTCAGCTAGATGGCGATGGCTTAGTCAAGCAGATGAGCGGCAAGGCAGGAGAGGGAAGGTGCCCGAAAATATGTCAGCCGAAGGTACTCCTGGTTCTGAAAACTTGATCAGGGGTGACAGGAGTTCCTATGGACGGGAGAAAACCTGACATGGCCCAGTTGGTAGTAGAAGAAACCACGCAAAGCCAGCAAGAAGATCCTAGTTTTATTAATTCCGGAAATCTGGGAGCAGCAGAAATGAAATACAGCCATGCATTCTCAAATATACTTATAGTTTGTAGGTTTTCAGACAATGGACAAGAGATGGTGATTGACTAAAAGCCTGCGTTTTCCCAGGTTTTATTCCCAAACACTTGCCTTTCTTCATAACCATTCTTCAGTGAAAAATATTTCACAAAAATGTTTATTAAGCCTATTGGTTAAGCTTCACATTCTGAGATACCAATGCTGTTTATATTATTGTTTAAAACATTAATTTTGAACAATCGTTACCCTTTATGTTTTCCAATGTCCAATTAAAAGCCCAATGTTAACATACACTTCAAAAATATTTTATCGCTATTCAGTGACTTTATTGCCCTCTTAGAAGGGTTATTATTTATTTCTAGAACTCTTGCACAGCCTTCACACATGCACAACAGAGTACACATTCCAAATAAACAATATACACACCTTTCTTAGCAGGTCAATTATTAATATATTTTTTAAAGGTTTAAGTAGTTTTTAAAACTCTGTTCATTTTATGCTATTTAAGCAAATGTTAAATCTCAGATGTGTAAAGTCAAAACATTAACAAACTTACCAAGACACGGGGCTATCAAGTCATCTATTTTGAACTATTTGAGGCAGTCTTGATTTAATCTATTGTAAATCACATATCAAACACTTAACAGAGCAGTTATGGAATTAGAAAACTTCATTAAGCATTTATCTTTTATTTAAACAGAAAGCTGACAGGTTTCACCCCTGATGAAATCAGAGAATGTAACAGCAGTCTTCACATGAGTAACAGTGAATTATTTCCCCCCAATTTCATAGCAGGCAATAATTCATTAGTAGTTAAAATTTCCTTATGAATTTAGTTAAAATATGTATTGAAAAACTCACATTTCCAATAGCCAGTAGTGCTTTGTCAAAAAAGAGAATCATTCCAAAGAACAGGAAAAACACTCCAAATCCTGTTAATCCCATTCCAATTTCTGCAATATAAGTTATATGGTTAAGGGTAAAGCAAAAGTAAAGTTACATTAAGATCCTCGTAAACTAAGCAAGAAAAAATTTTCAGTTTTTCTTTTGACTGATATAAGGAAATAGGACCCCAACATTGCAGGTTGACTTATAATGACATTCATTAAGATCCAGAACAAATTAAATTAACAACAGAAAATTACTCCCAAAATTTAAAATATGAATGGGAATTTCTAATCCTTATATGAGAGAGAGCATTTCTCACAAACATACCCATAATAGAGAAAGACAAATCAGGAATCTAAACCTTTGGTTATATTATTTTTTCTCTCCCAAGAGCCCTTCTGGCATCAGACATAAGTATGTGGGTTCACTTTTGTCTCCTTTTCTCCTTTCATATTCCATGACTAGTATTTGTATGCACAATATCTGCAGTTCCTTCTTTCCCTTCTGAAAACGAATTCCTTCCTTAACCCACTGGAAATGCTATGGGAGGTCAGCACAGACTGCTTCTCACAATGACAACAGGAGAGATTTTGAGAGTCAAGAAGCCGTCTCCTCCAAAGTTAATTTTCAGACTTTTAACTTCTTGACGGCTTATTATGGATTCATCTTCTACAAGTCTCTCTCAACTATGCATCCATTCACATATTTAGTCTAAGAGTCCAAAAATCACCTCTCCAACATTTCAAAGAAGACTGTTTTACCTAATATTAATATTCTGGGTTTTTACTTTTTCATTCAAAAACAAAGAATTGTTGATCAACTCCTAAATGCCAGCAACTGTTCTAGGTACTGAGTATAGAGTGATGGACAAAGTATAAGCTTTTAAGTCTATGGTTACTCTTTATACAAAACTAATATTTTATTACCTTTACACTCCCTAGACTTATCTTTATGTCTGAAGAGTCTTAACTTTCTAAGGTTACAGTTGTACTATTCTGTTAATGTTACAAAGCACAATCCACGAAATTAGTTCCTTGATTATTTCAGTTTTGTTTTCAGGAAACAGTCACCAATCCTTATTTTACCTAGCAGCACTATCTGCATAAAATAATAAATCAGACCGAAACTGCCATATTTTGGGAAACACAATTTTAAATACACAGTAGTGATTTCTGATCTGTTACTTTTTTGCCTCGGCTCCAGAGAGCTAAAATCTAAGTCACAGCTACTTAAAAATTTAAGCATGTAAAATGTTATGATGAGTTGAAAATTTATATCCTATGCCTTTTTTGACATCCTTCACCTCAATTTACAGTTAACTCCTGCCTCCCATTCCAGCTGCCTTGTTCTCCGAAAGTTAGTCTAAAAGAATTCAGGTACCTGTCCATAAATACACTGGTAAGTGTATTCCACGGACACAAATTCTCATGAAAATTGGAGGCTCATACCTTCATGCTTAAATGCTTTAGGAGAATTTAACCAAATAACTGTTTAGGTGTCAGACATAATTTCCTACAGGAAAATATGGACAAAAGAGCAAGGAAAATTCCATTAAATAACTATTTAGTAGTTAGGATTTAGTCACTGGCAGCTGAATTATTTAAATACAACTCATTTCTATCTTTTCACAAATTGTCCTAATGATTACGTACACATTTTGAGATGTTTGTTCATCAGAAAGGAAACTATATGGCAATATGCCTACTATGTATTGAGAATTTACCATGAATTGCCCATTACGAGGTGCTTTTCGTATCTTATAGAACTTAATCCTCCCCATACTACTGCAAGGTAGGCATCATTACATTATTCTAGAGATTTTTTTTTCGCCAGGTTAAATATGTTTGATTAAATGAAATTCAAGGGCACTGGAGTAGGCTGAACTTCTGGGAGAAGCATCTTTAGGTTTAATATAATTAGCTTGTTACTAACATAACTAAGGAGATGTCAGTACAAAATTGACTGCAGTGAAAAAGGACAATGTCTGTACATGGTTTTACACTTAATGAGATGTTTATACAAATATGTCATAATTCCTTTAGCAAAACTGGGGGGTTAAAAAGTAGCACCAGGGGGCTTCCCTGGTGGCGCAGTGGTTGAGAATCTGCCTGCCAATGCAGGGGACACGGGTTCGAGCCCTGGTCTGGGAAGATCCCACATGCCACGGAGCAACTGGGCCCGTGAGCCACAATTACTGAGCCTGCGCGTCTGGAGCCTGTGCTCCGCAACAAGAGAGCCGCGACAGTGAGAGGCCCGCGCAACGCGATGAAGAGTGGTCCCCGCTTGCCGCAACTAGGGAAAGCCCTCGCACAGAAACGAAGACCCAACACAGCAATCAATCAATCAATCAATAAAATAAATAAATAAATAAGAACGTGAATTTCAAAAAAAAAAAAAAAAAAAAAAAAAAGTAGCACCAGCCCCATGTTTCATGTGGGCAACTGAAGGCTCAGATTAATAATTCACCCTTGATCATAGAATCAGCAAATGTGCGTGTGGAGGGGGACAGGTGCAGGGAGGGACGGGGGTGTGGTGTGGAGTCCGGCTAGAATTCAAATCCAGTCTTCAGGCTCCACATCTTACAACTATCACAGGGGAAACCCAAACATTCCCACTACTTTATCCAGTGTCGTACAGAAAGAGAGGGTTGCCTGTAACATTTTTGTCAAAACGGACACTAGCATGTTATTGCCCAATAGTCCCTGATCTGAATGGGTCAAAAGTCTCAAACTGACCTCGCTGTGTTATTTTCTCCCCTCCAGAATTCCATTCTTGCCTATGCCTATGTATTCACAAGCCCTCTGGTTATTAAAGCCCTACTTGGAGCTGCTCGTTCACCACCAGAATCATACCCAGTAAAATAAACTTATCTTCCTCTGTGCACTATCAAACCTTCATTCCCGCTCGAGCGCACACACACACACGTGCGTGTTTTTAAAGCATAATCTGATAAAAGCAGTCTAATAAGACAAATGTATCTAAAATCAAAAGCTTATTGTAGAAATGTGATAAGGAGAGATATTCTTAATCCAATGACAATCACTGTTAGCATTTTGATATCTTATTTAAGACATTTTAAGGCAGCATTGTCTTTCTTACTATGCCCATTCCTTTCAAAAAGTAAAAATGTCACAATAAAGAACTCAACTGAACACCATGGTAGAATTTCAGGCAATGTGACATAATGAAGTAAAGATTTAGAGGCAGCATAGGAACTGCCCCACTCCAGCCCCCTCAATAAATCTTGTGGGTTTTTTCTGGGGTGGGGTGAGGTAGGGTGTGCTACTGTAGAATTCCCTAAAACAATTATGAATTGCTATTTCCTATGATCAGTACTTGGTCTGGTACTTCTCTTCCAGAATCAGGATCCCAGAATAATTCTGGCAAGTCACTTGAATGATGGCTGACCCCTACAGTTAAACACACACACAAACACCATTTGAAATCCAAAGAGCTTTTGGTTCACTGATCATTCTGTGTTCTGATCCACTGTCTTATCTAAAACACTTGACAAATGAGCAGTAAAGAGTATAATTTCATCCTCCTCATCAATTTAATGAAGTGAGGAGACTGCTTCCTATTCTGCCCACATTCTAACCCAACCCCCTTGTTCTGGTTTTTGGAAGGATGTAAATCAGGCACTTGTCCCTATAAGACTTCAGTAGAAGAGAATCTCTACACACAGGATAAGTAGTTCATATATTTACCTATGTAATAATCACAGACTAAGATAGGAAAGTTAGATAGGAAAACTACGTAGAGATTAAGTACTTCCTCTGAGTAATTAGTAGTATTAGAAATAAATCCTAGCAATTTATGTATACAATTCTGCTAAATTCTGGGTTTCAATTGAGAGGAACAGAGCACTGCATCATAAAGAAAATAGGCTCTGAATATTCTACACAGTCTCTCTCTCAAAAAAAAAAAAAAATCAATGCACAATTCTAAAGGATAAATATCTACTGTTGAAACTATTTTTGCTATGGAACAATTTCTCCATTCTAAGACAGATTTCAAATAAGCTTTATAGCAAGTCTTCTTAGATGCTAGTAGGGTACCGTGAAAAGAACAAAGGTTTTTGAGCCAGCAGACTTGGGATCAAGTCTTGTTTCTGTCACTTCCCTCATGATTATACATTGAATTTCTTTTGAGCCTCCTTTAATTTATAAAAGAGACATATTCCTCTTTGCTCTACAGGGCTCTTAAAAGAATTCAGGATAACGATTTATATAAAAGCACATGGTAAACTGAAATAAGATGCTTTTATACAATTATATAAAATGGCTAATTTTATTATAACAGTAAACGAAAACATCCCACAAAAAAACAAACAAAAACCCCAAACAAAAAAGGACTATACTTATATTTTCTCTGATCAGAACAGGCAGACCAAAATGGGCATCCAAGGTGCAGACCCAGTCCAATTTGAGGAAGGGAAGGAGCTCGATTCGGGTGGCAGTGTGGGCAGGAGTTATTAGCAGCTCGGTGAAGTTCAAGTTAGCCATGATTTGAATCCAAACCTTACGACTCCACTTTAAAACAGGGCATTTTTAAAGGAAGTTCTATTTTTATTTCAACAGACTGTTTAGTTCTTAAAATCTTTAAAATTCAAGTAAGTTATTCAGAATAAGAAGAACAAAGGCGTGGCAGATAAAACAAAGTGAGATAAAAAGTCTATCACGACCATCAAAAGATAGGAAGCATAGGGTTGGCAGAAATGTAAATACAAAATTATTAAGATTGACAAAAAGGGATAGAAAAGTGTAAATTTTACATTGATAGAAAATGAAAACAGACAGCAATGTTAATCTTAGAGATAAGATAGGCCTGGAGAACTCTGTGGCAGGCAGAAAGATGCTAAAATAATAAAACATGCCACCAAAACACAATATACAATATTAACGAAAGAAATCGTTTAACTGAACACAGAGTTTACTATTGGGGAGACAGTAGGCGGTAGAAAAGTGAAGTTGTTTCAAGGGACTTTTAAAAGGTTGCTTCCAGTAGTGGCAAAAGGCAAATACTCAAAGTATTTAAGCGTAAGCACATTTTCAAAAACAGCCTATCATAGGTGACATTTAAAACTCGGCCTCCCAAACAACCAGCAGTAACTTGTAGAGGACCCCAAGCATGTCACGTGCAGAAATGTCCCCAAGAGTGGGCCGCGGGCACAGCGCATCAAACTTTCTCTCGTGGCCACCCGCGGGAACAAAGCGCCCATCTCCCTGGGAGTGAGAGCTGCGCTACCACGGTGCGAGACAGACGCTCGGCGAAAGCTCCCCCTCCCCAGCTAGGGCGTCTCCCCAGACCCCACCGACTCTCCCCCCAGGCCAGGTCCGCCACCGCGAGTCCAGCCCTCGGTTCCTCCAGGCAGCCCTCCAGACGCCCGCAGCCCTAGCTATGTCTCGCAGGCCGCCGCCCCCATTTCGGAGCTTCATTCATTGACCCGGGCGGGCGGAGGGGCGGGCGGGCGAGACCCAGCCCAAGGAACGGGTGTCCGGGGCTCGCGGCGGGGCCTCGGAGCAGGTACTTACTCTGGGTGTCCGTTAAGGAGATCATGGCTGCAGGGGTGAGGGCGGCGTCGACAGCACCTCGGAGCGGCCAGGGTGTGAAGCAAAGTCGAGAGAACGGAGCCGGGAAACAGCCCAGGCGAAAGCCGCCACGTCTTCCGGAAACACGCAGCCGCCCCCACCCCATTTCAAAGCCGTTTCCCATTGGCTAAGCCTGCTCCCAACATCAACCAATCACCTATGGCTTTGTTCAGTGGCGCAAATGGTGGCCACACCCCTTGACCAATAAGAGAAGGATATTACTTGCAATTGGTTGAAAGGACCGACCCGGAAGGGTGGATGCTCCTGGCTGGAAAGAAAGGAAAGCCTGGTGGCGGGAAGTTTTCGTTGGAGCGCGTCTGAAAGCGGTGCGTAGCGGACCTGAGGCCGGGGCGTTTTGGGGTCGGAGACCGAGGAGAGGAGGATGTTCCTTAACCCCCTGGGGAGACGTTCTGGGGTAACTCCCGTTACCGCTTTGAAAGAGCTAATATTCCTTTTCCTGGCTGATGGGGAGGCCGTCTCACTTCCTTCCACCAGTACATTGGCGGGGGAGAAACAGGGGCCCTCGCCCTTCTAATGGAACTCTCTATCATCGCTCAGCCCTAATGGAACTCGGTCCTTTAGGGGCACGTTCCACTGCCGACCGGTCTTTTTTTATCACCAGCCTTTTCCATGCAGGAGGCTTGGGTACCACAGCCTGTTTATTTGCAACCACTGTTTATTGGGAAACGCCACTGGGAACGCCTAAGCGTAAGGGAGGGTATTATTAAATTGCTGTTGCGTCTAAACGCAGGGGGCGAGGAGTTGGGGGATGTGTGTGTGTGATTTAACCTCTGGTACTTGGTGTCAAGAATGCATGACTGCCTGAGACCCTGTAAAATATTTCCTGAGGATGCTTGCAAAAGTTCAGGTATAGCAAGTAAAACCACTGAATCATGGAAGTAGTAATTAGTAAAAGTTCATTGTGTACACACCAAAAAGACAGTTTGCCAACTAGGAGCACTCAAATCGAAACATGGAATTAGGCTCAGGGCTATATTGTTATAAAGCAGCTTGTTTAGTAAGGACTGTTTATTCTTCACACTGATTGGTTATAATAGTAACATTTTCTTAAAGGATAGGGAATTGATTAGTGGTTACCTCATAGCAACCTTGGGAAACAGTTGGAGTTTTGCTTCTGATTTCCAGAGGCAGAAACAAAAAATGCCCCAGGTCAAGTTAGTCTTTCAAAATAAGCTAAATTCAGCTTTGTTTGTATGTCTGTGCTGGTTTTTTCTGCCCAGGAAATTTTCAAGACTGGTCTACGTTTGTTTTGGATTTTAACAGTGCCTAGGTATACTTCTGACACACATGCTATAGATAGCTCATTAATTTTTGAACCTATTTTATGTTCAGATAGCTTTTGCTATTAAATCACATCCTTTGGGGAAGGAGTTTATGAGCAGTTTTTTAACAGTATAATCAAAGGAGTCGTTTAAAATAGTGGGGCAAAATGGTTGTAGATTACATCCTTTCATAAGTATAGAAAAAGCCTCTGCTTTCAGTCTCAGCAAACCTGAGCCTGCACTATATGCAAGGCACTGTGCTAGGCTATGTGGATACAGATGTGAAGGGACTCAATCCCTGCCCCCCTGAAGAACCTTACAGTCTAGAGAAGGAGAATTGTATTTCCACAAAATGGTGAAGACATATTCGTATCGATAAAGAATTAGAAGTTCTTGGTTTACTCCCCTCCTTCAGTATCTTTTAGTGGTGTGGCCCTTCCAAACTTCTTAGCAAGGTAAAGAAGACCCTACTTATTTTTCCAGCCTAGTGGTGACTACAGAATTCTACATGAGGAAGGGCATAAGGTCAGCAGTTTGAGTAAGAGCAGGGTGATGCTGAAGCTTTGGAGAACATTCTAAGTTAGTTTTGGAAAATATTGGTTTTCCATATCAGAGTTGGGGGAGGTGTTCCTGGAGATTATGGACAATCTAAACAAAGTTCCTACCCTCCAACCTCACCTCCTTCCACTTGCTCGTGTGTACTCTTGAGTTTTAGTCTTTCAGAAATATTTTGAGTTCCTTAAAACAAACCAGGCTTTTTCCCCACTTCTGACCTTTTCATGTTCTCTCCCTCTGAAATCTCACCCCTCTGTAGAATACCAATTCCTCTTTTAAGATTGAGTCTAAATTGTAACCCTTTAAAACAAATATTCAGTAAAATGTTAAATGATCAATTTGAATATTATGTTGATGGGCTTTGCTTCATCTGGGGTATTTGAATCTATCCAACTTGTTATTTGTAAAATAGCTTCCACCATCCCAATTTTAGAGACAGGGAAAGGGGCTGAGACGAACAAGTTGTTTAGCTTTGCTAAGATCACACAGTAATTTAGTGGTAAAGCTGTTTAATCTCAAAGCTTTGCTCTTTTTTTGTGACATCGTTTTGTGTCTGGTGGATATTTGTTCAGTGTTCTTGACGTCATACTTATTATATGTTTATGTGACTTTGGACACTTCTCTGAAATCTAGAGAATTTTCCATAAAAAAGTAGAGTGGGAAGAAGCATGTAGTCCTTATTGAAAGGTCACTGCAGTATATAGTTTACTTTCTAACATTTTTTGTGCTTAGTAATGACAGATTATCATTGAGCGTTATCAACAGTACTGTTTTTAAAAAGTTGTTGCTCTGATTTTTCTTTCAGTTTTAGAAAGAAATTTGGCTCTCCAATTCAACTTTAGAATGGCATCCGTTTCAGGTTAGTGGAGATGATTACATTTTGTAGTTCATTCTGTTCTCCTTCTAATTGCATGTTTTTCTCTGTACCTTCGCCTCAATTTTGCTGTGAACCTTAAACTGCTCTAAAAAAGTCTTAATAGAAATTAATAAAAATAAATTTTAAAAATACTTGTTTTAAAAATTCTGATTATAGAAGTGATGTCTTTTCAGATTTTTTTTTCATTGTGGGAAAATGTACTTAATGAAATTTACCATTTTAACTGCTTGTAAGCATACAGTTCAGTGGCATTACGTGCATGGCATTACGTGTATTTGCACTTGTTGTGCAGTCATCACCATTATCCATCTCCAGAACTTTTTCATCACTCCAAACTGAAACTCGGTACCAATTAAACCCATTGCTCCCTTCCCTGCAGGTAACACTATTCTGCTTTCTGTCTCTGTGAATTTGACCATTCTAGGTACCTCATTTAAGTGGAATCATACAATATTTGTCCTTTTGTGTCTGGCTTATTTCACTTAAGCGTGTCTTTGAGGTTCATCTGTTTTGTAACATGTATCTTTTTAAGGCTGAATAATAGTCCATTGTATGTATATACACCTTCTCTTTATCCATTTGTCTGTCAGTGGACATTGGGTTATTTCACTTTTTGGCTTTTGTGAATAATGCTGCTACAAACATTGTGTACAAATATCCATTTGAGCCCCTGCTGCCAGTTTTTGGGGGTGTATACCTACAAGTGGAATTGCTGGTTAACATGGTATTTCTGTGTTTAATTTTTTGAGGAACGACCGTACTGTTTTCCATCGTTGCTATATCATTTTACGTTCCCAAAAAGCAATACATAAGAGTTCCAAGGAATGATATGTTTTTTGATAGCATTCTGGGAACTTAAGAAATTATCAGGTAGACAATATAAATCATTTATAATGTCACTAGTCAGGTTAATACTGTAACATTTAGATGTATTGTTTTTCAACAAAATTTTTAACATTTTGTGCATAATGTTCGGTAATGTGATTTTTAAAAATATAACGTAGCTATAGAATATAGACATATTGTTAAGTAAATTCTATGTTGTAAATATTCTATTTTTAATACTGTTCTGTATTTTATTGTTTTGAAGTGACATTAAATAATTAACACTTTTAGTGTTGGTGTTGAACTTTTAGTCTGTCTCCATTTTTAAAATGTAAAAAAGGTTGCATTGAACATCTTTGAGTCAAAAACTTTGTGTGCATCTCCGATTATTTCCTTAAGATAAGTTCCTATAAGTGGAGCTATTTGAAACGTTTTTAAAGTATAAAAGAAAAACTTCCATTTCACCTTTTCTAGGCAGCTACTCTTGGTATTTTGGTATATTTCCATCCATTGCTTGTTTTTATAAACTTGGCTAGATTCTATTGTGCTCATTAGTGAGGTCTTGCTGACTATTCAGTAAAGAAGTGGATGGCAGGAGTGAGGAACTTATTCTATGGTTATTTTCCTGTCCTTTGTAGGATATAGTGAATATGACCTTTGCTACGTACTAGCACTAACAGTGGGGTAACAAGATTAGGTTCTTTTCAAACTTTAAAGAAATGGTTTTCCTAAGTATGGCATCCTCCCATCCACCCCTAAAAACTTTACAATTTATTTAAATATAAATATGAAAAAAATAGTGACATAGATTTTGGCCTTGTCTCATGACTCATTCTCACAGCTTAAGGGTTAATAATAAATGGTAACAATTTAAGTTATATTAAATGCTAATCCAAATGTTCTTTACTAAGAGACAAAGGTGAGGGTTTCAGAGATGTTACGGAACCTTGCCTCAGTTCGGTATAGGTATTTTTGGAATGCATAAATGAGTTATTCTACTTAACAAGACTTTAAGCTTTCTCAGTAGGCTATGATTTTAAAATAACTGAGTAATGACATAGATAAATTTTATTTAAGAGGAGATGCTTATTTTGAATCATTGCCTTTACAATATTGTGCCCCTTTCAAATAACCCACCCCTTCTATTGTTCTACCCACTTGTCGAACTATATTTGAAATGCCTCTGAAGCTGCCTTCAGACAGTTTGTTGATTTGGATTTGATGGCTTCCCTTGTGGCAAATCACTTTCCTTTCGTTGTTCATTTCAGTATGGGATATTGCTAGAAAATGTGCTGTTTCTGAAGACTGGTACCTCCCTTGCATCAGCTGTAAGCTTAGGAACTCTGGAGTGTGATCCCTGCTCAATACTATGTGCTCTTGAGATATATTATAGTAATAAGCCCTCTTTGTTATGGATTATTGAAATCTTTCACTTTTCAATCTCATCTCCAATAATACAAGTCATGTGTTGTCCGTGCTGGCAATAGAGGTGATATAATTTTGAACAAAAACATTAAAGGACCCTGATTTATTACAACTAGCTCTATTTTCTTATACTCTTAGTCAGTCAGGACTTTATCTAAGGTACGATGATACTGACTTTGTAGCATAGTTTGACATTAACATCTCCATTACGTAGGATTTGATCAGGAAGCAGAGCCACTATGAGCGATATAAGGGACTGACTGTGGGGATTCTACTTGGTGTGAATATGGGAAGTGGTTAAGCTCTTTCTTTCTGTCTGTTGCCTGTGTGTCTGGAGGTGGGCCCAAGGTTGGCGGAGCCAGCAGTTAGGAAGAGAAGACGCATATGCAGTGGGGAATGCCCACAGAAACTGCTCCCCATGAAGATGAATCTTACCGAAACCTATATCAGTCTCTTATTGCCTCAGAGCCTCCAGTGTAGGTGATGCAGGACCTGTCAAAATGCTCGCGTCCTTCCCCATGGAGTTGCATATGACCTGGCTGGGTGTTCAGAGAAGCCAAGGGAGGAGAACCACAGGATCCTAGAGGAGCTGCAGGCCCTGCTGTTTCCCTACGGATATCTAGCAGCAGCTGTAATCATGGACCCAGCTGCTGCCCCATGCCAGTGAGGTCACCAGGCCTGACCTTGCACTGACCTTCTTAAATATGGAAAATATGGCGACGGCTTCACTTCCACCTCCTACATCTCTGGCTCCCCAACATGATACAGCTGTCCCTGGTCCAACCAAATATACACTGATCATCTCCTCTGAAGAGGACAGGCTTTCTTTTTATTCATCTTTGGGTGATGCTCATTCCTCTTCTTGCTGAATCACATCCTTCTTGATAATCTTCTAACTTAAATCCTGAGATATGAGGTTAGCGACTATTAACACTTTTTATTTTAGAGTTTAGGGGAATGGGAGCAGGAACATCAATCAACCCATCCATCCATCCATCAACCAACCAACCAACCAACCAACCACCAACAAGAAAAACCCAAATTTGGCTTATATAGGAATATCAAAATAAGGGAGAAATGCTTATAGCTACTACAGTTCTTGGTTCTCACCTGATCATGGAGTCATAGCTATTATTTTATAACTGCCTTTTCAACTTCTCATTCCATAGCTTTTTTTTTTTAATTTTATTTATTTATTTATGGCTGTGTTGGGTCTTCGTTTCTGTGCGAGGCCTTTCTCTAGTTGCGGCAAGTGGGGGCCACTCTTCATTGTGGTGCACGGGCCTCTCACTATCGCGGCCTCTCTTGTTGTGGAGCACAGGCTCCAGACACGCAGGCTCAGCAATTGTGGCTCACGGGCCTAGTCGCTCCGCGGCATGTGGGATCTTCCCAGACCAGGGCTCGAGCCCGTGTCCCCTGCATTGGCAGGCAGACTCTCAACCACTGCGCCACCAGGGAAACCCCTCCATAGCCTTTTGTTCTCAGCAAGCAGCTCACCTGGTCATGGGGCCTTGCCTGGTGGGATTTGCCTTAGCAGTTTGCTTGTAGTGAGTTTTGGTAGTTTTCCATTAACTCTAATCAGAGGAGATGGGAATACCAAAAGACAGCCTAGAGGATCCCCTCCGTTCCAGACACACTTCTTCTCACCTCTGCAGTGTCACAGCAATCCAATTCCCTTTAATAGTCAGAATCACTCACCCCAGCCAGTCCAGTAACCCCCTTCTTGGCCTGTTGATTTCCTGTCATGAGGAACGCAAACTGGCCAAGTGGTAGTCAACTTCCAGTTAAATGGAACCGTTGCTTTATCTCCTGGTAGAAGAGTTCTTCCTTGCTAAGACCTCTAGACCAGCAGAGTCCAAAGTTTCAGGGATGGGAAGCAAACACTTCACTAGTGGATCCTGGCAGTGGGAAGAGCACTGTTCACTGTTGTGATGGGTAAGCACACTTATCTGCCTTCCACTTGGTCTTTCCTACCATAATCGTCCTTACTCTTGGGTCAGGAGACCAATGTGTGAACTCAGCCAGTTGCTGAATATATCTGTTCTAATTATGCCTGCTGGAACTGGGGAAGTAACCACAGAGTAGGTTAGAGGACCTCCTAGCCCACTGTATGATGCACCCAAGCAAAACTGCATTGATCATCGGCTTTGCTTAAGTCTAGTCCCTACTCTGACTGGTGGATCACCATGGCATTTTAGTTCTCCAGGAATTATCAGTTTAGAGTTGATGTCTGGTAGTTTCTGAGAAGTTATTTTCCTTTTCCCAATACACAATTACCTTGATAAGTTTCTCCGGAGAAGGATAGTGGAAAGATTTACCACATACATTTTTAGCTGTGTGGGAGAGCCCTTTTTCAAAGGGCCCCACTTCCACTTTATACAAGGGACTCTAGGTCTATAAACTGGCCATTTCCGGGAACTGGTTGAAGGACTAGGGCTCCGTTGCGGTCATTCAAATCAGGCTTGTGTTTACCAGAATCAGGCCTTTGTATTCTGCCTGGACAGATCAAGTCCTCTATTTCCATTTCAGACATCACGATCAACTAGCTACTGCCAGAGATCTCTGTGGGTCAGACTGTTCTACTCTATTGCCCGGCATGGCAGCCACATCCACCTTTCCTCTGGTCGTGAACTGAATTGCCAGCCTTTAGCCCCCATGTCTTAGAATCCATCATTCTCGTTGATTCAGGTAGTCTAGTTCAAAGGCAGTACTTCCCATGGTCATTCCTGGCTTACAGAGAACAGCCACTCCAGCCCTCTTCCCGGATGCTGGGGCTCCCCTCATGAATGCATTTCTTTCAGGCTTGGTGAAGGGAGGATCCTCTGGGTCCTGCTGGGGGACCGGACCACGGGAGAGTGGACGATCAACCCACCTGATAATCCACTCTAGCACTCCCATCTCCCTAAGCCTCAGGTTTCCCTCCTTTAGAGCATACCCAGGAGGTCCTAGCCTTTCCACTTCATTGGTACCTCCACCTGTGTCATTCCACCCCAACTTTCTGATATTCATCTTTGGGACCTGCTAAGTAAATTATTAGAGCCACTCCTGGCCACTATATTTAGCACACTAAATCTAGAATTTCTTTCTTTCTTTCTTTTTTTTTTTAAATTTTGTTGTTGGACTATGTCCTGTCTTTTTTTTTTTTTTTTTTTTTAAATAAATTTCTCTAGTTGCGGCGAGCGGGGTCTACTCTTCATTGCGGTGCACGGGCTTCTCGTTGCGGTGGCTTCTAGCTCTAGGCGTGTGGGCTTCAGTAGTTGTGGCATGCGGGCTCAGTAGTTGTGGCACGCGGGCTCTAGAGCGCAGGCTCAGTAGTTGTGTCGCACGGGCTTAGTTGCTCTGTGGCCTGTGGGATCGTCCCGGACCGGGGCTCGAACCTGTGTCCCCTGCATTGGCAGGCGGATTCTTTACCACTGCACCACCAGGCAAGTCCCTAAATCCAGAATTTCTTATTGAGTCCACACCAGTAAATTTGGCTTCGTTCAATATTGTATGCTGTCCACCTTGATTTAGTAGCCTTAGGACCTATTCCCACGTATATGCTATAGTTTCTGGTGATAGATATTGGCAAATGCAGCTCTTTTGGTGTGTTTCATGTTTTCTCACGGTTCACATTTGTATACCTCATCCTCTGGGGCCTCGTGGGTCTTGTAGCGCTGGGAGGTGGCGGGGGCAGATCCTGCGGGTGATTAGCATGCTCTTGCAGAGCACCTACCCCAGGAAAGACCATAACGGGCAGGAGGAGGCTGTTTCAGAAAGGGGAGGGGGGGTAAAAAAGACTTGGCAGAATTAGTGGCTCAAGGTCCCCTGCTTCATTGGAATCTGCCCACATGTTCCCATCCCGATTTCAGGGTCTCACTCCTTCCAAATCAATGTCCTAACTTTAACAGAAGAGTCCCTGTGAGGTTGGGAATTCAGTTTGTATCATAATTCAGCCACCTGCAGAATTTAAACTTGTTAGTATTCAGTAATCTCAGCCCTGTAGCTCCAGCATACTCGGAAGCAACCAACCAACCCCATAAATCTTCTGTGACAGCAAACACTTGGTCACCCAGAGCATTGCCTTCTCTAGATACTTAATTACTGGTGTCTATAGATGATAATTTAACTCCGTCTACTGCATGCTGTGGAATACCATTATCGCTTCTACCACTGCAAAGAGGGATCATTAATGCCCTTAAATCCAATCAGATCAGAGACTCAATTCCAGGTGACCCAGAAACGATTCAGAGAACCCATCTTTAAGGTTCTGTTCCTCTGGGACAACATTTGGCATTGGTTAGGGTTCCATCATAGAAGCTGAATCATTATGAGTGATATAAGGGATTTATGCCAGGGATTAGTCTCTATATGATCATGGGACCTGGTGAAGAAGTCCATTGCTAGTCTGGAAGTCACAAGAGCCAGCAGTAGGGACAGGAAGATGGATGTGGCATGTGGGAGGATAAGGAAGAGCTGAAACTCACTAGGACCAAGTGGAACCTGTGTGTCACTGGGACTCATGTGGTGTGTCACTATCCCCAAGGCTCTGACCTCCAGGCTGCTGGTGCCCTGCAGAAGAGCTGGTGCACTTGCCGCAGAAAGTTGCATGTGAACCTGGCCAAGGATTCAAAGAAGCTGAAGAAGCTGTGAGTAAACCTGCCCCTGTTTCTGCCCCCTGTCAACAAGGTGAGCCAGCAGATCAACGACAATGGGAGTGAGCTGCAGCAACACCTGACCTTATGCCAGCCTCCTGACTGTAAACCTGGCTGCTGTTTCATTTCCACAGACTTCCCTGGTGGCCAGCCCTAACCAAGAATCACGCAGGCGGTTGGTACAATACAAAGCCACTGGAGCATCCTATTTTAAATCACAACTGTAAGATTTCATCTCATGAAAGGCATTAAGACTGGACACTGATTGGGAATTCCCTGGCGGTCTGGTGGTTAGGACTCTGCGCTTTCACTGCCGAGGGCCAGGGTTCAGTCCCTAGTCGGGGAACTGAGATCCCGCGAGCCATGCAGCATGGCCAAGAAAAAAAACAAACAAAAACAAAACAAAAACTGGACACTGATTAATGCAGGCAGATGTTTTAGAAAACACCAATCTATAAAATTTTTCTAGCTTCCACTGATGTGATGTCAAAAGAAATCTCACTTTGACTTTAACATTTGGACTGATGAGAGTCATACGTTAAGGCTTCTTTATAAGTTAGCATGCTGGCCTTGTAATGCCAATTCCAGTACCACGCTTGATTTCTCTCTTTACTGTTACATCATTGTGTTTATAATCACCGACTCCTTACCATGTCACAGTATGAACCCAAATATGAATGTTTTTGTAAAATGATAGCTAGGTAGTTAGGGTATGACTTTTAAATAATTTCTTCTTGCTTCAAAGTCTGGTCACTTTACTGAAATGATTTAGGAGATGGTTGGACCACTGCCCTACAACATAATAAAAAAAACATTATTATTGATTAAATGCTTAACTGTGTGCCAGGTACTGTGTTAAGAACTTTCAATATGCTATCTCATTTAATTTGTTATAGTAGTTCTATGAAAGCTAGGTATTAATATTATCCCCATTTTACAGATAGGGAAATGGAGGCTCAGTTAAGTATAAGGTACTTCGTCTGAGGTCACTCAGCCAGTAAGAGGAAGACCTAAGATTTAACTTGGGTCTGTGTGGCTCCAAAACACATGCTTTTAACCACTCTGCTATACTACGATAAGTTTATAATTTTGATGGTGAGGAATACCCAAAAATCAATAATAAGGAAACCTAAAGTTGTGATTAACTCTGTCTGGTCATTATATCTTTTTTCCTCCCTCATAGCTCTAAGTGAGGAACTGGATTCTATAACCAGTGAGTTACATGCAGTGGACATTCAAATTCAAGAACTTCTGGAAAGGCAACAGGAGCTTATTCAGAAAAAAAATGTCCTAACAAAGAGGATAAAGCAGTGTTTAGAGAATTCTGATGCTGGGGAGAGCAGCGAATGTGATTCTTCACCTGCCTCTTGGAATAAAGAAGGTTTGCTCTTTTTTTGTTGTTTTTCTTTTTATCTTTGCCAGTTTTGTTTCTTCTCAGTTCTATGAACTGGAATTAAATCATTGTGCCTGGGTCAGTGCTTTCTAGTAGCTTAAGAGTTGAAACTGGCCATTCCTTAAGTGGCAGGGGAACTTGGAGGCAGACCATTCTTTACCCATGTTCTTTTTAAATGAAGCCTTTATTATTCAGAATGTATTATTTTGTCCAAATATGGTTTCAGCAACATTAATCGGTGCTTGGAAAAATAAGATATTTATTTAACTCAATTTTCTAGGTTTTAACTAGAAAAAAATTAAACAATTGAGAAAAAAATTCAAACTCCTCGTTAAAGTGTAGTTCATTCTCCTGCCCTAGTGAACAAACCTTTCTTGATTCAGGATCTTGCCAAGCATCTTGTTTACCATTAATTGTGGAATACTATAACTCTCGAAAGAATTGAATTGCTTTTGTGGGCCTTTTTTTCCAGTGTTCATTTTTAAACAAGATATTTACACCAAAAATTTCAGGTAATCGTTAACTTTGTTCACTATAGTTGAGTTTTCTATAATGCTATGAATTTCCTGGTGGACATGCAGACTGTGTTTTAAATACCTGACCAAGCACCTTTCTTCCTCTGTAAGTTATTTATCACCGGCAAAGTTTGTCATTTTTTTCTGATGTACTTTTTTTTTTAAGAAATCTACTTTAAATTTATATATTTATTTATTTATGGCTGTGTTGGGTCTTCGTTTCTGTGCGAGGGCTTTCTCTAGTTGTGGCAAGCGGGGACCACTCTTCATTGTGGTGCGCGGGCCTCTCACTATCGCGGCCTCTCTTGTTGCGGAGCACATGCTCCAGACGCGCAGGCTCAGTAATTGTGGCTCACGGGCCCAGTTGCTCCGCGGCATGTGGGATCTTCCCAGATCAGGGCTCGAACCCGTGTCCCCTGCATTGGCAGGCAGATTCTCAACCACTGCGCCACCAGGGAAACCCTGATGTACTTTTTCTTATGATATATCATTAAATTTGATTTTGCTTAGCATCGTGAATTAAACAGATCTCAAAATTATTATTATAAAAGTTAAATTGTCCATAGTATTAAAAGTCTTATATATTGATCTGATTCTTCTCTATTATAAAAACGGCCATTCACATTTGTGTCTCATTCATAATCCTGAATAGTTCTAATCTATCTGGTTTGTTTTTCTCTTTCTAGATTTCCCATGGTCTGGTAAAGTTAAAGATGTTCTGCAAAATGTCTTTAAACTGCAGAAGTTCAGGTCACTTCAGCTGGAAACGATTAATGTAACAATGTCTGGAAAGGAGGTATTTCTCGTTATGCCTACAGGTGGGGGAAAGAGCTTATGCTACCAGTTACCAGCGTTATGTTCAGATGGTGGGTATTAATCAACATTAATTTAACGTGAAGAAACATCGTTTCTCTGAATATATCTTTAAGTCTTTAAAAAAAATGTCTAGCCCTATATTTGCCAAAATCAAGTGCATTTTTGTTTGATTTGTCTCTCCACTAATAGACATTTAAAGGATTCACCTAGAGAGGGAATGTTAAAGACTCTGAGAGTAATTCATTCTTTTATCTGGTTCCTGAAACATCATTAAAAAACATGTTGTAGGAGAAAAAGCACTAGAAAAGGAGTCGGTAGGCCTGGAGTCGAACCCCAGGTCTTTGTGGAGTGTCTGCTGTGGAGTTAGGCCCTGGAGATACTGGAGTCAGCAAATGTACGTGGTCCGCGTTTTCATAGAGCTCAGTGGCCAGCAGTGCTTTCTCAAACTTTAATGTGCATAAGAATCAGCTGGTAATCTGATCAACATGCAGATTCTAATTTAGAGTGAGGCCCAAGAGCTTGCATTTCTGACAGGCCCTCCGATGACACTCATGCTGCTGTTTGGGGACTAGCAGGGGTATAGAGCAGGGTCAGCGGACTTCTCCTCGAAGAGCCAGTCAGTAAATGGGACAGGCTCTGCGGTCCGTGAGGTCTCTGCCAACTGCTCAGCTGCCAGTGTAGCAGGAAAGCAGCCACAGACGATAGGTAAAGGGCTGGCTGTGGCTGTGTTCCAGGAAAACCTTATTTACAAAATCAAGCAACCGGCCCTTAGTTTCTTGACCCCTGGTCTAGCGAATACAGCTTAATTGCAAGCAATTGCATTAAAGGTTTTGTGATAAAGGTTTTAATAGGGAATTAAGTCAGTGCAAAGATCTGGTCTAGGGGCTGTTAGGGAAGGCCTGAGAAAGTGGCATTTTTTTTTTTTTTAATTGTTTTTTCATTGAAGTATAGTTGATTTACAATGTTGTGTTTCAGGTGTACAGCAAAGTGATTCAGTTATACATATATATGTATATATATTTTTTCAGATTCTTTTCCCTTATAGGTTATTACAAAATATTGAGTAGAGTTTCCTGTGCTCTGCAGCAGGTCCTTGTTGGTTATCTATTTTATATGTACTAGTGTGTATATGTTAACCCCAAACTCCTAATTTATCCCTCCCTTACCCTTTCCCCTTTGGTAACTGTAAGTTTGTTTTCTGTGTCTGTGGGTCTGTTTCTGTTTTGTAAATAAGTTCATTTGTATCTTTTTTTTTTTTTTTTAAGATTCCACACATAAGTGGTATATGATATTCGTCTTTCTATGTCTGGCTTACTTCACTTAGTATGATAATCTCTAGGTCCATCCATGTTGCTGCAAATGGCATTATTTCATTCTTTTTTATGGCCGAGTAATATTTCATTGTGTGTGTGTGTGTGTGTGTGTGTGTGTGTGTGTGTGTGTGTGTGTGTGTGTGTGCCTAAAAGTGAGAGAACATGCATGGTGTGGGGTATTCAGTAACCTGGAAGCATTTTAATGTGGCAGGCAGTGAGGGGCAAGACATGTGGAAAGAGTCTTTAAAGATATTTTAAAAACTTTTCCTTAGATGAGTGGAAAGCTATTGAAGGGTCTTAAACAGGTAAGAACTTGTCAGATTTGTGGTTTAGAAGGATAATTCCAGCAGATGGAGGAATTCCAGAAATATTTAGGAGGTAGGTTCAGTAGGACTTGGTTTTCACTGGATACAGGACTAGGAGAAGAGATAGTCTAGCTGCCCAGATTTGAGGCTGGGACAGATGGTGAAGTTGTTCACTGAAACAGGGTACATTGGAGAAAGAACTTATTTGGGAATGGAGAGGGAAGGTGATGAATTTAATTTGGGGCCTGTTGAATTTATGATGCCTGCAAGATATCCAGGTAGAATTGTCCTCTGAGTAGGAGGATGTTTGAGTGGAAAGCTTGGGTCCGAGAGATCTGTGGTTGCTGGGTTGGAGGCTGTTAGTATGCAGATGGCTATTGAAGCGAATTATATCATCCAGAGCAATGTGAGAAGAGAAGAGCGCCCAGAACAGAAACCAGAACACCAAGAGTTTAGGGATAAACAGAGAAAGAGGGCCTTACAGAGAAGGCTAAGACAGAGTAACAAAGTGTAGGAGGGTAGTCAGGAGAGTATGGTATTATCGGAAGCCTGGAGAAGGGAGTATTTCAAGCAGGGAGTAGTTAATAGTGATGACTGTTGGGAAAAGGTCAAATAAAATAAGGACATGGAAGTTTCAGTGGACTTAGTGACAAGGGACTCAAATATGACCTTGGCTAGAGCAGCTTCAGTAAAATGGTTGGGTGGCAACCAAAGAGCAATTGTTTGGGAGTGAGTAGGAGTGAGGAAGTGGGACCTGTGAAAGGGACACTCCTGGGAAAGAATTGCTATGTAGGGAAAAAGACAGGGGGCCCTGAATTAGGTGTTCAGGGTTTCTTCAAATTTGAGAGAGACTTGACCGTGTTTAAACGTAATGAGGGACTTCCCTGGTGGTCCAGTGGTTAAGACTCTGCACTTCCACTGCAGGGGGCAAGGGTTTGATCCCCGGTCGGGGAACTAAGATCCTACATGCCATATAGGGTGGCCAAAAAATAAGATAAAATAAGATAAGATGATAAGATAAAATAAAATAGTAATGAGAAAGTGCCAGTAATGAGGGAGAAAGTGAAAATACAGGAGAGAGGACTAATTGAGAGGGTAAAATCCTTGATAAGGTCTTAATCTTGAGTATATTGTTTAAACTGGTCTGCTTTCTGCCCTAGGTTCTTTTAAGGAACAAACTACAGAAACATAAGAACGTAGGATTTTAACAATGTAGAATAGCTTTTGTAGCTGCTGCAAACAATTTCAGTTCTCAGAGAAAGGGGATATATTATGAGAACTTGAGTCAGTCAATAAACCGTTCACTGATTTCTGCTCGACTAAATTAATCTGGTGCAGTAAGTGAATGGATACTCATGTAACTATCATTCTAGATGATACAAGTTGCTATGTTTTCTTTGGAAAGCTAACTAGATAGTATTTGACTTGATTTATATCATTTTACTGAGATTACCAATACTGAATGTTAAAAATGATAGTAAATTCAAAATGATAACATCTATCTATATTTTTATAAGACTGATAGGGTGAGAGATTTCTGTTTATCTTATATCTGCTTATTTGGCTATTGTTTATTCGTATCTACCTCCTTTATTAATGAGGGTAAAAAATAACATGGTCTATTGCTGAGGCTGCATTGAAAATCAGTCCGAATTGATGGGCAGGGCCACAAGTTACAGTAAAGAAGGTAAACTCATTCTGGTGGTGATGTAAAATTTAAAGTGGATTTCTTTCTCTTTTAGGTTTTACACTCGTGATTTGCCCATTGATCTCCCTTATGGAAGACCAATTAATGGTTTTGAAACAATTAGGAATTTCAGCTACCATGTTAAATGCTTCTAGTTCTAAGGTATGCGTTTGTGGCTTTTATTGTATCTTATTTTTAATTTACACTCTTCATTGAAGTAGGAACCTTAGCTACAATTGAGTTGCTTATAAAATTAAAAAACTGATAACTGTTTACGTTGGAGTCGAAAATTACTGCTCATAGGCCAGTTCTAGCCCACTGCCTATTGTGTGTGGTCCGTGAAGTAAGATTAGTTTTTATATTTTTAAATGGTTAAAAAAAAATCAAAAGAAGAATAGTATTTTGTGAAGTGTGAAAGTTACATGAAATTCAAATTTCAGTGGCCATAAATAAAGTTCTGTTGGAACAGAATCATGCTGGTTCTTTTATGTGTAGTCTGTGACTGCTTTCACGCTGTAACGGCAGAGTTGAGTAGCTGTGATATGGACCACAACACCTAATATTTTCTATCTGGCACTTTACAGGAAATATTTGCTGACTGTTTTATAATATCCATTCTAAAATAGTGAGCAAGAATTTCTTATTATGCAATATAATTAAATACAAAAAATCAATTAGTAACAAGATACCCAACCCCTGTGGAATTTCTTCTGTTTGGGAATGGACTCTCTTACCTTTATCTGTAGAATAAAGCATTTCCAAGGTGTTTGTTTTTTTTTTTTTTTCATGTTCCCCATCATCCTGAAGCAGCTGGCTTGATAGAATGATGGAATGAACTTTTTTTTTTTTTTTTAATATTTATTTATTTATTTATTTATTTGGCTGTGTTGGATCTTCGTTTCTGTGCGAGGGCTTTTTCCAGTTGCGGCAAGCGGGAGCCACTCTTCATCGCGGTGCGCAGGCCTCTCACTATCGCGGCCTCTCCTATTGCAGAGCACAGGCTCCAGACGCGCAGGCTCAGTAGCTGTGGCTCACGGGCCCAGTTGCTCCGCGGCATATGGGATCTTCCCAGACCAGGGCTCGAACCCGTGTCCCCTGCATTGGCAGGCAGATTCTCAACCACTGCGCCACCAGGGAAGCCCAAGGTGTTTGTTTTTTTTTTTTTTTTTTAAATTTTATTTATTTATTTATTTTTGGCTGCGTTGGGTCTTCGTTTCTGTGCGAGGGCTTTCTCTAGTTGCGGCAAGTGGGGGCCACTCTTCATCGCGGTGCGCGGGCCTCTCACTATCGCGGCCTCTCTCGTTGCGAAGCACAGGCTCCAGACACGCAGGCTCAGTAATTGTGGCTCACGGGCCTAGCTGCTCCGCGGCATGTGGGATCTTCCCAGACCAGGGCTCGAACCCGTGTCCCCTGCATTGGCAGGCAGATTCTCAACCACTGCGCCACCACGGAAGCCCAAGGTGTTTGTTTTTTTTTTTTTTTTTTTTTTTTTTTAAAAAGCATATTATTGAAAATTTTAAAAATATACAAAAGTAGAGAGAATAGTATAAAAACTGCCATGTATCCGTTAAGTACCTTTAACAGTTATCAGCATATGACCAATTTTTTTCGTCTGTATACCCCCAATTTCCCTTCCTGCCCACCCTTGATTTATTTATTTGAGACAAGTCCTAGACATCATATCATTTCAGTTGTAGCTTCTTCTTCAGTGTGTATCTCTAACATTTTAAAAAGGCAACTACAATGCCATTATCACATCTAAAAAATTTAGTATTAGTTCCTCAAAACCATCAAATAAAAAGATTCAGATTTCTGTCTCATCAAATGTCATTTTTTTAAATCATGGTCCAGATAAGGTTCATGCATTATGTTGTACTGGTTGATATATCCATAGGTTTCCCTTATTTCTTGTTTGTTTCCCATGCAAGTTATTGTTTAGGTTGGTTTTTTTGTTTGTTTTTTTGTCCTATACTTTCCTATATTTTGTCTCTTCCTGATTGTATTCTTGTGATGTTGTTTCACTTGTTCCTTTTAGTTAGGTCTAAAAGCTTGACTGTATTTGGGCTTTCTTTTCTTTTCTTTTTTTTTGGCAAGAGTATACTTTCCCCTGGTATCACTCAGGAGGTATATAATACCCAGTTATATTTTTGTGACATCAGCTTGATCAGTGGGTTCAGCTTATGTCTGCCTGCTCTATAATTATCAAGTTCTCTATCACCTTTTCATCTAATGGTTTTTAGCAGCCACCTGTGATTATTGCCTACCTTAGAGCATTATTTAATTAGGGGGTTACAAGATGATGATTTCTAATTCTCACTTTTTCTTATATTAGCTAGACTTTTTCTGTAAAAAAGAACTTTTTCCTTATTAACTCGTTGCAGATTGAAAGTTCTTTCCCTTTCTTTACCAATTTTCAGAAAGAGTTGGTTTTCCAGCATTCTCCAAAGGTGGTCAATAAGTTTTTTTTTTTTTTTTTCCCAAGTATCATTGTAAACTTATGGATTTTTAACATGTTTGCTGTCTTTTGATCCATAGTTATTATTCTTTTTTTATGGTGAAATAGTCCCATCTTTGAGTAGTGAGAGTCTATCTAAGGTGTCTCCTAAATCTAACTCATAGCTTTTGAGTCCTTGCTTTCTTTTATAACATATTCTGTGCTCATTTTGTATATTTGCTCCCAGACCTAAAGTCAGCTATGTCTTCAAGAAGCCCTGGTTCTCCTAGTCTTTCCCGTATAATTTTGTTTTATTTAAACTCTTGTGTCATTATAACTGCTTTCTCATTCACCAAAATGAATCTGTGGAGAACACTGCCTTCTCATATTGCACTTCTTTAAAACTGAAAAAGAGAGTAATAATAATGGAAAGTACAGTTGACCTTTAAACAACGTGAGGGTCGGGGGCCCCTAACCGTCCTCCACACAGTCAAAAATCTGCGGGTGACTTGTAGTCAGCTCTCCTCATTTCAGGGATTCAACCAACTGCAGATCGTGTAGTACTGTAGTATTTACTACTGAAAAGAATCTGCATATAAATGGACCCATGCAATTCAAATCTGAGTTGTTCCAGGGTCGACTATAGTTAGAAAGGTGCGATGATTACAAGTTCAGGCCATGTCACTACTGCTTGAAGAGTTGGAGAAAGAGAAAGGTATAAGTCCAGTTTTCTGGTTGCTTTCACTGACCATTCATAGGATGTGAGGACAACCTTTTTTCCCCTTGCTTCTGCACTTATTCTGCCAGAAGTTCTAGTATTTTTTGACACCTGCCCATTTCTGAGGAAATAGCCTTATGTTTGCTCCTCTAAGATTTCTGGGACATTTAGGACCCGCTGAAATATTTAGTACACTTTGGCCATTTCTTAACAAAACTAGGAATATCTTGAGGAGTTAACAAACTGCTTTGCTGGGATGATTGAAAGTATTTTGACTTTCTATCGCATTCACCACTTCTTTTGGTCCTAATTAGGTTAGAAGGAAAAAATACAACATCCAGTGTTCTAAATATTATAGAAAATAACAACAACACTAAGAACCTAACAGCTGTTAGTTCTTAAGATTTATTCTTGTTACATATGTAAGCGGTCCCCAACCTTTTTGGCACCAGGGACCAGTTTTGTGGAAGACAGTTTTTCCACGGATGGGGGTTAGGGGGGGTGGTGGTTTCAGGATGATTCAAGTGCATTACATTTACTGTGCACTTTATTACATTGTAGTATATAATGAACTAATTATACAGCTCACCATAGTGCTGACAGGAGGCAGAGCTCAGGCAGTGATGCGAGCGATGGAGAACAGCTGTAAATACAGATGAAGCTTTGCTCACTCGCCGCTCATCTCCTGCTGTGTGGCCCGGTTCCTAACAGGCCACGGACAGGTAGTGTTCCGTGGCCTGGGGGTTGGGGACCCCTGATATATATAATATATAAATATATGTATTTCATATTATAAAAATTTAATGAATAAGGTACTTCATAAAACCTAAATAGATTATGAGTAGATTTGATAACATCATTAAAGTAGCTAGTTCACACATGCATGAAATGATTTCAAATATAATGTTAAAAATGAATAAAACCCACCTTTATCACCATACCTATTGCATTGAGCTTACATTTTGGCATTTATTGTGAAAAATTTAGAATTATGCCTTTATGGAGTAAATGCTTATTGGAGTGTCTTCACATTCATTTTTTTGTTGTCTTTTTTGTCAAATGAGATTATTCTTTTATCAGCAGTCTGGATGTAAGTAAATAACTGAAATGCTGTTTGCACAGCTGCCATGAAGTTTACTACTGGTACATCATTTTGATTTTAATGCAGTAAACATCTGTTGCTAAAACAGCCCAAAGGCTGTTGCTTCTGAGTAATGAATGTCTTCATTTACCACTGAGTATTGCAGTCTGCTAGCTTAGCTCTACTATCATTGTGTCTGTGTTTCCTTTCAATAGGAGCATGTGAAATGGGTTCATGCTGAAATGGTAAATAAAAACTCCAAGCTAAAGCTAATTTATGTGACTCCAGAGAAAATTGCAAAAAGCAAAATGTTTATGTCAAGACTAGAAAAAGCCTATGAAGCAAGGAGATTTACCCGAATTGCTGTAGACGAAGTTCATTGCTGTAGTCAATGGGGACATGATTTCAGACCTGGTATGTATGTTGTATCTAGAAAACCCATTGATGCTAGGGACTGTTTTCTTACTCAGCTTTGCATGATGGAAATCCCTGCTTCCATTAAAATTATCTTCTTAGGTAGTTATTACTCATTTTTTCTTGCCTTAATATAAGGGGAGTCAAGAGGCAGAATCTTTGATCTCTTTACCCCTCACCCCCATGGTAGTGTTTATTAGTCTAATTGCCTTTATCTTTTGAAATGTGTGCTTATTAGCAAATATTATACCTTGCCATCTCTAGCCATAAAGGTTTACTGACCTCCAGATTCTCCTTCACATCTGTTGAGGAATTTGCATCTGCTTCAAATTTGTCTCTTTTAGTCATCCTTCTGGGTGTCTTTAGCACCCACTTCAGGATCTACACCCAGCTAACTCCTCAGTGTTATAGTTCTGTGGTATATTTTAGTAACCTTATTCTTTGCTTCTGCAACAGAATCCTACAGTCATAGCCTGAATCAGATTACTCAGATGTGTTCTATGCAAAAAAATCTGAAAATTAATTAAACTGTTTGGGTTTTTTTGCTGTTGAGCTGTATGAGCTCTTTATATATTTTGTATATTAACCAACCTCTTACCAGGTATATGATTTGCAAATATTTTCTCCCATTCCATAGGTTGCCTTTCATTATGTTAATGGTTTCCTTTGCTATACAGAAGCTTTTTAATTTGAGGCAACCCCACTTGTTTTTTTGTGTGTGAGTTTTTTTGCTTTTGTGCTATTGCTTTTGGCCTCAGATTCAAAAAATCATTGCCAAGACTGATGTCAAGGAGCTTATCTCATATGTTTTCATCTAGGAGTTTTATGGTTCCAGATATTACGTTCGAGTTTTTAATTCATCTTGAGTTGATTTTTGTATGTGGTGTAAGATAAGGGTCCAGTTTTATTCTTTTGCATGTGGCTGTCCAGTGTTCCCACCACCATTTATTGAAGAAACTATCATTTCCCCATTATATGTTCTTGGCTCCTTTGTAGTAACTTTATTGACTGTATATGCATGAGTTTATTTCTGGGCTCTCTATTCTGTCCCGTTACTTTAGCTATAGCTTTTATTTGTATGTTCTTATATTTTTATTACTGTAGCTTTGTAATATAGTTTGAAATCAGAAAGCGTAATACCTCTGGCTTTGTTCTTTCTCAGGATTGCTTTGGCTATTTGGGGTCTTTGTGGTCCATACAAACTTTAGGGTGGTTTTTCCTATTTCTGTGAAAAATGCCATTGGACTTTTGATAGGAATTGCACTGAATCTGTAGATTGCACTGGGTAGTTTGGACATTTTAACAATATTAATTTTTCCAGTTCATGAGCACAGAATATCTTTCCATTTGTTTGTATCTTCTTCAGTTTCATTCATCAGTGTCTTTTAGTTTTCAGTATAGAGGCATTTCACCTTCTTGGTTAAATTTATTCCTAGGGATTTTATTCTTTTTTGGTCTAGTTTAATTTCTCTTTCTGATAGTTGTTATTAGTGTGTAGAAACACAACTGATGTTTGTATTTTGATTTTGTATCCTGCAACTTCGCTGAATTTGTTTATAAGTTCTACAGGTTTTTGGTGGAGTCTTCAGGGTTTTCTATGTATAATATTATGTCATCTGCAAATAGTGAGTTTTACTTCTTTCATTCTGATTTGGATGCCTTTTATTTTGTTTTCTTACCTAATTATTGACTAGGACTTCCAATCTATGTTGAATAAAAGTGGTGAGAGGGGACATCCTTGTCTTGTTCCTGATCTTAGAGGAATAGTTTTCAGCTGTTCACCGTTGAGTATGATGTTAGCTGTGGGCTTGTCACATATGGCCTTTATTATGGTGAGAGTTGTCCCCTCTAAACCTACTTTGTTGAGAGTTTTTATCATGAATGCATGTTGAATTTTGCTTTTTCTGCATCTACTGGGATGAGCATGTGATTTTTAGCTTTCATTTTGTTACTGTGGTATATATCACATTGATTGATTTGCAGATGTTGAACCATCCTTGCAATCCTGGAGTAAATCTCACTTCATCATGGTGTATGATCCTTTTAATGTATTGCTGAATTCAGTTTGTTAATATTTTGTTGAGGATTTTTGTATCTATGTTTGTCGTGGATATTGGCCCATAAATTTTCTTGTAGTGTTCTTTCCTGGTTTTGGTATCAAGATAATGCTAGCCTCGTAGAATGAGTTTGGAAGTGTTCCCTTCTCTTCTATGTTTTATAAGAGTTTGAGAAAGACTAGTGTTAATTCTTCTTTAAATTTTTGGTAGAATTCACCGGTGTAGCCATCTGGTCCTGGACTTTTGTTTGTTGGGAGGTTTTTGATTACTGATTCAGTCTCCTTACTAGTGGTTTGTCTGTTCAGATTTTCTATTTCTTAATGATTTAGTTTTGATAGGTTTTAGGTTTCTAGGAATTTATCTGTTTCTTCTGAGTTGTCGAATTTGTTGGTATATAATTGTTTACAATAGTGTCTTATAATTGTTTGTATTTTCATAGTATTACTTGTTATGTCTCCTTTTTCATTTCTGACTTTATTTATATGAGTCTTCTCTCTTTGTTTTTGTTGAGTATGGCTAACAAGTTGGTCTATTTTGTTTATCTTTTCAAAAAACCAGCTCTTAGTTTAATTGATCTTTTCTATTGTCTTTTTAGTCTCTATTTCTTTTATTTCCACTCTGATCTTTGTTATTTTCTTCCTTCTGCTAACTTTGGGCCTAGTTTGTTCTTCCTATTTTAGTTCATTGAGGTGTAAAGCTAGGTTGTTTATTTGACATCTTTCTTGTTTCTTAATGTAGATGTTTTTTTTCTATGAACTTCCCTCTTAGAACTGCTCTTGCTGCTTCTTGTAAGTTTTGGTATGTTGTATTTCCACTTTCACTTGTCTCAAGACATTGTCAAATTTCTTTCTTCATGTGTATCTCAATTAGCGTGACTACAACTAAATGCCTCCCAAAAGGCCTGTTCTTTTTCCTTCTGTCTTGTAGCTGGGAATCACTATTTGCCCTGTTGCTGTGCTAGATCAGCAACTTTTGTTTTTTTCTTGATCAAAAACTTTTGATTTGCTTCCCTTCTCCATGTCTTTCCCTCTTCCTCCCTGTTCTCCCAAGCAATTTCCCCTTCAGTCTTCCCTATCTTAGAAAATCACTTAACCACTCACACATTTACTCAAGCCAAAGTTTTAGCAGATCTGTTTAGTCAGGGTCTAGTCAGGAGACAAAAGCCATACCAGTTATTTGAACACAGAGAATTTACATTACATTATGTAAAGAATTGTTAACTAAGTAAAAAGTGATTATAAGCAGCTAACTGAAAAAGGAAAAAGAAAACTCTAAGGTATCATGGAGGTAAAAGCTAGAAGGAGCAACTACCATCCCTAGGGCTGGGGGAACAGGAAGAAAAGGTTGGGATTGATGAGATTTAGAAACCTAGAGGAGGGGCCTTGTGGAGCTGACACTCAGACCTATGGGAGGCCCAGCTCCCTGGTGCTGGTGTCTGTGGAGGCAGAGATAGGGTGGACCTGTAATGAAGTCCGTTCTCCAAAGCTTAGAAAACTGCCAACTGTATTCAGCTGCTGCTAAGTGGTGGCTAAACCTTGCTGGGGCGACATTCTCGGGAACACCAGCAAACACACAGGAAGCAGACTGGAGGAGCAGCAGTCTTCTTCCTCCCCCAGCCTTGCACTTTGTACTTCTAGGGCCAGCCGGCAAAGCAGAGATTCCCCACGCCAGCACCACAAAGCAGAGTCTAGAAGGGTGGAGCTGGAGCTGAGAACAAATAACTTCATGGTGGCACATTGTCCTTGACTTATCCTACCTCTGCAGATCCGGCCCACCACCAAGTCCTGTCACCTCCACCTCTAAGTTGAATCTCAAGCTTGTCCACTTCTCTTTGTCTGTACTGCTATTTCTTAAGCCCAGCTGGGCTCCTTTCCACCAGTCTACTACAGTAGCTCCCTGGCTGGTCTCTGTTCCGGTCTTACACTTTTACAGTTCATCCTCCACCCAGCAAGCAAATCAAGTCATGTTACTTCCCTCCCTAAACTACCCAGCAGATTCTCTTTGTACTTAGAATAAAATCTATATTCTTAACTGGGGTCCCTAAGACCATATGTGATCTGTCCCCTGTTTGCCTCTGCCCAATTTACCCTCACATGTTATACTCCAGCTACAATAAGGTCATCATGATGACCACTTTCCATGCCCTGATAATCAGACACTTATTGGTTTCCTCCTTGCATTGTCTGATTTCTTTGCTTGAATTGTAGTTCCGTTTGCATAGCATCTTTGTCTTGTTCTCGCTTTATCTCTGGTGCCTAGGTCTCTAGGTGCTTGGCACATAATTAAAAGTGTTCAACATATGCCAGTTGATGAATGGATGAATCTTGGACTCTCCCCCCCGCCCCACCATATCCCAATAGTCACTAGGACCTATGGGGTTCCATTTCATGTATTTCAGTCTTTTCTTTCTGATTTATCCTCAGTGTCATGCCTTATTTCATATTCACTATTTTTTGTTTTCCAGTCTGTCATTGCCACCTCTTAACTCGTCTCCCTTTCTTCAGCCTTTTGCTTTACTCCAGCCCATCCTTCACACTTCCACCAAAAGACGATTCCTGAAACATAGACTGTGTCCTTTATCTGCTTGAAAAATCACACGACTCCTCATTTCCTATAGGACAAAGTTCTGGCTCCTTAGAATCAACCAATTGTTCAGTTCATAGCCTTACTTAAACCTGCCTTTTTATACTCTTTGGAGTAACAGTATCAGTCAGGGTTTGGGCAGGGAAGCCGAGCTATTATGAATGTTAAGGGATTTTAGGAAGCAGACCTTGCACAGTTGTGGGAGGAGCTGGGGAAGGGAAGGTCTGGAGGGGGAGTTGGAGGATCAGAGAAGAGTCACTGACTAGCCCTGGAGCACTGGTGTGGGAGCACCAACCGGAGCTTGTAGGGGAATCTGCAACTGGCGTGGCCATTGCCAAAGGGGCCGCACAGGGGGAGCTCAGGCAGGTCTCTGGTTAGTTTCCTCTGAGTAGCCGTCACCTCCGTGGGTCTGCTGTCAGGCGCATCTAGGGGGCCAGTGTTGATCAGCGAAGGCTACAGTTGGGAAGAAGGGCTGAAGGAGGAGTGGGGAAGAACTGGAACAGGCTGGCACTGGCTGGGCACTTGTCCACCATCCTATCTGCCAGGAAGGCCCTTCAGAGAGCGTAGCAGCTGCTTCCCTCCTGCCTCCCAGGCCTTACACAGGTTCCTCTTCTGGTCCAGCTGTAACTTGGAACCATCCAGGGAATAGACTAGAGTTCCCAGCCGACTGGGGTTGACAGTAGGTCCATCTAGCACAGCACCCTGTGATCTAGCCCCTCTGAACTGCTCGCTGATACCTGAACCTACCGAGTGATTTCATGCCAGTGTGTTTGCCGTGTGTGTGTATGCTGCTTCCTCTGCCTGATGTTTTCTTCTTCTTCCCTTCCTCCCGAACTTCTGCTGGATTCTTCCAGACCCAACTCAGATGTTATCTCCCTTGAAGCTTTCACAACTTCCCAAGCAGTTACTTTCTGTTCCCTGTTTTCATAGGAGTCCTCTACCTTAGCACTGAGCCATTTCTCCCACATTTCTTTTTCACTTTTCTCCAAATAGTTTAAGTACTTAAGGGTGTACTCATAGACAACTTATCTCGTGACTTAGATGTGTCTGATAAATATGAGCCCAGAATGGCTTTCCTGAAGTGGGTTATATAAAAACCAATGCCCTCACCAAGCGTTTTCTGTTCTGAGTTTGCCACTCTTGGATGGTACCTGTGGTAGAAGGGTTTCGACTGATGGTCTTTTTATCTCTCGTCAGTTGCCATAGATTCAAACACTATGGCTCCTCCCACTCTGCCTCTCGAATCCACTGTTCAGCAGGTATAGACCAGTGCTCAGCTGATTGGAAATGTTGTGGTATTCTCTACTGAAGACACCTATGGCCGAGAACAGTGTTTCTGAAGAACCAGTTAAAAGTAGAGTAAAGCCTGTCTATCACCAAGGCTAGGGAGCAACCACAGCTTAGATACAGATGGCTGTGGAAGTAAAATTGCAGTCATCTTGATGATCTGCAGAATGTTAGCAGGTGTAATTTACTCCTTAAAGGATAGGAAGAGGGCTACTTTGTATTTTTTTTTTTTCCCAGATTATAAGGCCCTTGGTATTTTGAAGCGGCAGTTCCCCAGTGCATCGCTAATTGGGCTGACTGCAACTGCGACCAGTCATGTTTTGAAGGATGCTCAGAAAATACTGTGTGTTGAAAAGTGTTTTACTTTTACAGCTTCTTTTAATCGGCCAAATCTCTATTATGAGGTATGTAACTTTTATGTCAGTTTATTTTGTGAAGGATTTCGGAAGAAAGGTTACTTTTTCATTATGTCTATTTACATGAGTCACAGTTAATTATGTTTAAAAGTTTAAAAAAAATCAAGTGAGTATAAGCAGACTTATTAAAGAATGCTTTCTTCGCATATCTCCTGTGCAATTTAATTCTTTGCTCGGTTAAGTAGAAAACACTGCCTCATTAAATTTGCGTACATGCTTTCTTATGCAAGGATGGAGAGAAAGCATGTATCGATACTAAGGACCCTAATGACATCTCTATAGAAATTAATTATGAAATAATGCAAAAATTAATATACCACTAAAGATTTGCTAATACTCCCTATTTAGATTTTATCTGATATACAACCTTGAAAGGTAAATAACCTCACAGCTGTTTTTACTTTCCAATCCTTTTAAGGACAGACTTAATATTTTTCTGAGCTCTTACTGACTAGTTGTTTCTGCCATGGTTTATGTTTTTACAAAAGTAGCATCAGAAAATTTAAAAAGTCTCTGTCTTTACAAGTTATTCACTGCTTCTGTGCTTCCTCATCTCTGGTAAAGTCAAAAATAAGGATCAAGAAGGGTCTGGGAGGTGATAGGGTCAGATGGGCGAGTGAAAGAGTAATAGAAAAAAACACCATGCCCAAGAAAGAGTGGCGCCTTGAAAGTTGTAAGTAAACGACCGCATGAATGGTACTCATTAATTTACTTTTTAATAAGTTGACTTTTTTTTTAGGTTCGGCAGAAGCCCTCAAACACTGAAGATTTTATTGAGGATATTGTAAAGCTCATTAATGGAAGATACAAGGGGCAATCAGGTAATATAGAAACAAACCAAGTTTGAAGACTGAGAGAGAACTTTCCAAAAGTAGCAAATATTATTTACACTAATACACTGAGAAAAAGATTAGCACCAGAAATATTAATGCATGGCAGAAGATACTTGAAAATATCATGATAAAATTAATTTGCTTGGTGATCTTAGAAATCAGGTGTGGCATTTGCTAATTACACAGATTATAAGAGTCATAAAACTGATTTATTTTTGCTTATTTACACTTAATTGCGTTAAAGAGTGGACATAATGACATAATGTTAATTATCAACAGCACATATTTAGTAAGTATCCACTGTATATGATTGAAGGTTAAGCAGTGATTTTCTAAAGGGATATAAAATATAGTTCCTTATAGTAAAGGACACATTAAAGAAATAAACAGTACATACTGAATGAGCTAAGTATAGAGTTGAGAGTGCGTATAACATGTGTTCCAGGATTAATGTAGAGACAAGTGTTACTAAAGCAAAGAGTTGGTGTAAAAGTAACATTTCAAAACTATTCTGTAGATTTTCAGGAGATATTAATAGGGGCCATGGGTAAAAGGAGTTCCAGGGTCAAATAAGTTTGAGAAAGGCTGCAGCTGTTTATTCCTCCTGAAGAGTCACAGGGTGTATCAGCACCTTAGAAGTTCTGACCAGCCCTGCAAACAAGGAGACACACGTGTTTGTCTTTGTTAACCTTCCCAAACTTATTTGCACACGAAACTCTTTTCTCATAGCATGCTTGTTAATATCTTGTGGAGCTGTGGGGCATCAGTTTGAGAAAGACTGTGTAGTGGGAGATAAAGTTGGAGAGAGAACTGAGATAATGGGAACCCAAACTGGTGGCTCCAGGCTTGTTACTGCTCTGGAGCAAGTTGGTGATCAGACCTTGAATTACACTGAAAAATCAGTATGTGTTCAGGGCCTTGGAATTTTTCATAATTCTTATTTTCCCCCCATGCATTGTAATTATCAACCTCTTCAGTGTGTGAGTTAAAAATTTTCTAGGAATGTACTATATATATCTAACCATTTCTTTTACTACAGGAATAATATATTGCTTTTCTCAGAAAGACTCTGAGCAAGTTACAGTTAGTTTACAGAAATTGGGGATTCCTGCAGGGGCATACCATGCCAATATGGAACCAGAAGATAAGACCAAGGTTCACAGAAGATGGTCAGCTAATGAAATTCAGGTTAAGTAATAGATCTTCAATAGAAGCCCAATTCACCTTTGAATATATTTTAACTTGACTTCATTAATATATAAAATGTTAACACATTTTAGGTAGTAGTGGCAACAGTTGCATTTGGTATGGGAATTGATAAACCAGATGTGAGGTTTGTTATTCATCATTCAATGAGTAAATCCATGGAAAATTATTACCAAGAGAGTGGACGTGCAGGTATGTGTAATTCACATCCAGAAATAATTTTTTTTTAATGTTTATTTATTTATTTGGCTGCGTCAGGTCTTAGTTGCAGTGTGTGGGCTCTTCCGTGGCGCGCAGGCTTCTCTCTAGTTGTGGCACATGGGCTCCAGAGTGCGCGGGCTCAGTAGTTGCAGCTTGTGGACTTAGTTGCTCCACAGCATGTGGCATCTTAGTTACCTGACCAGGGATTGAACCCTTGTCCCCTGCATTGGAAGGCGGATTCTTAACCACTGGACCACCAGGGAAGTCCCCTAGAAATAATTTTTAAAGAGCTTTAAAAACACTATAAATGATGTTTAATAATACTGTATTTTTAATCTTCTTTATTGGCTAGTATTTTTATAACAAACAATGAAATCTTTTTTGTAGTTTTATATTTGCCTATGGAGAAATTTTATTTATGTTCTATTGGAGTGTCATGAATTATTTCTTCTCATATTTGCTAAAATAATTTGATGTCCATCTTTGCCTCCTGAGTTTTTAATTAGTGGTTTCAAGTCTATAATTTAAATAACTGGATTACTTATGGACACATCTTTAAGCTAGTAAGGCTGATTATTGATAGATCTCTTTAGTCATTTTTTTAAAAATTTGAGGGCAGCTGTTACAAATTAACTTTCACAGCTCCGTCTGAAATTTCTAGATATATATTTAGACTACGAAATATTGCCAGCAAATTTTATATATTATTTTTGCATGTTTGACTTTGTAAAGTAATTATGCAATCTCAAGATTCTTCCCACTGCAGGTCGAGATGACATGAAAGCAGACTGTATTTTGTATTATGGCTTTGGAGATATATTCAGGATAAGTTCAATGGTGGTGATGGAAAATGTGGGACAACAGAAGCTCTATGAGATGGTGTCATACTGCCAAAACATAAGCAAGTAAGCACACACCTTTTTGTCACTTTTGTCAATTAAAGACAAGCACAATATGAAAGCATATGACATTACTTTGAGTCCTTACTCAAGTGAGTAAATACATTAGTGAAACATCAAGTGCAAACCAGTAAAAGCAGATATCTGAAGGGTGGGAACCAGTACATGAACCTGCAGGATGCCTGAATCTAAGAAAATATATTCTTAGATATAGAGAACAAAGTAGTGGTTACCAGTGGGGAGGGTCAGGGAGGAGCAGTATAGGGGTGGGGGTGTGGGAGGTACTGCAACACAGGGAATATAGCTAATATTTTGTAATAACTGTAAATGGAAAGGAACCTTTAAAAATTGTATAAAAGTAAATAAATAAATAAATAGTATCTTAAGTCTAAAAAAAAGAAAAAAGTCATTCTCTGTTTGGGAAGGATAGCGGTTAACTTTTTTCTAAATGTTTGGTAGAATTCACCTGTGAAGCCATCTAGTGCTGGTCTTTTGTTTCTTGGGAGTTTTTAAATTACTGATTCAATTTCATTACTGGTAATTGGTCTGTTCATATTTTTTATTACTTCCTCGTTCAGTCTTGGGAGATTGTACATTTCTAGGAATTTGTCCATTTCATCTAGGTTGTCCATTTTATTGGCAAATGGTTGTTCATAGTAGTCTCTTTGATCTTTTGTATTTCTGTAGTATTGGTTGTAACTTCTTTTTCATTTCTGATTTTACTGATTTCAGCTCTCTTTTTTTCTTGATGAGTCTGGCTAAAAGTTTATCAATTCTGTTTATCTTTTCAAAGAACCAGCTCTTAGTTTCATTGATCTTTTCCATTGTTTTTTTAGTCTCTAGTTCATTTATTTCTGCTCTGATCTTTATGATTTCTTTCCTTTTTACTATCTTTGGGTTTTGTTTGTCTTTCTTTTTCTAGTTCCTTTAAGTGTAAGGTTAGGGTGTTTATCTGAGATTTTTCTTGTTTCCTGAGGTAAGATTATATCACTATAAATTTCTCTCTTAGAAAGCTTTTGCTCCATTCCATAGATTATAAATCGTTGTGTTTGTTTTCATTTGTTTCCAGGTATTTTTGCATTTCTTCTTTGATTCTTCAGTGATTCACTGGTTGTTTAGTAGCATATTGTTTAGCCCCTGCATGTTTTGTGTTTTTTGCATTTTTTTCTTGTAGTTGATTTCTAGTCTCATAGTGTTGTGGTTGGAAAAGATGATTGATATTATTTACTTTTCTTAAATTTACCAAGGCTTGTTTTGTGGCCTAGCATGTGATATCCTGGAGAATGTTCCATGTGCACTTGAAAAGAATATGTATTCTGCTGCTTTTGGATAGAATGTTCTATATGTATCTATTGAATCAGTCTGATCTAATGTGTCATTTAAGGCCAGTGTTTCCTTATTGATTTTCTGTCTGGATCATGTGTCCATTGATGTAAGTGGGGTATTACAGTCCCTTACTATTACTGTGTTACTGTCAGTTTCTCCCTTTTTGTCTGTTAATATTTGCTTTATGTATTTAGGTGGTCCTACGTTGGGTGTATATATATTAACAATTGTTATATCTTCTTGGATTGACTCCTTGATCATTATGTAATGTCCTTCTTGAGTCTTGTAACAGTCTTCCTTTTAAAGTCTGTTTTGTCTTATATGAGTATTGTCACTCCCACTTTCTTTTGATTTCCATTTGCATGCAATAACTTTTTCCATCCCCTCACTTTCATTCTATGGGTATCTTTAGAGCTGAGGTGAATCTCTTGTGGGTAGCATATATATGCAGGTCTTGATTTTGTATCCATTCAGCCACTCTGTTTTTTTTTTTTTTTTTTTTTTTCACTCTGTGTCTTTTGATTGGAACATTTAGTCCATTTACAGTTAATGGAATTATTGATAGGTATGTACTTATTGCCATTTTGCTAATTGTTTTGGGGTGGTTTTGTAGGTCTTTTTTGTTCCTTCTTTTGCTCTCTTGTGATTTGATGACTCTCTTTAGTGTTATGTTTGAATTCCTTTTTCTTTATTGTGTGTTTATCTATAATAGATTTTTGGTTTGTGGGTACCATGAGGTTTATATATGGCAGTTTCTCTCTATATATACATGATTGTTTTAAGTTGCTGGTCTCTTAATTTCAAATGCATTTTAACAATCCTGCATTTGTACTCCTCTCCCCAACAATTACTATTTTTAGTCTCAGTCATCTTTGTAGTCTTATTGCCTATCATATAAAAATGACTCAAAATTTTTGAAATAAGCAGCAATTAGATCGTGATAGAAAATGGCATTTCTTTCCTATGGATGCCACAATAATCTAGTTTAAAAAATGAGAAAACGAAAATTTCCTTAAAATATCCAACATCCAGTAGCCCCCATGAAGCATATTTTGGGGTTTAGACTCAAACTGATACTGTAAAATACAAGAAACTGCTATCAGGAAGAGTCTCTTAATACAGGCATACCTTGGAGATATTGCAGTTTGTTTGAGACCACTGCAATAAACTGAATATTGCAGTAAAGCAAGTCACATGAATCTTTTGGTTTCCCAGTGCACATATGTTATTTTTACACTATACTGTAATCTGCTAAGTGTGCGATAGGATTATGTCTATAAAAATAAGGGACATACCTTAATTTAAAAATTCTTTATTACTAATAAATGGCAACCATCATCTGTGCCTTCAGCAAATTGTAGTAGTAATTCAGACTACTGATCACAGCTCACCATAACAATATAATAATATTGGAAAAGTTTGAAACATTGCGAGTATTATGAAATTGTGACACAGAGACATGAAGTGAGCAAATGCTGTTAGAAAAATGGTGCCAATGGACTTGCTCAATGCAGGGTTGCCACAAACCTTCAGTTTGTAAAAAACACAGTATCTGCAGAGCACAGTAAAGCAAACTGCAATAAAACAAGGTATGCCTGTAGTTGTGAAATACTGAATCTCAGACAATTTTTTAAAAGCAATGTCTATTAACAACATATGGAAAAAATTATTATACATGGTGGACAGAATAATGGTCACCCAAAGATGTCCACATCTGAATCCCTGGAACCTTGAGTGTGCTACTTTACATGGCAAAAGGGAATTAAGGTTGCAGTCAGCTGATCTTAAAAGAGGGAGATAATCCTGAATTATTTAGGTGGACCCACTGTAATCACAAGGGTTCTTAAATGTGGAAGGAGGCATAAGATGTCAGAGTGATGTGAAGACTTAACCCATTGTTGTTGGCTTTGAAGATAGAGGAAAGGGGGCCATGAGCCCAGGAATGCAGGCAGTCTTTAGTCTGGAAAGGGCAAGGAAACAGATTCTCCCCAGGAGCCTCCAGGAGAAATCCAGCCCTGCTGACACCTTGATGTTAATCCAGTGAGACCCATGTCAGCGTTCTAACCTACAAAAATGTAAGATAATAAATTTGTGTTGTTTTAAGCCACCAAGTTTGTGGTAATGTTATGGCAGCAATAGGAAATTTAATACAGTATATGACTCTGTATTTTAAAATAGGGATTCTTAAAACTGTATTAATTATTTGATAATTTGTATCTCTGATGTGTTTGCAGCTGTCGCCGTGTGTTGATAGCTCAACATTTTGATGAAGTATGGAGCCCAGAAACATGCAACAAAATGTGTGATAATTGCTGTAAAGAGATTTGTGAGTTGTTTTTTAAATCCTTATAGGCTAATATTTATATGTAGGAATACATGAGGGCAATATTAGACACCCAAAATGGATTTAAAAGAATAAGCAAGGTGTGAATAGAATTTCCCAGATTCAAGAGTGACAACACGAAGTTTTGAAACAGAGGCAAAATTAAAAGCCATATGTGTATGCATTTATTTTATGTTGCTACACTGAGGACATGTTAAATTTTTAAGAAATGAAGGGAAAAGTTTAAAAACCTTCTGAATAGAAATACTATTTTAAGTAAGAGAACGCTAACCTCTTGTGATAGTCTCTAATGCTTTATAGTTACTGATTGGAAAGAGAAATTTAGTGCAAAATAGAGACTACAGTGTATCATTTTTGATCCAGATAATGGCTAACCACTCATAAGACACTAATTTAGCAGTGCGTTGGTGCTGTCTTTTCACTTTTTAAAATCCTGTGTGTATGTGTATTATTGGAAGAGCTGGACTAACCCATTCCTCATTGAGTTCTGATGCCTTGGTCGGTGAAGGTCACAATTTTAACTTTGCAGCTAGAGAAAATTATGTGTGTTTATTAGATTATACTGCCCAAATTAACAAGAGCCTGATACATACATCGGAGTGTATCAGTAATTGGGAATAACTGTCCACAACATTCTTGTCATGAAATTAGAGTCCCTAGGAAGCCATACCGGTTGTCAGAATATTGCTTAATGAGCACGCATCAGGTAACATGAAGAACAGACTGACTCGCCTACGAACACCAAGTATTTGTCATAATCATGTTTGGCTGACACTCTTTGGTTCCTAGAGCATACCCAAAGGCCTTCTGATAACCAGATTATTTTCTTTACATCACTTAAATCTCAGTGTCTTACAGAGACTATAGCTTAATCTAGTGATAAGAGACTTGAGCAGTAGTCTTAGTTCAGAACATAGAAACAAATCAGTGTTTAGGGTGGCTCACACTGGGTGAAGACTTATTTTTTAAACCAGTCTAACCACTTAGGACAGCCTATCCTTGCCCTAATTTTGAAATCCCATTCACCTGTAACCATGCCTCTTTCATTACAGCATTTGAAAGAAAGAATATAACAGCGTACTGCAGGGATCTAATCAAGATCCTGAAGCAGGCAGAGGAACTGAAAGAAAAGCTCACGCCGCTGAAACTGATCGACTCTTGGATGGGAAAGGGTGCGGCAAAATTGAGAGTAGCAGGTGTTGCTCCTCCCGCACTCCCTCGTGAAGACCTGGAGAAAATTATCGCGCACTTTCTTATACGGCAGTATCTCAAGTATATACAAACCCGTATCTTGCCCTTTCATGTTGTCTTTATGATTCTCATTTTTATAACTGCAGCAGAACAAATGGTTTTGTGGTTGTTTCATAAGAACTTTTAAACTCTATGCAAAATTTACCTAGTAAACAAATTCAAACTTTGATTACTGTATGTCAAAAAAGCACAAAAAATACTTTCTATAAAGATAAACTGCATTTTTATACTAAAAGTTTTATATTTCATATCAATGTTACTTAAAATTATTGCACTTTTTTTTTTTTTTTATAAACTTCAGTTTGTTGTCTTCAACTTGTCAAAACCTGATTGTTGGCCTTTATCTTCTGCAGAGAAGACTACAGTTTTACAGCTTATGCTACCATCTCATATCTGAAAATAGGACCTAAAGCTAATCTTCTGAACAATGAGGAACATGTTATTACCATGCAAGTAAAGAAGCCCACGCAGAGCTGTTTCAGGGTAGTTATTAATTTTTAATTTTTATATATTTGAAAAAGACATTAAAGCCTATGGGATGCTTTTCTTTAACTAGTACTCTCCTGCGTCCAGTGGAGCATAGTAAGAGATTAAGTCAGTTTTCTTCCTGGAATCTGGGTATAGAAGAGACAAAACCTACTTTTGTGTTCTGTAGAGGTATTAAGTAGAATTTAGACTAGCTTTTTAATAGACTAGGGGTTTCCAGCCTTTTGGGATGTGAAGACTCCATTTAATGTCTGATGTTATGAGGCACCCTGCCCTTGCTTGTGGTCACTATTGGCTGAGAAGTCTGCCTGCGCAGCAGAGGTTGAAAAGCACTGTCACAAACTAACTGCTCTCAAGCCTGCAAAAGCACACCAGGCACCAGTGTGTCTAAGGACTTGACAGCACAGCCCCTTCTATTTAAGATGGGGCGCATACTGGAAGAAATTTGTAGATAAAAAACAAGACCACTGGACACTTAATTAAAGAGGTGATAATAGGACTATTGAGATTATTAATCTCCTGAGAAAATGGAATAGCTGAATTTTTACTAGTGTTTGTCTTGCTGTTACTTTGTAGGCTGAATCACCCCCTCAAAGTTGTCATTCTGAAGGAGCTGATAAAAAGAGGGAAGAAAAAACTCCAAGTAACTTCCAGAAGAAGTCGGTGAACATGCTTCAGCAACCTGACTGTAAGATTACAGGGGCTAAGAAAAGAAAAATTGATAATGCATGAGATGAGTGCTTCTGAATTTTCTAATAGTTTATGCATGTATACACCATTAGTTTTGTAGTTAATCAGAAGTTTAATTTTAAGACAATTTCATTAATATTTTATTCATATGGAGCTATATTTTCAGAATTTATTTCTTAAGTATTGAAGACTTGAGAATTTGAGACCTTTTGAAATTTTGAGATCATGAATTGTATAAACTTACAGTATGAAACAAGGGAAAAATAAGTCATTTTAATGTAAAACCCTTTAAATGTAAAATACTTAAGAGAATAAGTTCATATAACTATCTTAAGCTCTTTATGCCTTGCCATAACTAGTTGTATTTTCTTCTTTTGACACAACTGTCTTTTGATAACAATGTTATTATACTGAATATTTTACTAAATAAAAAAGGAATAAGGTATCCATACAAATAATATTAGCAAGTATGCTACACCTCTATTGAAGTAAAATAAAACTGTAAGCTTCTGGAAACCACAGCCCTGCTTTGACATTTCACAGAGAATGGCTCTGGTACATTAACCAGACCACACTGTTGACTAAGTAGATAACAACATAGTTAAATTTGCTCCAAATCTAAATCACAAATGAATGTGTCTACGTTTAAAACACAGAAATGAATACTTAAGACTTAAGTGGTCAGTTTTGTGTTTGTTGTTAGGAAAAAAATATATCTATAAATAAATGATTTGAACTGATTTCATCTTTAGAATTTTATTTATTTTTAAAATCTTCGTATTTCTGTATTTTTAACTTCAGATGGTCATCATTAAATCAGTGCAGTCAATTTACTTTATTGGCATGTGACTTTTTTGTCTTATTTGGAACTCGATGTAGCCCTTGAAATGCCCTTTTTAGTCAAAATAATCTTCTATATCAATATTTGGATCTAGTAGATCTTCTCCATATGCTGAAAGATTCATCTGGTTTAAAATTAAGTTTTCAAATGTTTCTTCTAAATCAGTTTCACCAATTAAGACCGCTCCCATCATTCGCCCATTCTGCAGGACGGCTTTGATGTACTCTTGTCCTTTGGTACACCTCAGTATTAATTCATGATCTAAACCTAAGCCCTGTGCATTGTATTTTCCCAGCAATACAACCTATATAGAGAAAGACAAAACAGTTATTTTAGTGAGTATGAAAAGGAAACATAATATGCAGTTATTTTGTGTTTTCCTAGAATGGCAAATCTAGTCACGAAAATTTACAGCTAAAAGTGCCATTCGGAGGAGCCCAAAGAAAACACTTGCATGGCATGCATTTACTCTACAGATGACACTACCATACAATCTGTATGAACTTTAAAAATACCTAGCGAATATACAAATATGTAGGATGTAGACTACATTAGCCTTGAGTCACAATTTAAAGATTTAGTAAGAAGCTGAATTTAATCTTTCATGGGCAAATTGTTTAGTCTCCCTGAACCGTATGTATATATTTGTATGTGTTTCTCCTTGTCGGTAAATTAGGAGGAAAAATCCTGCCTCAGAGTGATGTAAAGAGGATTAAGTAAGATAATACGTAGGGGGAAGTACCTGCTCATTCTTGAGTATGAACAGCTGTTAGTTCCCTTCACAAAGGAGGAGTGAATTGCAACTAAAACTCAGAAATGCACCAACAGGGAACAAATCTGGAAGAGATTCCCCCCCCAACCCCTCGAACTATAAAATACTACAGTGAGATGGTAGGTAATGATTATCAGATGATTAGTGATTAAAGCCCAGCCATAATAACCAGATATAGATTTGCAAGAAATGAGGAAATCTGTCATTTTTTGTAAAGTGATTAAAGCCATATAAGTTCTTATTCATGTGAGAAAATCAGATGACCATAATTAGTTATAAAACTAACAAGCAGAAAAGGCACTAATTTGCTTATCTATCTTACCTTATAGTTAAAAAATTTTGTTACGTGAGCGAAAAGTTCAAAGCTGAAATCCATGTCAGTAGACTCGCCTACACTAGCTGCGGCCATGCACTTGGCTGCATACCATCCCATCTGTCTAGCCTGGGTCCACAGCCTCATCTGAAATTTAAAAAGGTTACACAATTTAACTTCTTATTATCATTATTTGAAAAATGTTATCACCTTAACCTAGTAAAATTCCTTAAAGGGGTTCAGTGCTTGACAGTCCTTGAGAACAGTTAGATCTAGCTAGTTAGGTAATTGATTGAATCATCTTTGCCACAGAAGCAATCAACCATCCACACTAAGCAACTGATTCTGGTGTTTGATCATTCTTATACCTCATGTGTGGTAACTAATGTCTTTTTGTGTGCAAAAAATAATAACCATAAGCATGGATATGAGCTTTAAGCATTTCTGGTAGAAGTGATAGATTTTTTTTTTTTTAAAATTCAGTCTCCTCTCTAAACAAGGAAGGGTCTGATGAAGTAAGAGGCAGCCTACGGTAAGGGAGCAGAGTAAACTGAGCACGGTAACCACCAGAGAACGGCCAACAGAAGTGGCCTGCGGTATTACACTGCTGCACTGCTACCTAATGTATTCTAGCCTCCGAGTCCCTTTAGTTTGTGTCTCGGACTATACAGAACAAACTAATTAGTGTACTTACTGCTTCTGCAGATTAAGAGATGAAATTTATTAGATTCACTCAAAGTAAGAAACCCCTGTTTATTTTTGGACTTTCCTGTATCAGAGTATGAGGCACATGAAGGATATAATAATATACATATTCCCTAGATTCAACCCTTAGAGGGCTGAGATGTTAAAAAAAAAAAAAAAAAAATCCCACGAACTCCAATTCCGAATTGAGTTTGGGACAGATATGCCATAAAAACAACATTGGATGTCACTGTAGAGAAAACTAAAAAACAAGCTAGTTTGAAGCATTTTAGAATTATGGCTGAAATCGCTCTCTTGTTGATGCTCTCTCTGATGTATGTTAAAACATACTAAATAGTAAAGCTGCTTCTTAGAATACATCTGGTTCTTCCACTACTTCACACTCCACAGTTAATCTGAATAAATATCCCTACCTGTGGAGCTGGTCTTTCACCAAGATAAGCGTTGACTGGTTCTTTCATCTGTTAACATCTACCTCTGTCTCTACTCCTACTAAAACCACCCCACCTCTGGCCGCTGAGTACCTTCCTCCAGTACTCCTGCTCCACCATTACAAAGCAGGCAACACTATCGGGGCAGGAGGAAGTCTAGATCCAGTCAGAAGGGGTTGTTAGGCTGAGGAATTCTGCTTACTATGGGAACATTCTTTCAGTAATAATTCCCACGGGGATAGGATCATCAGAAGCAGAATGTATGGTTTATAATCTCAGTTTGCTACTTTTTAATCCAAAGCTGTGCTGTCCCAAATCATAGTCACTAGCCACATGGCTATTTAATTAAAAGTAAAATTAAAATTCAGTTCCTCAGTCACATTAGCCACATTTCCAATGCTTAGTACACACATCGCTAGTGGCTGCCTGACTGGACACTGCAAAAACAGAGCATTTCTGTCATCACAGAAAGTTCCACTGGACACCGCTGATAAGCATCTGAGCATGAAAAACAAAGTAACAATCATAATTCTTTTTAAATTAAAAGACATCCCAGTCTATTCCATCACTATATAATAACTTACCAAAGGGAAAAATTCTAGAGTTCTTTTTGTTTGTTGTTTTTGTGACAAAAAAACTCTATGATAGCTTCCCACTTAAAGTAGAAAAGTTGGAAAACCAGAAGGCTGGATATGCTGGTAGCAGTTCCTTTATTTTCAGGTGGAATCTCTGATAAAAACCTGTGACCACCTATGCCAGCTTACCTGCTGCCAGACTGGGCTGGGCTGCCAGGAGACCGTGCAGATGTCACCTGCAGCATAGATGTCAGGAAGGGACGTGCGCATGTGATCATCCACCTTCAGGCCACCGTCTTTCCCTACATCAAACTAAACAATGTTCCTCATAAGCATATGGGGTAAGAAAAAGGAAACGTGACTTTTTCATTCTAAAGTAAAAGAACAAGTCAAATTCTACACGTTGATAAGCTGATCTTTAATGAGAAAAGCTGGCTAAACTGCAAAGTTTAGACAACTAAGCTGAATATCCAGGCACTCAAATTCCTACTAAGACGAACCCATAAAATTCTTAGAACTTCAAATTCTTAAAATTCTTAGAACATCAAAAATTGCCAATAACCATATGATGACCCCACCCATAGTTAGAAAAATATTCCTTAGTTTTTGTAAACTTCAAATGCTAAAAAGCAAAAAGTACAAGCTGGCTTCTCTAAAAGAATCACTTTTAAGAATTCATAGGAGGTATCAGTTTCTTACCAACATTTAGATAAATTGTGCATTATGTCCCCTTAATAATGACACTTAGGCTGGGATGTTAACTGCTTAAAGACTTGAAGCAGTAAAACAATATTGCAAATCAAGACATGAATATAAACTAAACTGTTTTCAGTCATCTTAAATTACAGTTCTGTGCCAAAACAATGAACAATTATTCATGCTTGAGAATTAGAGATCTTCATAAATAATACTTTAAAAATGTTCACAGTGGGACAAAATTTTCACCTTACATTGTTGCCACAGAGAAAAGGTTCTGTGTTTGGTGTAACTCCTGTAGCACTGACAATGAAATCACAGCCATATATCTTTTCATTGGTCAATTCCACATATACAGGCCATATCTCTTAAAATAAAAAAAAAAAATTATTCTCAAGTGTAATCACCACCATCTATAACATTATGTGAGTATAATGACTAGAAGAAAGAAAGAAAGAAAAAGGCAGGAGATGACTTTAAAACAACGCCTCTTAATATTTATAGGTACATTTGCTAAAACAATTTTTAATGTCATCAGTGCCATCTTCTTATTTTGGGTATAATCGCAAAACCATGGCAGGCATTCTAAATATTTTTCCTTCAAATTTAGACACAGAAATTCTAACAAAGTAAATTTAAATTGATAATACTTAATAAAGATTTTTAAAGAAATAATTTATAAATAGATTATACTCCATTGAGAGTTTAGTCCAAGTAGGTTACTCACTTTTCAGTGTTTTCCCTTATTATTCACATTCAAACTCTAACACTCTCTTTTCCTATGAAAAAATTCAAAGAATTCAGAGCAGTGGGATATCCCATACAGTAGGTTTGGGTGAGTGTATTTCTGAGTAGTTCTCATAGGAGTGTAGAATAGGAATTTTAAGAGATCTGTGCCTTAGTTTCAAATTTATAGATTTCATTCTGTTTGATTTTGAGGATGTCACTTCACCTTTCAGAGTATCAGATTTTTTTAGTTTTTATGTTTTGCCTTGATTCACAAGATATTCTGATTAACTCACAGCGTTATGATGGTCAAAACATAATGAGCCCTACATAAGATGTTAAGCTTTCTACAATTTAATTTATTAGAAAATGTAAAGAGTAGGTAGTGAAAACAAAATGATTTATGTTATTAAATTATGGTTTTATTTTTACTTTTCACATTTAAGTTTTATATGGAAATATGAAGCTCTTTTCTAAATATAATAATAAAGCAAGATTAAGTCTTCTTTTAAAATAAGTGTTTATTTTTTTATTTCATCACTTACCTTTGTCAGCTATAACTAACTGATTATGATGGTCTCTTGGAAAAGTCAAGGCCTTTTTCTTAGAAATTCTAAATTCTTCCTGAAGATAGATTTTCTTTACTTCACACATAGTTTCAATGTGAATTTTATGAGAAAACTAAAATAAAAGAAATACTGGTCACCATAATAATTCTAGAAAGAATGATCTGGGTTACTGATGATGAAGAAAAAATTTATAATACACTTATAAAAACATATAGAAAAAATAATTCTTATAAAAGAAAACACACTGAATGCCCACAAGCATGCCTCTCAATTTCTGTTTGAAAGAAATAAGCAGAAACTCAGTCAGTACTTAAAGAGATCTAGTAGTTGAATTGGCAGGTAGCACCAAGGGCATACTTTTTACTATGAGCCTCCCTGATAACTACACGTATATTTCTTTTAAATTACAACTGTTACAAACTAAAGAAAGTTGATATATCCCAGATTGTTATATTCCAGAATCTTAGTAAAATGCCAGTTAGGTAGGAGATACTCAATAAATGTTCACTGAACTAAACTGAAGTTCCCAGGTTAAGAATACCATTAATCTTAGGACCTGAAGGTGCAGGAATAAATTACTTTGTGTAATTCCCATCACAAAAATTAGATACACTGTGAAGCCAGCCCCCTTCCAACCTACTGAAGGCTGAAAAGGTATCATACACAGTAATAAGGCCTGCATGTTTCTTACAATATTTAAATATCATAGCCTTTTAACAACTACTAAAAAACTAAAATATCTAGTAAATAAAATGAGTAAAAGCAAGTCATCTGCTTATGCAATTAGGATATTAAATGTGTATTTTATTTAGAATCTATCTAATAACCTTTAAAATATTATACCACATCTAAAGTGACCTTTGAGAAAAGATTAATTTAAAATGACAGGTGTATTCACTAAAGTCTCTGTATGGAGATCTCTGTCTCTGGAGAGTTCAAATGGGCCAAGTGGCACTGAAGCCCTTTCCTAGCACCATGGATTTTAAGGAAAGCAACCTAGCAATTCTTTGACTATATACTTATAACCAGTCTTTAACAAACAGTTCAAGAATTTAAAATTGCATTTAGATATGTTTAAACAGTATATGAAAACATACCTCTTTTGTTCCTTTAAGATCCAACCCTTCATGCCAATCAGGTCCCAAGGCACTGCCTATATTACCAGCATTAGCTTTGGTTTCTGCTTCCTTTTTCCTTCCTGAAGGGATAAACTCAATTCAAAATCCAAATGATATAAAAACTGCCAGGCAGAGAATTACATTTGTGTTCAGAAGTTTTTAGGCAAGGTAATAATTTTCACACATACATTCATACAGCAGGACTAAACTAATCTATATTAATCATTTTAATCATAATTTTAATATTTTGTGATATAGAGCTATAAAATGGGTAATCTTTCAATCGAGTGTTGTGTATAAACACTCAAAAGTGTTTTATGGATGTTATATACACTGGTTAATATGAAAGGTAAGAAAATTAGACATCAAATTTTGAAAATTTTGTCAATTTTTAGTACCCCCAAAACTTACAAAATTCTTGCTCAATTTTATAAGCCAAAAGTTTAAAAAAATAAAAAAGCTCTTTTAAACTAAAAAACTGTATTTGTTTTTAAACTCACTGCATTTTTAATAAATTACCTTAGTATTGTCCAACTGGAGCATCTGTCCGCAAAGATGCAGATGGGCTGGTTTATTTAATTTACTTTAAATTGCCAGTTTTAGTTATACATATTTTTCATATAAAATACATCATACATATATATACACATATATAAATATATTTATCTTATAAATATTTCATACATATATATAAATAAAACCTTAAACATCACATAAGGAAATAGAAATATCTATATTCCTATCCCCAAATAAAATCTTTTTGCTAAATTTTCTTATAGCCTTTTTCTATATGGTTAAAAAAATAAAGTTTCATCCGTGAATGAATGAGCTAGATGCTATATTTACCTTCAGTTGTATATCTGGTTCTTTTTTGTGCAATTTTAGCCTCTGGTTTTTCAGCAATGAGCTTTGAAGTCAAGAATTCAGCTGCTCCTGCATCGAAGAAAGTATTCCCAATAGCTTTATCTTTAATGGCCCAAATTACTTCACAGCCTTCAATTTCATACCTAAAAGAAATATGAAAGTTACTTGGAAGAAAAAAATCTTTGTATCTACAAATAACAGTTACCTCTTAAGGCAAATGTAAAGAAAATATTTTAAGGCAAACTGAGAAAGAATGATTATAAAGAGGAATGCAACACTTTTTCAGGATAATAAGTGCTAAGTAGAATAAATAATACAAGAAATTTAACCAGTTTACTGAAAAAACATATGTGACAAATATATGTACTGAATATCAGGTAAAATTTCATTACAATGAATATCACTTCAAAGTGTTCAATTTCTACAAGATAGTTATATGAATGTCCCCCAGGGTTCCCAGGAGTGAGCAGTGTCTTGTTTATTACCTAGTTATACAGTAATCAGTAATGAACGGATAGATGTTATATATGTTATATAGCTACAATATTGAGAACAGTTGACTTCTTTGCTAACATACTTTATGTATTCAAAGCACATTATGGAAGGACACAGAAAAAGGAGCAAATGAGAGATACAAACTAAAATCTTAACTTTGTTATAACAGAATAATTACCCTGCAATGAATTCCCTTCACCTCAGAAATTTCGAAGCCATCTAGCCAAAGAAAGATCCAGTTCACAGAAAAATGAAGGATCTTAGAGGAAGAAAGGAATGGCCAAGGAAGCCACCTTCCATTACCGTTCAGGAGGTAGCCAGAGCTCCTGAGCACTTGCAGTTTTATCTCTAGGTTTGGACACGGAGAATGTAATTTTCTTAATATTCATTCCACAAAGTCCCTGAAGTTCATTATAATTTATCTGCTACTACTACTTGTTTTGGTACAAATGAATTGGGACAATCCTGGACACACAGTATATATGGTCATCCTAACTACACTAGGATTTTATTTGAAATTGCAATGGTAATAAGAGTGTATTGATGTTATTAATTTTTAACATTTATTTATGGTAAAAAGTACTGCCATCTTTATATCTCAGACTGATATAAGTTAGGTTACATGACTTTTCAAGGCTGATCAGTAAGCAGGTGATAAAAGAAAGAAGGTTTAGTACATCTGACTCCAGATCACCTGATTCATGCTTTCTGGCATATGGTAAAGGAGTCCCTTGCTTTCTCCAGTGGGCCTTTATTTTTCCTCCTCTCCTATGTCAGCAAAGAGTATTTATAGTTACTAGATGTCAGATTATCTGGAGAACGTTTTATCTTAACACTGCTCAGGTCCATACAGCATTGCTGATGAGCAGAAGGCAGAATACACACACATTTGGTGATAAATTTTATATGTCAATTTACATACAGGCACACAGTTACCATGAAATGATTTCCTTAATTTTTATAAATTAGACATTTCTGTAATTACCATTTTCTTTTTGTATTTTAAAGTAGTACAGCAACATAACACATACCAGAATAGCTTAAAATACTGATGCTAGACCAGCAAGCCATATTTACTATAAGTAGTCACCATAAGTAACTCCTGGATGTGCTGTACCTCACAAGACACCCTCTAATCCTCTTACCCTATGAACTTGTCCTCAGAAAGATGCATAAGCATGAAGGTATCATCACCCATAGGGGAAATACTGCTTTCATTTTTAAAACCACTCTTAAAAAACAGACAACAGTGAAGTATTAAATTTTGTGAAATTATGAAAAACTATGTCTGTTTGAAAAAGAAAGGATTAACCTACATTTGGAAAGAAGAAAAGAGATAATAACTGAAATAAAAGTATACTGAAGAAAATCAACATTAGCCTCAGTGGGACACGGGGGCTATTAAAAAGCAGAAAGAGTTTGGATATGTCATTTTTCATCAAGAGAAGACAAAGGCCTAATCATTCAGTAAACCTAAACCGAGAGAATAGCACTATATGGGAGCTTTCTTAAACTACCAGAGTTTACTGAATATAAAATTACGTGTTTTATATCCAAGTATATGGTCTTTAATCTTCAACCTAAAGAAAGTGAGGAATAGGATTAAATGTTGTGAGACTCTGAACATTTTTGAATGAGAAAGCTTTTCAATGTGAATAATAGTAATAATAATAATAATAGTATTAAGTTATACTTTTGGTGATAACTGATGGAGAAAATCTGTCATGTGTACATAAGGATTTGAAGCCCCTCTTACAATAAATCTATGCCTCCCTCCTCTTGGCCCAGTTTGGTCTTGACTCCCTAGTTTTTTCTCTGCATTTTTCCATACAATGCCACAAACTTCATAATTAAAATAACGACTGCCACACCTAGTACTCAGGCAATCCAACAACTCTTACAGGTTTCCACTGGGATTCACCATCCTCTAAAAAGGAGGGGCAAAAACCTAGTCTCAGAGTTGGAATGAATGAAAGTGAGAAAAGACAGGGCTTTGGCAGATTCCTTATTTTGATATAAATTTGTCCTCTTTGTAGTCAGACCCAACTTTCTGGCCTGAAAAATATCTAGACTATTCCATGTCAGCCATCTGCTGAAAGATAAAAATCACAAAGAAAGTGCATCAATGCTCTGTAGACCACAGCAGGTCCTCAATGTTTTCCAAACTTGAAATATCATCTTAAGATGATAGTATTTCACATTAAGGTGTTCACAATCCCCAACTTCCAAAAACCAAGAGCTAGGAGTACCACATACCCTGAAATAGAACTCACAGACACTCTGCGTTTCATCGGCCAGACAGGTACCATACATGAGTGAAGCAGGATGGGTATAAGCAATGAAAAGCAGCGGGGACTATTTCCAGAACTCTCTGAAGGTGCACATATTTAAACTGTTCTTCAGTATAGTACACGCTTCTAAGAACACACGTACGGGCCAAATCTACACAGTCATCAGTGTCTGCCCCTTTGAGACCTAAAGCATTCCCGAAACTCCTATGTTTTATAAGGTCAATTTTGCAACTAGGAATTCCATGAAAGCTAAAAAAATAAAGTGGATTTTTCCCCTTGAAAATATATGAAAAACAATTATATTTATCTTTGATTTTATGATAACAAGATGTCTTCTAGTCTGTCAATAATCACATGAATCACAGAGCAATTCTTACATAATATTCAAATATATGTACTTACACTAATTCAAGTGCAATACCACCGTTCCCTATGATCATTATTCTCTTAGCTTTTGTAAGCTGTTTCTGAAATTCCTGTATCAAAAAGAAAATGAAAAGAGTGTTTTGTAATAGTGGGCAATGCCTGAAGCAAGAGGCTTCACTGATAATAAACCTCACTTTCCCATTCTGCCAGGACGCACCATCCCAATTAATATAATAAATGCTCCCTCCATGTTTCACCCCAAACTGCCTTTATAGCAAGGCCTCTTCCTGACTTTCCTTGCCTTTTATGTCACTACATTCAGAATTGCAGCAAGAGCCTCTGTCTTTTTGCCACATTCCCAACTATTTGACCAAATCAATTAGCAACATGACACTGATCTAGACCCTGGAAACAGGATTCTTCCTGTCCTTCTAGTCCCTCAGTTGACACTTTCCCTGCAGTTACTCAGCACCTGGGACTTGCAGGAACGAGAAGCACAGCAGCACGGTGGTTCAGAGCACAGATCTAGAGTCCCTGGCTCTAGCGGTTACTAACCAGGTGACCTTGGGCAAACTGCTTAACCTCTCTGCACCTCAGGTTCCCCAACTATAAACGGAAATAAGAGGTGAGTATATCTCAAGGTTTCTGTAAGTATTAAGATGATAGAGATAAAGCTGTTGGGAGTAGGAGGCACATAATGTCTAATATTTATTTTAAAATGTTATTACGTTATAAGACAGCTAATTGATGCCTCCACCTCCCATCCATCCCTCCCTCCCCCCCCCAAAAAAAAATCACAATAAACTTGGAGAGAAAAAAAATTACCAGGAGTCATTCTTGTGGTACTTTCTAAAGCAGAGAATAGTCCCATTGCTTCCAGATGACATTTGAATTGCTAAATTCCACCTCCTACTATGTCAGGTCACCATTTCTATTAATGGACCCCAAAACTTATTGTAATGTACAATACATAACCACTGAATTGACTTCTTCAAATTCTACAAGAAAAAACCTGAAGTTAATTCTACTTTGTCCTTCACTGAACACAGCAGGTAATTAAAGACCTGTAGAGAGCAGTGGGCAGGGAGATGAATGTCATGAGTTTAGATTATACTGCTGATAAACTTAATAGCTACTTTAGTGTAGCTAAATTTCTTAGTCTCTCCATCTCAGCTGCCTCTTTGCAGAGTGGGAGTAATGACTGTCACACAGGATTATCATGAGGATTCAGTGAGTTCATATACGTAGAGGACCTCGCTGTAACACAGTTATGAACTCAATCTTTGATAATATGAACCTAAAATGTTTACAAGAGCATAATCCAGTTCTTCTAGTATTGTCTACATTCCTAATTATTTAAGAATAAACTGAAGAAAATACTATCAATTTTCAAGACTATAAAATCTTATCATGTAAATGTACCATTACCACTTCATGGGACAGAACAACAACGAGCTTGAGGTAAGACAATAGTATTGTGACTAGAAAACAAGAAGGTTTTTGGCAATAAGGGTCAATGAACCCTGAAATAAATCACCAAAAGAAGTTGTATAAGGTTCTGAAGGTAGAATTTCACCTTATTGGGATAGTATCACTGTTCTTGAGCAGAACAACAAACCAAGTGTCTTTTTCAGTTCTAGGATTCTGTCATGATTCTGTTTGACAAAGATCTTCTGAATACTAATTTCTTTGCTGAGAAGTAAATTTTGGACATGCTTTATCTTTTGAGAAAAAGATCATTACGTCCTTTAGGATGCAAATCACATACTCCCGATCAGAGTAAAATAATGAATGTGTGTGCAATGTAAGTTGTAACCTTCAGCATAGACATTATTTCTGGGATATCACATAATGGAAAGAACATGAAATAAAAAACAAGATAAATTATCCACTAAAACTAAACTCAAATTGGCAGTAATAAAACATTGTAACTACTTTCTGGTTTATGAGTCATGAAACCTTTCTTCTGCTGCTACAGTTTAGGAATTGACATTATAAGTGGAACACTTTGATTCAAATGTAGAAAAAGTCTAAGAAATCTTCATGTTTCTTTCCCATGACCCAATGTCAAAATGTTACCTGAGCACTGTCTGTATCACGGATTCCTAACACGTAAGGATTTTCTTCACATATCAACTTTGGTTTAGCTCCAGCACACAAACAGAGCTTCTTATAAATATGCTGATTGCCATCTTCAGTTAAAATGCACTGTAAAACCATAAAGCAATGAAGAGGAGAGGGGAAACATTTATAAATAGGTACAACTGCACTTTAAACATTCAATAAGACAAAAGCAAAAAATATATTAAGGTTGCCTCTTGGTGGCACTCAATACTTTGTTGCAGCAATGACAAAGCTAACTAAGCATAGGAATGCATTCTCTAATCCAGTGATTCCTAATCCCTTTAGAACCATGAACCATTTAAAAAATCTGATGAAAATTAGTCCTTCTCCTATGGAAAAAAAGGTACATTCCCACAAAATTTTGGATAAAACCAAGGGAATCTCATGTTTGGAAAGGTATGTTGACCTTAGATTAGAAAGGAAACATTTAGAAAATTTCAAATTGAGCATTCTGATGAACATTTCCTTGATGAACATTCTGATCTCAGTGAGAAGATACTGTAAGAAGATCTAGTGATTCTAATCATATCAGACCTTAATGTCTGTTATGGGTACCGGGGAGTAGTGAATGGTAGAAGAGGTCACAATACATCTTAATCTGAAAAATCAGAAGTGCTAAAAAACAGTATTTATATTCTTAAGTACAAATAACAATCACTTTACCAGCAAACTTCATGCTGTTTGGGGATTATATTTTCATATAAGTGAAAAACATGTTAACCTTAAATCCTAGCATATACCGGCTTTAAAGTTAATTTATATTCATTTTGAATTAATTAATTTAGATGAATCTAAAAATACATATCAGAGATCCATTGTTTTTGTTCCTTAATATTGAATGAATATCTACACAAAAGTAGAAGCATTTAGAAAGCAGGTATACATAAGCATGTGCTACTATGAGAGATGTCAGACTTTGCTGGAATGGTTTCGGGGGTTAACCTTTGTGCCATATGTCTGATTTATAAAACTTGCCAAATAGCATTTACATACCCGCTGAAATATTTGTTACCCATTTTAACTCTTCAGCTACATAACAAATACATAAAACCAATAAACCAACACAGTATAATCATACAGAAATGTTACACAAGTCTTCCTTTAGATAATCTGGTTAGAATTTTAACTAATAGAAGTTAGTTATAGGCACTGACCAAATTTAAAAAATTATTTGCATTTAGCTACTATAAAAGAAACACAAAAACTTTTCATCGGCTACTGTTAAATTTTTGGAAGTAGAGACGAAGGTAAAACACATTGTTTCTAATTCACTAAAGAATACAAAGGATGGATGACAGAATGCAGACATGTATGTTATGTAGGACACTTTTCAAATGAAACGTGTGGCACTCTGATTCATTCAAATGCCCTAATATATAAGTTCCCTCATAATTCATTAGTGTACTTTTGAGCCCACCTCAATGAGCAGATTCACTGACATGGGTGTTTTATGGAACAAGTACTACCATTACAAGTATTAGGAACTAACTGCGGTGTTTGGATTCAGATTTGTAATATTTTTCTCATAAAACTCAGTACTTTTTCTTACTTTTTTTTTTCCTGTCAAGTTATTTGTTTCAAATGTGACATGTATGCTTTCTCCCTAAGGGAGAACTCAAATGTGAGCTGCTTTAGAGAAACAACTACAAACCCTACTTCCTATCTTGCCTAAAGCTCATCTGAAGATACTGTTAATCATGTGACACTGAGACTTCCTGACATCTGAGACTGAGGTACTGCCTTCCCTGAGACTGTCTTAGTTTGGGCCTTATATCATTTTGGACTATTACAACCACCTCCTAATTTGGTTGTTGGCTACTGGCCACTTGCTCTATCCCAGTTCATCCTTGACACTGCTGTCAGATACATCTTCCTAAAAGAGTATTTTAGCATCCCTGGCTCCACTTAGAATCTCTTTACTATTTTTTCCATTGATTATAAAATAAACTCAATTTATTAGCATGACATAAAAAGCTCTTTACAATCTTATTTACTTATTTCTCTGGGCTAGTCGGCCAACCTCCTTTACTTATCCACACCCCAACCCCTTTGACAGTCTCACTCTTCCACACGCCCCTTTCCTTTCTCTGGGTCTCTGAACCCGTAACGTAATCTCTTCTTCCTGGAATGTTCTTTTCCACCTGGAGAACTCAATTCACCCATCTTTAAAACATAGCTCAAACATTACTCAATCTGGGAGGTCTTCCTGAACACCTACCATCAGAGCTTTGACAATATTTCAACAACTGTTTTCTTCTATGGGCATACATTACACGTACGCACGGCTATACTCCCTATGACACTGAGAGCTACCGGGAGTAGGTTCCTGCTATTACTGCTATTGTATCTCGGTACTTAATGCAGTGCCCAAAACACAGTGAACACTATATAATGCTAATTTAAAATGTAAAACCTAAAATGCCAGGCTAAACTAATTATATGACCCCAAGAAACTCACAAAAAGTGTAAGTTTTTCTAATACCAACGGAAATCAATGTCACTGAAATTTACATGCTAGAGACTTGGGCGGTGGTGGAGCAGGTGGGGGTCAAAGGAAGGCAGGCAAAACCTCACCAAGATTTAACAATGGCAAATGTCATTAAGAAAAAAACCCTCTTACATGTTCTTTGCTGTTCAGTTGCTTTACTCCAGATTCTATAACCTTAATGTTGGGAAAGCGATTTTCTAACATGGTACTTGGTTGTTCTTCAACATCAAATTCTTCCAACACTTTAGAAACCTGCATTAGATAAAAGAAATAAAAATGTATACTTAAAAAATTTTTTCCTTTCAAGAATTTTAAATAATAAAAACAACTGTCATTTCTTTTTATACACTATTTATTTTATATTGATAAAACAAAGTCTGCCAACTGCACTATATACAGTGGAAAGAGGGCCAGACTCCACATTTTAAGACCTAAATTCAAATACTAGTCCTACCACTCTTGGGCAACTCAGAAAGTCACTGAGCCTCAGTTTCCTGGCCTGGAAAATTAGGGCTAACACTACTTACTTCTGTATAGTGTAATCAAACAGCTTATCTATTTCTTTATCCTTGTAGCTCTCTCTTTCCATTGACTAGCTAACCTTATTGTGATCTAGTCTTTGGACTCTTCTTTCCTCTTCTCCAAAATCATTGGCATCCTCTTGGACTCACTTTCCATCCTATCCCACTAAGACTCCATTGTGGATCATTTACTTCCCCTTTTCCCCAAATCCTTTACTTCCTTGCTCTCTTATCCTTAACCATTAATTACCCTGAAAACGCCCAAGCACAGACCAAATTACTTGCTTTCTCTAGTCCTATACCCAGTCTGCTATAGAAGTACCACACACCTTTCAGACCAGTATTTGGCCTTAAACACTGCATTGAAATGCTACTGCATGGCTATAGCAGTTCTCAAACCTTTTAGTCTCAAGACCCCTTCACACCCTTACCAATGATTGAGGACCCCGATGAGCTTTTGTTTTTTTGAGTTACACCTAGCAATATTTGCTGCATTAGGAACTAAAACTGAGAAAAATTTTTAAGTATTTCTTAATTCACTTAAAAGTAACAACAATAAAAACGTGTTACACTGATACAACATACCTTTAATGAAAAATATTTTTTTCTAAAACAAAACAAATTAAGTGAGGAGAACAGCCCTGTTTTACATTTTTGCACATTTCTTTAATATCTGTCTTAATAGAAGATAGCTGCATATCTGCTTCTGCATTCAAACTGCTTCTACCTTTAAACCACTGCAACGCTGTTCTGGTTGAAGTATCAATACATGAAGAGAGTTCAGCCTCACACAGATATGCAGCCCTTTCAGATAACTGTACGTTCTTCTTGATGCCACACTAAAACTCAACAAGTGATGGTTTCTTAAAGATTAGATGAAATGTAGAATTTGAAACCATATCAAGAACTTTTCATACTGTGACTGTGAAATCCATTAGTTTATCCTGCACTTTGAGCGGATCTTAGAACATCACACATCAGTCGTTTGGACAATACTGGTTCATTAAGTTAACAGGGATCTTCCAAATACTGACACATTTCATATCAATAAATATAAAAAAACACATTCATTATTATCAACAATTTCATGAGAAAAGTCTAAGTACTATAAGGCTGACAGTGAAGAATGAGTTTTCCAAAAATCTAATTTTTGCTTGAAAGCTCTAATTTAGTCATATTGGCAACAAGTACCATCTGTTGTTTTCTTAAAGTGACAGGCTCACTTCATTCATTTTCCAAACATGAATAGCCAGTTTGTCAGCTGTTCTTTCAAGTAAAATTGATGTTCCATGAAAACAGTAGCTAGTTCATCTTCAACTCAGCAATTGCACAACTGCTTTTCCTTGAGACAACATTGTACTCGTATGCGGAAGAGCTTTATGCATACATCGCATGGCATCATATAGAATATTAAAAAGATGTGTACTCAGGAGTCAAGATTTAATAAAGCTAACATGTTTTTTACTGGCTTTTATTTTTTTCACTAACTGTGTGGCAGTGAAGAATAAAATGGCTACCGACATAAGCAGCCAGCACTGCTTTTATACCATCAGTGCAAACGTCAATATAGTGAGAAGAGCAGTAACATCTTGGTAACATATTCCATTCCGTCAGTGACTTTTTCAAACTCTCACCATTCTAATATTCCCTGAACTTACTCTATCCTCTTTATTCTCAGTAAATCACCTTACTTCTAGGCACAAAGAGACCACTAAGAACTCGGACTACTTCTTTCCCACTATCTAGATATTTCTTTGCTAGTGTCCACCTTCCCTGACCCATTCCCACTGTTTCAGAGTCAATCCATTGCTCTGTGCTCCATATCCCATCGCCTCTCACCTCCTCAGGACTCCTTCCTTGTTACGTATTCCTTGCTTTCCTTCATCTTCAGGCTTCCCCACTAGTTTCTTAATCTCAACAGGTGAACAGGCTCAAGTGTTTCCCACCGTAAAAGAATAAAACTCAACTTAACGCTAGACCTTATGTCCTCTTTTGGCTGCCACTCTATCTTTTCTACCTTTGCAGCCAAATTTTTCAAGAGAGAAAAGTTTATGCTAACCATCACTTTAGAATTTCCTCCCATTCATTTCTCAAAACAGCATAAACTGTCTCAAAGTCACCAATGATTTATACTAGAAATAGCTACTTTCGAGCCATCATCTTACCTGACCGTTCCACAGGATCTGACACAACTGACCACTCCTCTTAGTTGAAACTTTTGTCTTCCTTGGCTTTAGGGCTACTGCTCTTTCAGTTTTCCTCTTAGATCTAAGACTAAGAAGAAGGATGGCCATTTTTAAGTTCTCCTTTCTCTCTGACCTCCGCTTAGTGTTCCAAGGACACCACCACTGGGCCCATCTTCTTCTCCCGGCATGTGTCCTTCCTGGGAAAGTGCAAGCCAGGCCTGTAGCTGCAGCTGACACTGAGACAACGGTGAATACTCAATTCCCGTCTCCAGCTCAGTCTTTCCACTCGCTCTAAATGCCCCAGCAGCTTGGCATCATCTACATTTAGATAAAGTGCAATTTCGCATCATGGCCCGCAAGCCCGTCACGACCTGGCCCCTGCCTACCGGCTCAGCCTCGCACTCCACACGCCAGCGGTGAACTGGTCCCTGTTGGGGCATGTTTCATAGTTACACATTGTCATGCACCTTGGCACATGCCTACCTCCACTCCCTCTCTTACAAACACTGTAAAACCTTCTTCAAGTCTCAGTTTCAATGCAACTTCCAATGTAAAGCCTTCCTTGATTCGCAAAAGGCAGGCTTTGGCACTCCTTCACAATGTTTTCTATGTATAAAAATAAATATGCATGTACTGGAATATGACCTCAATTTTTTTGCCTCTATCAGGATAATGATCATATTGTATGACAACTATTTCTTGCATATCTGTTGTCCCAACAGAAAGTAATCATTCTGAGAAATTGACCATGAGGGCCCTACAACCAAAGTGCCTAGTTTCAAAACCTGACTTTATGCACCTCAGAAATTTACCTAACCTCACTGTGACCCATTTACCTCACCTGTAACATGGGGATAATATAACAACCTACTTCACAGGGTTAAGAATTAAATACATTAATATATTTAAAACATTTAGAAGTATAGCATAATAAGGACTCCGTAAATGTGAATTATTATTATTATTAATCCTTTTTCTCCTTTAAAAATTACGTAAGTCATGAATATGTGCTCTTTTTAACACTAAACAAATAAACAATACATAATAAAGATTAAGTATTAAAATCCTTCTTTACCGCTCTTTAAATCTCACTTTCCCCTTACCCCAGGGATAACCACCAGTGACTTTTTGATGTATGTTCTATACTTTTAATCTCTATAGCCTGGGTGCCTAGCACACTGGTTGGTAAATAATCTAGATGCTCAATAAATGATAACAAGAATGCAATTTCTGACTTCTAAACACTAAGAATAACTGACATTTGCAATATTTATTTTAATTCACTTTCACATAGATTAGTACATCTTAAGCTCACAACCTTGTTAAGTAAGCAAGGAAGATATTATCCTAATGATGCAACTCAGGTACAGACATTTGCCAAGGTTACACAGCCAGTAAATAATAGTTAGGCCTAGAACCCAAGTTCTTTTTCTTCTATTGTACAACACTTAAAAAAAAAAAAGATTGGCAAAAACTAAACTCAGGTCTTACAACTCTGGGATCATTACACCAAATTAAGTCTTCTGTAAAGACATTAGAAGACTCAGCTATACATCTCTCTATTATGTATGTACTCTTAGCCGTAATTGAATATATACTTTTTTCTTTTAGAAATTAAGAGCCATAATTTGTTCTCTGGTTCTCCCAATCCCATAGTTCTTTTGGCTGTACCAAAGGTTCTAAGATATCTTATCTCTAGGCAGGTTATAAAGAGCAACATATGGCACTAAATTACCCTTGGTCTTAGGGGCTTATGTAAATCTTAGGGGTTTATATATGAGAATGGGGTAGGTTAAATGTATATTGATCTCTTCCCTGGGAGACAATATATACAGAACTTTTATAAAACATACTTCAAGATTGGAAAGGTGTGTTTGTGGGAGATGGGTAGGGAGAAGGTTGCTTTTCCTCTTTAGCATCAAGTCTTTAACCTTTATGTGAATAACTAATAAATCTTAGACAAAATGCTGAAAGAAAAAAAAGATACAATCTATTATCAGAGTATTATAAGGGAAAACTTCTAATGAATCAAAGACTATGTCAATAGTCTTCACTGCAGTGTGGGAAGAAAAGATTTATGTTTTTCATCTTTTTATTCATTTATTTTTTGCATAGGCATTATAATATTCACAACTGTAGCACTGTAGTACATGTATATAATTTATAAATATAATATTAAAATATGAGCTCAAAAGTTTTTAACAGGTGAGGTACAGGATCAGAAATGTTTGGAGACCACTTTTCTTTGATACTATGACCCAAATGTTCTCAGACTCCTATTATAATGTTATAACGTGTGTAAAATAAACTCACGAACTACAAACTGTTCTGAGATGCTTATGACACATCTGAAACATTAATTATCTGCAAGTGTAAACCTGGCTCAAAAGCACTTTTCTTCTGACTCGTAAACACACACACACATTTATAATAAAGATACACATGTATATTTGCATAAAGATACACATGTATATGTGTGTAACACCTTTCCTCAAGAGATAAATTTTCTGAAAAGTAATTCTGAGTGGGGAAGAAAAGATGCGAGAGAAAAAGAGAAAACTAGAAATTCAGTACCATTCCAGGTGCTTTTGGTATTCAATCTGAACAATTTTAAACTTTGAGCTATGATTTTAAAATGAGTATCAAAAGAACATTTGTCATTTTAAACAATTAAAATACTACAATTACACTAACTGCTATTTGAGTGATTGTAGTTTTTAAAGAGTAATACTAAGAAAGTTATATAAAGGTTCTTACCAGCTTGAAATTTGTAACTGCTTTAATAACAGGAGAAGCTGTGATCAGGAGAATATCTTCTGATGGAAGGTGAATCGCCAACTAATTAAAAAAACAAGTAGGAAAAATATGATAAATAACTAAGCATTAGTAGATATGGCATGGTGGGGTGAGACAGGGATAACACAATTTTAATAATGTTATTAACTTAAGAAACTAAAAACTCACTGTTCTTACTCTAAAGGTCTTGGTCATATTTATGGGGTAGTGGTGAGTAATGTTCCACTCTCATATTGATTAAAATGAAAAATACATTTACACTAAACTCAACAATTATCATGCAGAGGATGAGAAGAAACTATCTTCTTAATTAACAGTTAAACCAACTTCTATTTATTATAAAATAATAATTTCAATTGCCTTTAGTAGAATGAAATTAAGCAAAGCTTCAATAAAACATTTAAAAGCTTAGCACCTTTCCCAAGTACTTCTATAATATTTGACAATATTATCACTCTCTCCATCTTGCTTTCCTCTGTATATTCTGTAATTTATTTCCCCACTTTCTGTTTCCACTATTATGCTACTAAAATCACCTTGAAGTTAGCCTTCCAGTCTCATGTTAACCAGCTTCCCCTGCCCCAAACACATTGTAACTAATCACCTTTCAAAATTTTTCATTTGATCATATTACTACACTGCTCAAAATCATTTGACTACTTATATAAGTCTTTGTTAAATTCTTAGCACGATTTATAAGATCCTTTATGATCAGGTCTCCCAGCTTTCTGGCTTCATCTCTGGTCATCTTCCCCAAGCAGCAAAGCTTAAACCATATGCTTTAAGCTTTGCTGCTTCCAGATGGTGCCACGCTTTTCCACCTGAGATTACACTGTTGCCTCCCTTTGGAAAGTCTGTCTTTTCTTGTCTACTTGGTAAACTTTTTACTGATTCCTCTATATAGGCATAACTCAGAGATATTGTGGGTTCTGTTCCAGACCACTGCAATAAAATGAATATCTCGATAAAGCAAGTTGCATGAAACTTCTGGTTTCCAAGTGCATATAAAAGTTATGTTTAGGGACTTCCCTGGTGGTGCAGTGGTTAAGAATCCGCCTGCCAATGCAGTGGACACGGGTTGGCCTGGTCCGGGAAGATCCCACATGCCACAGAGCAACTAAGCGCGTGCAACACAACTACTGAGTCTGCGCTCTAGAGCCCGCGAGCCACAACTACTGAGCCCGCGTGCCTAGAGCCCGTGCTCCGCAACAAAGACAAGCCACTGCAATGAGAAGACCACGCACTGCAACAGAGAGTAGCCCCCGCTCGCCACAAGTAGAGAAAGCCTGCGCGCAGCAACGAAGACCCAACGCAGCCAAAAATAAATAAATAAAAGTTATGTTTACACTATAGTTGCCAATATTAAGTGTGCAAAAAAATGTGTTCTTAAAAAATGTAATGCCTTAATTAAAAAATACTTTACTGCTAAAAATGCTAACCATCCTCTGAGCCTTCAGCGAGTGGTAATCTTTTTGCAATAGTAACATCAAAGATCACTGATCACCATAACACATAGAATAATAATTTAAAAGTTTGAAATATTGCGAGAATTATCAAAATAGGACACAGAGACACGAAGTGAACAAATGCTGTTGGAAAAATGGTGCCAATAAGGCTTGCTAGAGAGGGTTGCCACAAACCTTCAATTTGTAAACAATGCAATATATTCAAAGTACAATAAATCGAAGGGCAATAAAATGAGGTATGCCTGTACTAAAACAAAAGGACACTTCCCTTAAGAAAGGATACTTCTTCCCTAATCCACTCCTTACCAACTCCACAGGTACTCCTAAGGTACTGAACACACTGATGAAATGACTTATTTACTTACTTACCTTTACTTATTTATTTATTTACATGACTCACTAGGCTGTGAGTCTCTAAAAAGGAGGTACCATACTCTGTATTAGTCTGATCAGCCCTTAGTACAGTGCCTGGATTATAGGTGTTTACTCAGAAAATAAATGAAAACTACACATCCAAAGATTAAAAGTTAAGGGAAAAAAACCTCTTCAATTTCTTATGACATCAGTGATGTCATAAGAATAAGACATCTGTTTACTGTTTACCAACAGAATAATCCAGTCCCTCTTGGAATACATGTACATGTATATATGTGATCTGATTATTCACTATAAATCAGAAAAGCATACCCTCACTGCATTTAATCCCTTGCCAGTTGTTTTAAAAAACATTACTAGAGATGATATCTCTTCTATCTTGGGAGTCCAAAGTATAGGAAACTTACGTAAGCGTTTCTTTATCATTCAGTTATGATGCACTCAGGACTTGGGCAGCCGTGCGGAAGCGGGTTTCAATCAGCTAATTAAGAAAGGGGGCTGAGTTTTCCGACCAAGAACTTACTAGTCGTAACCCCCCCTCTCCTCCCCATCGGCTTTGACATTACTAGGACCAGAGCCGGGTTTAGTCCGCTTTGCGTTTCCCCTAACAACTTGCTTGCCATCGCTCCTCCCTGCGCCGGAAGCGAAGCCTGCGAGGTACTAAGGACATCATCTGGGGCCACGACACAGTCTCTAATATCTGGGAGCAAGGAGTGAAAGGGGAAAAAGGAAGCGGCTAAAGAGCGGCCTGGAAAAAAACCAGGAAAGGCGGGCGGGGAAGGAGCCTCAAGCGCCACCGCCTCCGGGACGGACGAGAGGCGGAGCCGCCTGCGCGCCCCCTTACCTGCTCCGCACAGGTGACACCCGCGATGCCACCCCCGACCACCACGAACTTCCCCGCCGTCGGGGGTGAGCACGCCGCCTCCATGCTCTCGGACTTCCAGCGGTTTTAGGACTCCAGTGCGGAAGCCGGGAAAGTTTACAGGCCGGGAGAGGGAGTGGCGCGGAGAAACCCCTTTCGGCGCCTGCTCCTGAGAATCCGAGCTACGGGTGCCCGGGAACTCACACTTAGTCTCTTCGCGCTTCTCCGAGCTACGGGTAGCCGGGAGCTCATACTTAGTCTCTTCGCGTATCGGCCGGGGCTGCGTTGCCTGAAGCGCAGAGGCGGCTTGGCAATTGCGGGGTTTTGCGTTACTATCGCCACAGCTGAATGTAGTTTTCCCACGAAAATTTGGTAAAGATAAGACAAAAACCAAAGTAAAGTAGATGGGTTGTCAAAAGAGGCTTGACAGGTTGTCTAAAGACAGACCAGTGTTCTCACGGGGCAGAGCGTTCTTAGAATAAATGAAGTTCTCACTGTTCGTTCCTGCGGGAAATTAAACACAGCCTCAGCTCTTAAACTCTTCCTGGTAGAAGGAACATAATCCTTCCCTACCCTTAACCTAGCAAGCTAAGATTTTATGTTTTGGAAGCACATTCTTCATTGACACATTAATCAAGACGAAAGCAATACTACTATTGTTTTCTAAGAAGTTATTTCCATTTACAATTTTGACCTCAGCGAAAATTTCCCATAGTAGATAGACTTGCTCGCCATTTTGTCAAAATAAAAGAACATTCTTCCCAAGTTTTCAGTAAATAGCAGCACGTGTAAAGGCTGAATTAAATATTACCAATCTAATTTTTAAAAACTATTTTTACCATATTCATATTATTACAGTATTCACCATTTAATTGTTTTACTATTTACTATTACCTTTGCTGTCTCATGTAATATTTCCCCTGGGGGTTGTACTATAAAATTAAGAAGGTACTATTTCTCTAAATGGCTCACTCAAAAACTGGCAATTATCAATCCCCCTTTAATTCTTTAAAACTCTGGAAATAACCAGCCTATATAAATGAGAAAACCTAACACATCTAATTACAGATATTTACTGATAGCTTTAAAAATTATTGTGTTTTGATTTACTAAGTTAAATAGTAGGCACTTTAATAAGTGACTCTAAGTCCAATTACTCTCTCAGGCAAGCAAACAAAGCATTTCTAGCAAGAGGAAATTGGACTTTAAACCCATATAGATCTAGTCTTGTTTACTTCTCTTGCTTCTTTATTTTCACACGATCTCCCTCATCTCACTGTGCTCTAGCTAGATTGAACCACACTTGCAGCTTCCAGGACATGGCATATTCTTTCGTTTCTGAGCATTTGCACATAACTCTTTCTGTAATGCTCTTTCCCAGTAATTTTCCCTAGCTAAATCCTCACTGACCTTTGGTTTAACTAGCCATCACCTCCCCTAAGAAGCTTTATCTAATGTCCTCCAGACTGAGCTGGGTACCTCTTGACTTAAAACACTTTATTTTACCTATTACAGGTCTGATTCCCCCTCGCCACACCCCAATCACAAACTCCTTCATCTCAGGGATTACTTGTCTCTCTTTGAATCTTCAATTATTCGTGAGTGTCCATGTAAATGTGCTGAATGAATTAGTAAGTGGTTGGAGCATCAGACTGCCCTGAAGTCCCTTAAAAATGTATTAGATCCTCTGGTATATTATGACAGCTATTTCCTCTTTGTGGAGGGCAAAGAGAAGAACAGACTGGAACTCAAGTTCCCAGAGGAAATGGAAAGAGACCAGATGTAGATGAGAGGGAGGGTGGCCCTAGGAATGGAAGCAAAGCAAGGGGGGTGCTTCTCTCTCGAAGGAGAAGGAATGGTGACTCTACATTTCTCCTTTTGAAAGCTGGCCTATGTCAGGGAAGGATAGTGATAAGACCTAGCTGCCTCCTTCACTGGCTTGAATATTTAACTTTTAGCGATTCTAATGGTTAAGGAAGAGCACTAAGAAAGAGCTAGCAATGCATCCCACTTTATAGTGTTGATTGATTTAGATAAAAATGCACTCTGGGTGTGGAATGGGTTAAATGTAAGATATAGGTACCTTTGGAACATGGATTCCTCAGGGAGGGCAGGAATGGGTAGGGGCTGGAGAAGAGGTGACTGCAGAGAAAGCTGGTCTAGAAATGAGGGAGGCTTCATGCCAAGGGGCAGGAGAGCAGCAGAGAAGCCAGAACGTCTGCTCCCTTTTAACTCTTTTTGGGATGCTTAAGAGTGAGCAGCACAACAACTTAGTGGTTGTTTTGGAGGAGTGAAAGAAAGACCAGTTTCTTCCTAGATATTCTGGTGTACGCTTAGAGGTAGAAAAGAATAGTGGGCCCTGGAGTAGACCAGGACAACTTCACAGAGGAGGTAGGGTTTATACCGAACCTTAAAGGCCCAGAAGCATTTGGATAGGTTGAAAGGAACGATCTGGCAACCCAAGTCGGAAATATCTCAAGTACCAAAAGGTTCATGGCTGAAGTGAGCGTGGGAAATATAGGAGATGGTAAAAAGAAAGGGAAAAACAGTGGTTGGGGAGTTCAGGATTCATCTGGAAAAACTGAAGGAGATAAAACGCTCTTTATCTCACATCTACTTCCTTAACTTTTTTTTAAAATTATTTATTCATTTATTTATCTATTTATTTATGGCTGTGTTGGGTCTTCGTTTCTGTGCGAGGGCTTTCTCCAGCTGCGGCAAGTGGGGGCCACTCTTCATCGCGGTGCGCGGGCCTCTCACCATCACGGACTCTCTTTGCGGAGCACAGGCTCCAGACGCGCAGGCTCAGCCTCGCGGGCCCAGCTGCTCCTCGGCATGCGGTATCCTCCCAGACCAGGGCTCGAACCCGCGTCCCCTACACCGGCAGGAAGACTCTCAACCACTGCGCCACCAGGGAAGCCCTCCTTAACTTTTCTTAAAGGTCATCTCTAACTTATAAAGTATTAAGTGAAAACCTAGCTTCCCATTCTTCACCATGCTGATTCCGAAAAATGTCTTAAATAAGAGGGTTTAGATTAATTTATTGAGCTGACTGATTGAAAACTGGGAAAGAACAATGAAATTTCATGCAACAGTTAATGATTAACGGCTTTTGAATCAGATGACCTAGGATCAAATATGGCTCTAGCATTTTCTTAATCATGGGATCTTTAGTGAGTTACTTCTCCACCTGAGCCTTAGTTTCCTTGTTGGCAAAGTGGGTGTAAGATCTACTTTGTAGCAGGTGTGGAGAAAAGGGAACCCTCCTGCACTGTTGGTGGGAATGTAAGTTGGTGCAGCCACTATGGAGAACAGTATGGAGGTTCCTCAGAAAACTAAAAATAGAATTATCATATGATCCAGCAATCCCACTCCTAGGCATATACCTGGACAAAACTAAATTCAAAAGATACATGCACCCCTATGTTCATAGCAGCACTATTCACAGTAGCCAAGACATGGCAACAACCTAAATGTCCATCGATAGATGAATGGATAAAGAAGATGTGGCACATATATACAAAGGACTATTACTCAGCCATAAGAAAGAACAAAATAATGCCATTTGCAGCAACATGGATGGACCTAGAGATTATCACACTAAGTGAAGTAAGTCAGAAAGAGAAAGACAAATACCATATGATATCACTTATATGTGGACTCTAAAATATGGCACAAATGAACCTGTGTACAAAATAGAAACAGACTCACAGCCATAGAGAATAGACTTGTGGTTGCCAAGGGGGAGGGGAGGATGGAGAGGGATGGACTTGGAATTTGGGGTTGGTAGATGCAAACTATTACATTTAGAATGGATAAACAACAAGGTCCTACTGTATAGCACAGGGAACTATATCCAGTCTTCTGGGGTAAACCATAATGGAAAAGAATATTAAAAAAAGAATGTATATATGTATAAAATTGAGTCACTTTGCTGTACAGCAGAGATTGGAACAATATTGTAAATCAACTATACTTTAATTAAAAAAATAGATAAAAGATCTACTTCGTAGAGTTGTTTTGAGGTACGGATGAGATAACATATTTAAACTTTCTAGCACAGTAGGTGCCGCAGTAGGATCAATGGTTAAGTTGTCTGCCCTTGGGAGGTTGAACAGTCTATCTCTGCTCAAAAGATTTTATTGACATTCTTAACTTCAATGAGATTAAGATGCTTTTAACTTTCAAATGTCTATCTCTCATATCATTACTCTGAATCTTCAAACCTGAAATTTCTAAAGCCTCCTGGATATCTGCTCAAGGTTACCCCAGTGTCCTCAAATTCAGCATGAATCTAAACTGGGTTCATCTTCTTCTCAGGATCTCTTCTTTGTTTTTGTTTTATAGAAAAAGCTGAACTTTCTAGGGAACAAGCAAAGTCTTCTTTCCCACCACTTTTCCTGTGAACATATTTTTCTTATCCTCTAAATTAAATCCTTGTCTGGCCTCAGAGCTTTTCTGATCATTCTTGGGTGATTAAAAAGTCCAGTGCTGCTTAGTATCAAAACTCCAGACTCATCCAGTTAAAGTTTTACCTAACTGCAGGCAGTCAAGGTTGCTTTCTTTTTGCTTTCTTGTCCCAGCTCTTCTCCCATCTAGTAGCTGATGTTTTAAGCTGCTTTAAAATTGGAAGGTGGGCAAAGAGTAATGGGAAGAAAGATCTGACCTCACTGTACGGCTATGAATCAGTGCTGTGCTAGAGCCACTGTCCTGTGAGAGCTGATTGTTAAAATTTCAGGAATTGTATAAACTGATTGTTAACACAACCATTGTTAAATATTAAATTATATAAACATATAATTAACTAAACTATATTAAAATAAAGGTAATAAATACTCAAAACTCATCATTTCCTAATTATTTTACCATTATCTACTCTTGAGGTTATTCACATCTATTTTATCCATATGGTGAAAACATCATACAATGTTGTACTACTGCACATTTCTTCCCAATGCCTCATTCAGTGATGTCACGCTGATTGCTTGAAATTTGTCATGATGGGTATTTACACCACGGAAAACAGCAAATGATGCAAATCAGGGATTGTTTTGTTGTATTGCCTAGACTTAAGAAAGTGATGGAGAAAGTATTAATAATGCAATTAAATGAAAATTGTGTTGTGTGTGTTGTTTTTGTGGCACATTGTGAATAGCACAAAAAATCGAGGAAATATTATTTCAGCGTTCAAAAGCTACTATCCAGTTCAGCAAAGACATTCCAGTTGTCATAGATAAACAAGTGAAGTTTGACCTATGTCTTTGTTGTTCATTTTCATCTTACCAGTTACCTTAGATGGAAATATCAACCAACATTCAAATTACACTCATTAGTCAATTGGTATTATAATTTGACTTGGGAACAAGAATTCTGCAAAATCTGTGAAAGTGTTCTGAGAGAATCAATTGGTTATATGGAATTTACAATAGAGAGTATTGCATATTTATTATTATTATTAAAATTTAAAATAAGTGCTATACACCTTTATATCAGTAAAATTTGCTTTATATATATGTACTTTTTCAGATATGTATTTATATGTGTGTGTGTATTTTTTTTTTCAGAGAGCCAGTTGTTAAACATTTACCAGCACACTACTGGCCATTGATGCCTTGCTGGTGTGACTGATAAATGCTGATTCTTGGACACTGAGAACAGACTGGTGGTTGCCAAGGGGGAGGGGGTTGGGGGAAGGATGGATTGGGAGTTTGGGGTTAGCAGAGGCAAACTGTTACATATAGCATGGATAAACAACAAGGTCCTACTGTATAGCACAGGGAACTATATTCAATATCCTATGATAAACCATAATGGAAAAGAATATTAAAAAAAGAATGTATACATATGTATAACTGAATCACTTTGCTCTACAGCAGTAAGTAACACAACACTGTAAATCAACTATACTTCAATAAAACAAAATGAAACAAAATGCTGATTCTTTCACTTTCCGAATGGGCATGCAGAGTTCCCCCATCACTGGGGATCTTTCACCTGCAGTTTCTGGGTCAGCCCTTCTCCAGACTCAGTCCCTCTTGAGATGACGTAGGGTTCACAATGGGCCCTCGGGAAACTCAGCCTTTTTTTTCCAGCAAACCCTGAAACTGCACACTAACCCACCATAGCATCTCTCTTCTCTCTGCGGTCAGACCACCTAGGTAGTCACACCTGCATGCCTTCAGCTGAATGAAGTGCCATCTCCTGTGTCCTCCAGACTCCAGGGGATACCTGTAGAGCTCTCCAAAGAGAAGTCTTCCTCACTTATGCTAGGCACAGGGACTGGAAAGTGAGGTGGATCCCCTTCCCTTCTCCTTAACTGTGTGCACTGCGAATGCGTTGGGGCTAGTGGGGCTAAGGGCAGAGGCTGTTTCCTACAGCATACCTACCGCCCTCTTCAAAAGGATTCTTATTATAGCCTTCTTCTAATCATCAAAGAATTCTTTACATTCTCGTATACAGCCTCAAGGAATATGATGGGCTAATGCCGGCAAATTTTTCTTTGTAGCAGGTCCCTACTTTACAATCATTAACATGGTCTAGTACCTTAAAGGCATTGGGATGTTTGGTACCTATTATATTGTCCTTAGCTTTGGGAGCTGAATTAACACCACCCCCCCAATCACATTTAACTCCATGAGACACTGTTTTTGTTTTATAAATATCAGAGTCATGCCATTTAGAAAACTGGAGGCATTTCTTACACTCTACCCCCTGGCCCCCAAATTCAACATACCAAGTCCTACCATCTCGGAAGTGTCTCTGCTTCCTCATTTCAGTTTTGATTGTGACTGCTCTGTCTTAGGCCTTTCTTCCTCCATTCTCTGCTTCTAATTGATCTTCCACGCTGCCATAAGTGTTACCTTACTAAAAGGGAAATGTGGTTGCTCTCCCTTCCCACCTCTTTTTCTTCTGGAACTTTTCCAGTTCCCTGAACACATCAAGATTTTCTTTTCTCTATTCCAGGTTTGCTTTGTCCCACCTATAGACTCTGTGAATGGCAGGCTCAGATGCCGCCTTCCCCACTATTCTCAGGCAGAAATAATGTCTATAGTAGTTTATTACATTTAACAGTGTTTATCATGTTAGAGTTGAGTGTGCCCCTATTGGGCTCCTCTTTGAGGAAAGCGTATCTTTTTCTTTATTTCTTTTCTTTTCTTTTTTGGCTGCACAGCATGTGGCATCTTTGTTCCCCAACTCCCAACCAGGGATCGAACCCATGCCCCCTGCAGTGGAAGCACGGACTCCTAACCACTGGACCATCAGGGGAGTCCTGAAAGTGTATGATTTTTCTTGCCTGTGCCTCTAATCCCAGCACTTAGCATAGTGACTTAAGCAGCATATATTCAATAACCATTTCTGGAGGTGTCAGAATTAACACTATAGGCCTGATCTTACAAAGACTGAGTTCTCATAGTATGGTTAGATCCACCACTGTGAGGTATGAATTTGCCTTATGAAATATTCCTGTTCTTTCTTAGTTTGCTGTGATATTTCTAGATCGAGTGTTCTGGGTAGTTAGGTGTTAGGGTCACCCCATGGTATCAGGATGGAACCTCTGCTCAAAATTTGGTTTGGATGTCAAGATTTGATGATCACACACACATATATACAAACCATGAGTAAATGGAAAGGTTTATTACTCACATAATGAGGTTTCCTGAACCTTCTGGAGAGAACTGGGCAGGCTCTCAAGCTGATCTTTCCTTGAGAGGCAAGGAAAGGAGACCAACTTTGCTTTTATTACAGTTAGGGGATTGGGCCTGGGTGAAGGTTCGGCACAAGTGGGCAGGTTTTGTTGTGGTTTAAATTTCTTGCCAGTGCCAAAGGTGGGCACACCCAATTCCCTCAGCTTGCCCCTCTGTGGAGCAGAAGGGGAAAGGGTGAGGCTTGAAAGCAGCCAAACATTGCAAGTGGAGTCAGGCTCTTTATTACAATAGCTAGCCTTCCTCTTTTCGTTTCCAACTCTATGCGATAGGTTTATAAAATTTCCAAACTCTTCTCAAGCTGTACAATGGAGCTTCATACTTCAATTTCAATTTCAATCCTTATCACCAGAAGACACTCTTATTAAATTATAAGCACACAAGGCAATTCCAGAGTCAAATATAAATTCTTTTGTATCATCCACATCTCTTTTGTACTATAGAAAATTGGGAATTCTCTTTAGCCTTTCAAACTTTTTGAGTCACAATTAAAACTTCTAAAAGATGCCTTCATAGTGTGAAAGGTTATTATAACACAACTTGCATGTCCTTTTCCATATACTGTAAATAACAAATATTAGGTTTCAGCCTTATAGGTTTCATGCTATTTTTGAATAAAATGTTTCTGCTTAAGTTCCACAGCATTTGTTAATTGCTATGCTTTCCACGTATAAAATTACTGTGACAGCACTTGAAGGAATTATTATTTAATTATTTTTATGATTAATTACTTTCCATTTTAGTATGTAAGGCAACATTTTAATATCAGCCACATTGAAGATAGGGAAATTCTGATTGTTTTCTCAAAAATAAATAAAATACTTTCCACAGCCAATTATTATATTAAGGGAATAGAAACAAACAACACTGTATTTATACTTGTTTATTGAAATCACTAATATTTCTCATAAAATAAATGAAGGTATAAAGAAGGTAAAGCATATTTTTCCCTCCAAATGAGAAAAAAATCTTAAATTATGCTATCAAATGAATATGGTTAATTTACTTCAGTTGATATTAAATACTGAAATTAGAAATTAGGTTGTATCTCAGTGAATTTTATCTGTTTTGAAAAGAAATAAACCTCTGTTGTTTAAATAATACTGCAAATACTGCATTATCCATTTACTACATTAACCCAAGACAGATTTATATGACGTTAAAGTAAATTTCTCCAGTCTTGAACTTATTTTTAGGTTTATATGAAACTTTAGAATTTTAGCTGTCAAAATGATCTTTAATACAATTCATACGTGGTTAACAACAATGATTCACATTGAACGTGCTTGCCCAAACACATCAAGCTAAAAGTGGAAAGAAATTCTCATCAGTAGACTTGGGAGATACAAGTTAACCAATGTTTGATTTGATTCAGGCCAGATCGCTTATTGTATGAATGACATTTTGAAGAACAGTTGTATAAAAAAATTTTTGTATAACACCAAAAAATCTTGTTCTTATTGTGGCTGTGAAAGGTAGTCATGGAGGGAAAAAATTTGTCTCAGGAAGATGCAGCATTTGTTTAAAGAGACGTATCAGTTGGCTGTGTTATGATTCATTTTTGTCATCTTTGAAGTAATCTAAAGCTTTATCAGTTATAGAATAGTTACAGCATCTGGTGTTTGTAGAGAATTGGACACCCATTTATTCCCTCTTTTCTTTGACTCTAGCCATCTGCCCCAGGAACCTACACTATCTTTTTCTGTATTTATCAATGCTTCCATTGAAAAGGAATGTTAAAGTCAATTAGCAGATGGCCATGACTCATGGAATCATAATGTAACTACCTTCCTCACATGCAAAGATAGTTTAGAAATGTGTCAAAACATTTTACAAACCTAATAGTTTTACAAAACACCAATAACTCTTTTAACAATATTCCTATTTTCCTTTTACATCTCTCAGTCCTTTTCCTCTCTTTCCTGCAATGATCCATCGTCTTCCGCCTGACCCTAAATGCACTGTTTCTGAAAGCTCCATCCTCCATGAAGTTCTCTTCCCTTTCTATACTGCCTTTATCAGCACATCTCTTCCTGGTTGCCTTTGGAATATACATTCTTCCCTTCTTCCTTACTAATAGAAACCCAATTTTGTTTGAATTGCCAATATGCTACCTAAAAATATTTGTCCTTCCAGACTCTTTAGCAGCTGAGGTGGCCACATGATACTCTTCTGGACCATGAGTAAGTGGGAGTCATCCAAAGATTTGGGGAAAGCCTTTGTTCTCCTGATACAGGTACTGCTAGTTTCTCCTTTTCCCTTCCTCCTTCCTCCTGTCTGGAAGGTGGATGTGAGATTAGGGGTAGAGCAGCCATCTTGTAACCACAAGATCAAAAGTATGAAGATGAAGATATATTTGCTAATGATATGGAAGGAAGAGATGGAAATATCCTTCTCTAAATGCTTTATTGAGCCACTTTTTAAACTCTGGCTTGCCTACCTCCAGGCCTCTCGTTACTTGAGACAAATAAATCTCTATATGTTTAAGCCACTACTGGTTTTCTGTGCTTATCGCTGAATATAATCCTCACCTAGCCCCCTTTTATTTAATTACTTTAGGACAGAAACATTTGATTCACTCCAATTGCATCCTATCTTTAAAGCCATATTTATTCCTATTACTCATCTCTGATTTCCCTTCAATGTGCTACTTGAGAGTATACAAAACTGAAGACACCATTCTGGATCATTTGCAAAGCCAAATAAATGGCTTTTAGTTCAAAGGAGTACACTGATTTATTGTGACATTTCTCACTGTGATTTATCTCCAACATTTTCCTGTAAGCATGGTGTAATTTATAATTTGGGGACCTCGCTGACAGTTTGATTTCCATACTCCATTCCTGACCACACTGGTGTCAATTTGTGTTAATCACTCCTGCAGAGGGCATGACATATTTTATCAGACATAGATTTTGATTTGTTACCCTTTCTACACTGAGGCTGATTAGCAGTGAGCAGGAAGTAGGCCACTGCGCATGGCCATCTGATAATATATATTACCTGTGTGTCTACTCTTAGATCTATACCTGCATATTTCTATTTATGCCTAGATCTGATTGGGGTATCAAATAGCTATATAAATATAACTGTTTCCAAGACAGTGGCTTTGTTTTCTTCCCAATTATCATGGATTCAATTTAATGATTTAACATGATCAATTCCTAAATCTGAATATATTTCTTCAGTTTCATAAATTTGTATTAACCAAAATTAGTCAAATATGCATGATAAGCATGTTTTACTTTTATAATGAAAAATATAATCAAATGACTTAAGAGAAGTACATTTAGGTTATGCAAATGCAAATCAGTATGACCATTCTAGTGCCATTTACAAGTTTTTAATTGTTACATTTATTCATTCAGCAAATATTTGCTGAGCACCTGCTACATGTCAGACATTGTTCCAGGCACTTGGGATATATCAGTGAATAAAACAGACAAAAATTTCTGCCCCACCAGGAAAAGACAGATAATAAAATACATTTTAAAAATGAATAAATAAATAATGGGGCTGTATGTTATAAAGCACTAACTGTATAGAAAACAATTAGAACAAGAAAAGTGAGATCAATAATATGTGCTGTTTACAACGTTAATTAAGGTCCATAGGTAGGTCTCATTGAAAAGATGATATCTGAGCTAAGACACAAAGGAGGTGAGAGAGTTACGAGGATGTCTGAGAGAAGAGCATCTAGACGATGGGGCAGGGACAAGGTGGCAGGCAATAAATGCGAAGGCCCTAAAATAAGAACCTATAGGGTAAAACCTAGTTCTTTCCTTCTGTGTTTCTCTCCTGTGTTCTGCCACACTCACACAGAGTACCTCACTTCCAACACTTCTGGTCACCAAGTATGTGGCATTCTTTTCCCCACACTCAGCAATTCTCTGTGACATCAGCTGGGAGCCCTACAACTTTACTGAAATCTAACACTATTTGCCTGGAGAGCAAATAGTATGTGGCGTTCTTTTCCCCACACTCAGCAATTCTCTGTGACATCAGCTGGGAGCCCTACAATTTTACTGAAATCTAACACTATTTGCCTGGAGATAGCCTCAGATCTCACAGGCTCAGGACTCAGTCCCACAAGACTCTCCCTCCCTACTTCAGCTGCCAATCACAAATAGTAGATTCCCAGGTCACCCACAACTTCTGTCCATTTGGCTACAAATTGGAGGATCCCACGACCTCTCCTGAGGACTGAGTAATTTTCTAGAATGGCTCATAGAACTCAGGGACTTACTTACTCTTACTGGTACATTAAAGGATATGATAAAAGCCACAGATGAACAGCCAGAGCAAGAGATGCATGGGGTGAGGTCTGGGAGGGTCGCCAAGTATAGGGACTTCTGTCCCCGTGGAGTTGGGGTATCACTCTTCTGGTGTGGTGTGTTCCCCAACCTGGAAGCTCTTGGGACCACTGCTCTTAGGATTTTATGGAGGGTTCCTCAGGTAGACATGATCAATTATTAAGTCCATTTCCAGCCCATCTCCCCACTCTGGAGGATGAGAGGTAGGACTGAAAATTCTGAGCTTCTCAACATGGCTTGGTATTTCCCATGATCAGTCCCTGTCCAGGAGCCATCCAAGAACCCTCCCAGAGTCACCTCAATAGAACAAAAGAGGCTCCTGGTGTTCTTAACACTTAGGACTTTACAAGGGTTTCGGGAGCTCTGTGCCATGAACCAGGGGCAGGACCAATGTATATTTCTTATTGTCTCACAAACCCACATGCTCATCAAAGGGAAAGTAGATGACTACTTGACTGTGGTACATTCACCCAATGGAGTTTTATGTAGCAATAAAAACAAATTAACTTTGATGATACTGTATGCAACAAAATGGAAGAATCATAGCAATAAGTGAAAACATTGTGTCCTCTCAAATTACATACAGCCTGAAGCTCTCTTTACAAAGTTTAAAACAATTAAACACCTACATGCATGTATGAATGCACACACACACTCTCTTTAGAATTATACATAAATGCAAAACTATATAAAAATGAAAGAAGGTAACGATCAGCAAAAGATTCACAACGAGCACAAGACTCAAGTGGACGGTTGTCTTGGACTGGATGAGACAGGAGGTGGGTTGGTGGGGGAAACCACATGGTTAGATGTAGTTTATTTCAAGGTTCTAGGTTTTTACAAATAAGAGCTTACCATGCACAGACAATGTTGAGACCAAGTTGTGAAGCAGGGAGTATATGATTAATCTAATTCTGTGTTTCAGAGGTCCACAAAATCAAATTTTTTTCCAAATGAAGGATTTCCTAAAAGTGTTGTTTTCCACATTTTAAAAATAGAGCGCAGAAAACAATTATGGCGGACCATGCCTGACTTATCAGTGTTCATGGCCAGGAAAGAACTTGTGCAACGGCGTGAAAAGAACACACACAATGTGTTTGATGTTCAGAGAGACATAAACTGAATGTACAGAATCTGAGGGGTGCTTCTGTACCGTACAACTCAGAGACATAATTGTGATCTCAAAGGTTGTTTTCAGAGGCAAGGATGGTGGTGGGTGACCGGCCACACATGAATCCATTCCAGTACTTCACACTGCTCTCTGTTTAGCTGCAGGTCCTAATTTTCACCAGAACGTCTGCTGACGCTACCCCAAACTGGCATTACTACTACCAGAAGCATTGTCCTATAACAGGGGTCAGCAAACTTTCTTCTGCAAAGGGCTAAATAGTAAATATTTTAGCCTCTGCTGGCTATAACTATTCAGGCTCGTGGTTGTAGTTATGAAAGCAGCCATAGATAGTATTTAAGTGATTGAGTATGGCTATGTTCCAATAAAATAAATTACAAAAACAGGTGGCAGGCCACATTTGGCCGGCATGCATAGTTTGTTGAACCCCTGTTCTATACTATCCATCCAATGACGAGTCTCTTTATCTTATAGTAGAGGGATATCCATACAACATGCTTACCAGCATGGTAAGATGGTATTTAGGCCAGACCTTAGGGTTTAATGAGTTATCTCCCAACGGTTGCCACATCTTCCAATGTGAGAAGAAACAGAACTCTCTGGTCCACACTACAGAAATCTTTACAGTGGACTTATTATCAAATAACACTATCTCCATTGTTGCAAATTTGGGATGAGGATTTGAGGGAAAGCAAGCTCTACTTTTCAGAGTTGAAAGGAGGCTTCTCAGTTTTCTCTGGGGAGTGGGACTTACCAATGCTATCAGAATCCAAGGTGACTTTCTGGGGGTGATCTACAAACTCTGTATACACATTCTTTGCCAGTGTATTTATACATTTGAAACTGTTTGAAAACAAAAGTAAGCTGTCTTCTACCAGCCATTCAGACACTGTTTTAGGATAGCTTTGTGGATCTTTGAGGCTCTTTGGACGTTTTTTTTTTTCATCCTATTTTTTAGAGTGCATAACAAGCTCACTTTTTGCAGTGACGCAGCTCTGTCTTATCTGTAAAAAAGAAAACAAATCCCACAATAAAAGGGTAGCCAAAATATCTTCATTGCCTGCTTTCCTAATTCATCTGCCCACCTAGAGATTTTATTTGGCAACTTATGGGACCAATGTCTTCAACGTGATACCGACCACACTGGACTTTCATCTGCAGAGAAAGGACCGGGTGACTTGCTTCATGAACAATTTAGTGAATTGGTCTAGTGTTCTTCTCTAGTGGATTCCCCAGCAAAGTGCTGAGGAGGCCGGGGAGGCCGCGCGCCCCCAGGAAGTGTGGGTACAACATGTCATGTGGAAAGATTGTACTGAAAGTTAAGAAATCACATTCAGTATTGGGAGCGGAGCCAGGGTGATGGCAACGGCATCAAGGACTCTGTTTCACCGCTGCTGAGGAGGGGTAATGACCTTGGGTAGATACTTACTCAAAAAAGAGATATTGTTTCTTAATTTAAAAAAAGGTGGCTGATAGAGACAAGCAAAAGAAGACTACGTTTATGACCAAGGGGCAATTATTAGTGTTTTGAAAACCCTTTCTCTATGGTTATGTAAGTCCATTTGTTGTACGATCACAGTTATTTTTGAGTATATTGGGCAAGACCATCTAAGTTAGGGGAAAATTACTTTGCTTAAAAACTTACCAGGGGGGGCTTCCCTGGTGGCGCAGTGGTTGAGAATCTGCCTGCCAATGCAGGGGACACGGGTTCGAGCCCTGGTCTGGGAAGATCCCACATGCCGCGGAGCAACTAGGCCCTGAGCCACAACTGCTGAGCCTGCGCGTCTGGAGCCTGTGCTCCGCAACAAGAGAGGCCACGATAGTGAGAGGCCCGCGCACCGCGAGGAAGAGTGGCCCCCACTTGCCGCAACTAGAGAAAGCCCTCGCACAGAAACGAAGACCCAACACAGCCAAAAATAAATACATAAATTAATTAATTAAAAAAAAAAACTTACCAGAATAGTTAAGGTCCTGGAGAAAATAATCCTGATAAATAAATAAATAAAGCCCTAGCTACTGGGGGTCCTTGACAGGGAGTTGTCACAGAATTTTCTAAACATTTCCCTACAACACCTCCATCAGGGAATCCTTCAGGTTGTCTCCCAAACATTCTGAAGGTGTGTAGACCCCTGCATGGCCGCTACCACCGCCCTTATCCAAGACACTGAAGGTCTCGGGCCTGGAGTGCCACAACAGCCGTCTGGCCCCGCTCTTGCTTCCTGTGCGTAGTAGCCCTTTCTCTAGGCTGTGGACAAATCGATCTTTCAGAGGCACAAATTTGATCGAGTCATTTCTCACATCCTCCGATGGTTTCCCATTTCCGACAGGAGGCAGTCCTATCTCCTGGCCACGCAGACAGCACTGGGCGAGACCTGTCCCTGCTCAGTGCCCCGGCCTCCTCCCACCCACTCCTGTCCTCCGTGGTCAGAGCTCACCCTGCTCCCACTACCTCAGTCTCCTTGCCAGCCTTCAAATGCACCCTGCTCCCACTACCTCAGTCTCCTTGCCAGCCTTCAAATGCACCCTGCTCGCTGTCTTCCACCCTAGGGCTTTTGTACTTGCTGTTCTGGCGTGCCTGGAGGGCTCTGTCTTACATCTTCACCCAGTTGCTCATCTTGATCTCTGAATTTAAGCTCAGGCATTATTTCTTCAAAGGCTCTCCCAGACAATCCCCCCAAACAGAGGCCTCGGGACACTCTCAACCCCATCCCTCTGTTTGCTTCTCTTCATGGCTTTTATACCCTCCAAAAATTACCTTGGGAAACCGTTCCATAAAACCTTTGGATGATCCTGCCAGGAGATGGAGGAGTAGAGATGGGAGGTAGGCCGGGGGTGAGGATAAGGGGTTGGTTCAGGCAGGGGAAAGGGGTGTCTTGGGACATTGGCAATGGGATTATGTTTTCTTTTGAGAAAAGTTAAGATACATAAACTCTTCTTATTTTTTCATAAGTGTAGTTCTCCAAGGCTTTGAACACTCTAGGAGATAGTTTATACAGATTGCAACAAAAGAAGGAAAAAGAACACGCAATTCTCTGCAACGTTATTTTAATGCTCTTTCCCACCTGTTTGCTAACTTAATGTCAGCTCTTGAGAGGCAGTGGAGTGCTGGGTTCTGAAGCCTGGCTGCTGGGTTTAAATCCTTCCTCTTCTGTCTCCCAGCCATCTGATCTGGAGGACATTAAAGCCTGCCTGTGCCCCAGCGACCTGACGAATTTGTTGAGAGGATTAAATGAGTTAATACACTTCGGAGAATGGCCTGTAGCACATAATGGACAGTCAGTAAATGTTAACTATCATTATTACCAGACAATAGAAAACAACCCTGCCTCTTGGGGCTTCTTAAGAGAAATGAAACACTGGAATTTCCATTTCCACTGTGGATGAGGTCACCGGAGGGATCAGAGCACTTCCTGCCCCACTGCCCCCCACTTTTGAAGCAGCTCCCAGATTTTGTCCACAGAGCTGCAGGATGGGCAAATATTTTTGTGTCCATCCTTTCCCCAGACTACTTACACACTTGAAAACAATGACCGAAATCTCACCTTCGGAGGCTGAGGAGCAGTACAAGTAATATCTGAGAATTACTAAATATTATTTGGGTAGGAAAAAATGTTCTAACTGATTTGGTTGCTAAATATTCACATACACGCACACTATACACAATTTACACTTTTAAAAATATACTTATTAAATAGGCCTAGTAAAGGGAAAAGAGCTCCTCTTAATCTTATTATGTTGACTTGCTTATTTTCTTCTTTCCTTTAATCAGAGCTAACAAAGTAGAAATTTAAACTACTTTGCTTATTTTTATATCCTTAGTACCTAGAATAGCATTCAGCCTAGAATAGGCACTCAACAAATATTTGTTGCAAGAAAGAACTAAAATCTCAGCAATTCTTTGTGGTCAGTGCTATAATTATCCCATAGCATAGATGAAAAGACTGAGGCTAATGAACTTGTCCAAGATCGCAACTCATCAGTGCTGGAGCTGGGTCCAGCTGGTGCTTTTAAGCATCCCAAAGCGTTTGTATTATGTCTCCCCGTTTAACGTATCAATCCAAACTATGTTCTGCCCTTCATCTCAAATTCCACCTGAATATGACCACCTCAGCACCCGACACAGTCCCTAATATTTCACTCATCCAATTCAGCTAGCAAGTTACTGATAGAATAATTGGCAAATGTTGGTTTTCTCACATCAGTCTACTGTTGAAAAATGTTGGTGGCACCCTGTAGAAATGAATGTTCCTGTCTACAGCAATTCTGTGCTTCCAAGTTTATTCCTGTTTGGATATCATCTCTTCTTACGTTTTCCAGCCACACAGGAAACTGAACTCATGCTCAATGGATTAGCCTCTTACTTTACTGAATGAGTAAACCAGTAAGTAATTCTTTGATTTACAAAAGACTTGTTAAAGCACAAAAGTAAAAACTGAGAAAACTGAGGGTCAGCTAGCTAAGTAAACATGAACTCATTAACTGAGTTCTCCTGTAGTCTCTGAACATGATGTCATAGTCAGAGCCCTGGCCACATAAGGGTTAACTGTTAAGAAAAAAGAAAACAAGAGAGTAAGGAGGAGCCTCTGGTTCCAACTGACTAATCTTTTCTCTAACCTGTTTTATGCAGCCCTCAGAACCGCAGAAACTTTACCGAAGGATTAAAACTTATGTAAAACAGAGATCCTTTTATTTCCAACTCTGATTCTCTGGAGAGCAAGAAGCTCCAGCTCAAATGTGTGCAGAGCTTTATTCATATTGGTTACTCAATACGTAATTTTTAAAAATCTGATGATCTTACAGTATAGAGGCAGCAATGAATGAAGATGATGGTGAATGCTAAGGTAAAAGGAGTTCATTTATTTGGGTTGTTGTGGGTTGCAATTCAGTCACTTCTGCTTGGAAAAAATATAAGGTAGGCTTAATATTGGGAAATATAAGACTCCTTGGGTTTTCTAATTACCTTGTTTATAATTTCCTGATAGTGACAATTCTATTTAATGCAGGATCGTGTAATAGTAACACTATTGCTTGTTCACAGGTAAGCATGTGGAAATATACTTTGATTTTTTTCTAATATGTAGTCACCAGTGGTTTGGAATATTTGAAGTGAGCCTAAATGATCCAGACAATGTTTCCTTCCTGCTTTTTCCAAGGTCTGAAAATTCCGCCTTTGTTTATCCAGTTCCTCCAAGTCCATCCTTCAAGTTTTGATCAAGCTCCATGTTCTCCATATACCTCTCTCCCTCCCCTGAAATCCTAGAGCTTTAGCGGTCTATAACACACACACACACACACACACACACACACACACACACACTTCATTGGCATTTTCTTTCAAAATTCAAAAATGAGAAAGTTATTTTTTTTAAAGCCAAATAACACAAAAGTGTGAAAAGACAAAATCAACTTGGTGCATATCCTTTTACATTTCTTTCTATGCTCATGTAAAAAATATACAGAATGTATATAATTGTATGTATTTATATACATATGCTCCCCATTACTCTTATTCACATGAATAGGATCATCATTATATACATGACTTGACTCTTTACTGTTTTCATTTAAACTGTGTACTCTGGACATTCCTCTGGGTCAGCACATGTATCTCAATCATTCTTGGCCTATTTTTTCTTAGAAATATGTCTATTTCTATAGAATAGATTTCCAAAAGTGAAATTGCAGAAACAATATGTATTGCAATTCACAACCCTACCATTTCTCTACCCCATTCCATTGAATGTTAAAATCTTTTAAATTTTGTTAATTTATTATATGAAAAAAATGAAGGTATTGTGTTGTTCTGAATTGCATTTGCTTGTCTACTAGTGAGACTTAGTATCTTTTACAAAAGCTTTTTATAAAATTTTTTACCCATGTTTATCTTTTCTTATCAATCTGTAGAAGTTCTTTTTTTACATTAAAGATATAACCCCCTGCTTCTTATATATATTTCAAACATTTCCTCCATCTTTCTCTCTCTCTCTCCCTCTTTTAAACCTTATTTATGGTATTAGTCGCCTTTGTGCCTTTGTATAATTTGTATTTTGATGAAGTCAGCTTTGCAATTTTTTTCCATTATAGTTTCTTAGGTTTTTTTTTTTTTTTGTATTTTTGAAGAAGTTTTTCCCAATCCTAACATCTTTCTACTTTTTAAAAAAAAATTTTTTTACATTAAAATCTTTAATCTATTGCTTTTTAAATTTTAAACATGATATTTAGACAGGGCTAGCACTCTATTTTCTTTTCCAATAGAGAGTAAATTATGATATCAGTATCATTTGTTAAATAAACTCTATTTTTCTTGAAAAACTATTATTAAAGTATATATCGAATATTACATTTTCATTTTTACTGGCTCTAGGAATGGACTCAGTTTTGTACCGGTGACCTGTTTGCCTGTTTTTTTGGCTCATGATGTGCTGTTTTAATCAGACTAGTGTTACAGAAGTTTTAGCATCTCCTGTAGCAGGTGCCTACCATCCTTTTCAATTTCAGGGCAGGGCGGGGGCCGTCTTTCTCCCAACCTCAAGCCTAGAGAGCATGGCTTTAAGAAGTTTGCTCCGAGTGTTTTATATTTGTCCTCTGCAGTTTGGAGGACACAGGGGACTGGTGTCGGACTCCTGCTTAAGAAGTTTAAAAGGCAAAAGGCTGTGAGCGGATCCGCCTGCCAGGAGGTGGAAAGAAGAGAGGGCTACGTTTAAAAAGGACCCAGTCAATGGCGGGTCAACCAGAGCTAGTCTGGGGCTGGCTTAGATCTGGACTGATTGGATTATATGGAGCGTTGATGAGACCTCAGTAGAAAGAGGCTAAACTTGTAGGCTGCACATCAAAATTTGAAGGAGAAATTGTGCCTGACTAGTCAGGGGCGGTGCATTTACCCTGCCAAGGACACTGCAGGTGAGAGATGGTGAATGGAGGGTGGGATCGCCGAAGACCCGCGATAGTGGCCATGAGAAAGTCAGTTTTAAATATCCGTCCTGGCCGAAGGAGGCAAGGATAACATTTCCGGTCTCATTAACTCCTCCCATACACGTTTCAACTCTGCAGGAGACAGAAGCAGCCTTGTTCTACTGTGGGGGAAGAGAGATGGGTGTGTGGGCATGGGGAGAAGACGGCAGAAGGCAATAGAAAACAGAAACAACCTGGACCTTTCTCCCAACCGCAGCATTTGAACAGTTCGTAGTGGAAGGAAAGAAGCCTGAGTTTAAGTAAAGTTCCAAGTGAACAAGATAGTAATCTGGAACTGAGCCTTTTTATGGGACTGAACATGCCCAGAGGGCTTTAAATGTTTTTCCTTTGAAAGTTCACAGAAACTAGCATGACCTGTCTCAGATTTCACTTAGTGTCAGGAAGAGAACTGGCCCAGTGAAATGAAATTTGATAGGCAGTGGAGGGGAGAAGACTAAGGTTATTTTCTGCTATCACCATGTAAATCCCATTTGTTCAAGGCACTTGCAGTTGCAATCTGTTTCTAATACAAATATTGTTTGGGAGCACAACAGTGGCTTATTTCAATTTTCAACTCTTTTTTCGATAACACCTCCTTTTCAGGAAACGATGGCCTTCTCCTTAGAAAGACTCCCGGATACTGTTGCTAGCTTTTCTACTTAAATATTTTCTACAGATACTTAGTATTTGCCTTTTAACCCAACAGATTTAGCTTTAGAGGCATGTCATCAATTCCATAGGATGAAAATTGGTAAGGACGGTCAAAGCACAGGAGTCAAATTTGGGCCACTCTATAACAGGAGATTTTTTCAGTAGAATTTATTATTGACAGTAAGGATGATCATAATTTCAGACATGTGTATAGCATTTTAAATCTTCAAAATAGCCATTTTTTTCCTTATAAATCAGGAAATAAATAGGATTACATGTCCCGTATTTGAAATGAAGAGAGTAGAAATTGTCTTAGGAATTACTGAATACAGATACTTAGAGGCAGGATGAGGACAAAATGAAACTCATGCTTGACAACTTGAGTTGTTCGGTTACTTTGTAAGCAATAGAGGCAGCAGGAGCTACCAATTACTGAAACTTACAATATGTCAGGCTCTCAGACCGGCACTTTACATCAATTATCTCATTTTTTATTATATGCCAGGTGGAAGTCTAATCTTTTTAGGGCCCAGCGAGAGATTTACATATCTCCTATTTAGTTGGTTCTAGGAAGCCTAAGGAGATTTACCTAGATGGTCCCTTGGCAGTTTCTGAAGCTTCAGAGATATTTAGGTCACTTGGATTTCAATGTTAGAATTAATTCAGATGTGGCAGTAGCAGCTTGGGTGATTCAATTGTCATCCAAATATACAATGTAAATGACAGTGCAGGAATAGTATGGGAGAATGTAGACTGGATTCTACATTGGTTTGGTTCATAAGTTCCTGTTCTTTATGCTGTAAATCTTGTTGTTAAAACCCATGCTAGATGAGGCCAGTTGGTAGGACTACCTATATGAATTCTGATATTTATTCAGAATAAGTAAATTCAGAAATGTCAGAAATATACACTTGAGTATATCTTTGAATCTGCTCTTCTATCTTTTGTCATATTTACATGGCAGAATAAGTTGTTTATATATGTAAGGAAGAGGGCAGAGGGTAAACTCGATTTGAAGTGTCTGTTTTCCAGTTGGGACACTGATCATTTGCTAGATTGGATCTTAGCCTGGTAATGTCTCACTGTATCCGGAAATTATGGTCACATTTGTGGATTTTCTAAGGTTAAATTAAGTTTTAAATATATATTCCTAGAAGAGGCTAGAAAGAAATGTGTGTAGGTGGCAATAATACCTAAGCTTTTCTGGGGCAAATTTCCAGATGAAAACGTATAGTAAAATGTAACTATTGATTATAACTATTTTTTATACAGGTAAACATTATCTCCGAATGCCTTCCTGTATTATAGATGGGAAAACAATTTACCTCAGATGACTGGTCACAGAGACCAAGCTCATTTTTGGTGGTAAAGCAGTGCGTTATCCATTTCAGGTGATTTAGCTCCTAAATTCAAAAATACCAAAAGGACAACATATACTAGAGATATATGAGATTTAAAAGATTTTAAGGAGCCTCAGCACGTCATGTCTTAAGATAACCACATTTAAGCATACTTTAGATTGTTGTATTATGGTGTTTACAATGATAAAGTACAAAAGGGTCTTTTCTACGTGTGAATACACTCTAGAAGACCAATCCTAAACTTGCAGATTTTAACAGTTGTAGCTATTAGACTTTCCTAACATCTTGACCTGGGTTTACTTTTTTCTTATTTTTCACTCAGAAGTCTTAGAATCAAGGTGAGGCCAAATGTGAAGTAGTGAAGTAGTATAATTTTTTTTAATGCCTCATGCTTTGGTCATGCCATATCCTAGAATTTAATTAATAATAATCACAGCTAATATTTGCTGAATGTGGTAGAGACAGGTATAATTATATTCTAAGTGCTTTTCATGAACTATATCTATCCTCATATCTCTGCCAAGAATGAGGGAATTGAGGCTAAAAGAAGTTAAGAGATGTATACAGTGTTTTGAAAAAGAGCTGTGATCCTAACAAAGGTCGGTCAGCCTGATTCCAAAAACCCTGCCCTTCCTACTATACCAGTGGCCTTACATAGTAGTTTTCAGTGTCCTGTTGACTTCTTGCTCTTCAACATCACAATAGGGAATTTTTCAAAAGCTTAATTTTACTTTAATATTATGACATTTGAACACATTTAAACAATCTCTCCTGGTACAGACAGATACTAATCCTAAACTGAAATTCAAATAAAGCTCCAGAAACTGAGTTTGAATTTCTAGGAACTCAAAAGGGTTTGGTTCTGTTTCATAGCCTCTTTTATTTTCCGTGTCCTTTCTGCAGCAGGGGTTCTGGAACAAGAGCGTTCCTAAGGATCCAATACTGTCTGAGGAAGTCTGAGGACATTTCAGAGAAACAAATGGTTTCCATTGTTTTGTTCTTTTCTCTGTTTTGTCCTGCTAGCATTGTCTACCTTGTCGACCCAGGTTAGCATCTAAGATTTTTATAACCGAAGTAGAATTGGTGCTTTAAATCCTGCTCAGGCCTAGCTGTTTGCAGGCAAATGGTTGCAGACGTATGTAGATCCCAAAGCCCAAACACAGAAATTGTAAGCTAATCAAGACTCCTTTATGCCTTTTCCCCCGCCCTGCTCCTTCTCCTTTTTCTTTTCCTTACAGCTCACCTTGCCTCTTCCCTCATCATTTTTCGTGTCTGCAGCTGCCTATCCCATTCTCCTAGGCCTTTGTTCTCAGCTGGCTGTTAAGTAACTTCTTCTAGGGAAATAGCGATAGTGATTAAGGATTTCCCTGTCAAGAGGGATTTATTTGTCTTTTAATGAGGAACTCTTGAAGTAAAAAGTTTTCAAAATGCAAAAGAATGAATTTCAAATTGTAGAAAGTTTGGGAAGTTAATTTGGGATAGGAGTTCTGCTCCAGACTGGTTGCTTGTTCAAATAATTCATATTTTGAAAGTGGAAGTATGTATTCAATAAAGGAAGTGAATTATCGCAAACCAGAATACACTTTTATTACAGTTGTAGCTGGGACCACAGCCTCCTAGCCTTCATGTAAGCTCACACTAATTATTTCATCATCTCAGTTACATAGACCCCATGTTCACATGTTTATAGGATAATCAGGGCATTATGCCTATGAAGATGAAGAAAAGTTTTTTTCATCTAAAAATCTCCAAATTTTAATTAAGTTAAAACAGTTGTGATAGTTTTTTCTTCATTAATTCGAGTATGGTTGATTTACAATATTGTGTTAGTTTCAGGTATATGGCAAAGTGATTCAGTTTTATATATATATTTATTATATAGTTACATCTATATATTTTTTTCAGATTATCTTCCATTATAGGTGATTACAACATATTGAATATATTTCCCTGTACTCTACCATAAATCCTTGGTGCTTAAGAAGAGATTTTTAAAAATTTAAGTCTACAATATTTTTTAAATTTATTTATTTTATTTATTTTTATTTTTGGCTGCGTTGTGTCTTTGTTGCTGTGCGCGGGCTTTCTCTAGTTGCGGCGAGCGGGGACTACTCTTTGTTGTGATGCCCAGGCTTCTCATTGCAGTGGCTTCTCTTGTTGCAGAGCACAGGCTCTAGGCGCACGGGCTTCAATAGTTGTGGCGCGCAGGCTCAGTAGTTGTGGCTTGCGGGCTTAGTTGCTCCGCGGCATGTGGGATCTTCCCGGACCAGGGCTCAAACCGTGTCCCCTGCATTGGCAGGCGGATTCTTAACCACTGCGCCACCAGGAAAGCCCTACAATTTTTTGATAAACTTAATTTTCCTTTTTATAATGCCTGTCCATGCTTTCAATTTAAAAAATATTGAATTTATTAATATAGAGTTTGTTACATAGGTGGTAACATTTCCAGCTACTTAAATTCTATTCTTTTAGAAATTTTAGAATTTGCTCTCACTCGTAATCTACTTGCAGCACACATAAACTCTACCAGATGTGCTGTTTCTATATTGTCTGCTATTTCCTTTTTAGGATTTGTGTGCCACTTCTTACTGATCATAACTGTTGTTCTAAATAACAAGGAATGTTCCCACAGGGAAGAAAGAGGATGGATTTCTAGAACCTGCATCTTGTATGGTTCTGTCAAATTTTCGTAATTCTAGATGCAATTGTGCAGAACAAGTGTCTTGCATCATTGGTCATTGGAGCAGGAAAGGTAACCGGTGATACAAATCCTATTTAGGATTTGGGTAGATTATTCTCATTATCCTATTTCTGTTTTTGTTTCTTTGAACCTTTCCCTACATCGTTTTGTGCCCACTTTTATTACCCACCTTTATCTCCCACCCCACCCCCCCGCTTTTTAAATCCTTCTGGTTTGCTATTAATAGCAAAAGTACCCACTGTGATACCATATCATTCTTTTGTTTGTATGCAGTTATCATGGCTATAATAGTTACCACTGACTGAACCCCAAAATTGTGCCACGTACTTTGCGTATTTCATTTCTAGTCTTTAATAAAACCTTACAATTATTATCTTTGTTTTACAAAGGGAGTGTAAGAAGTCACACTCTATCAACTTCATCATTGTGTGATATCAGAACTTTATATTAAAGTTTACTCATTCATTTGCATGTTCATTATTCATGGAACACACTCATTCCGCCAGTATTTATTGAGTACCTGTTATGTGCAAGGACTGGATTTAAATATTGTGGGGATTACAGAAGTAACTCACATACGCTTGTCCTAGATTTCAGGCTAGATGAGGAAATAATACCTGTGCATACATAACCAAAATACAAGGTAAACCTGTAAACTTCTTCAAGGTATGCTCTAAACCCCAGCCACTAAAATAGTATCAAATACCAACGTGAGCTCAATGGACATTTGTTGAGTGACTGAGTGAATGTTTCAATAAACTGATATCGACAGAGTAATACAGATAAAAGTCTATGTAAATTCAGAGGAGAGGCTCCTTGGAGCCTGTGGCATTTGAACAGAACCCGGGTGTAGACTCCCAGAGGGTGAGGGGAGAATATCGAAAGGTGAGCAAATTCTGTGAGCAAGGGTGTGGAGGTGGGCGAGTGTGAGGTGTGAAATGTAATCTGAAGTTCCGTGGGAAGGACCTTCATGGACTGGCTACTAGATTTGGGCTTATTCCCTTGGCAGAATTTTCATTTAACCATAAAAGAAAATTTTCTTAGTTGTATACAGAACAAAGAAATGAGTCTCAATAGAAAAGTCAATATGTTAAGAGGTTGGAATTAACAGATACACACTACCATATACAAAATAGATAACCAACAAGGACCTACTGTATAGCACAGGGAACTCTACTCAATATTTTATAATAACCTGTAAGAGAAAAAAATCTGAAAAAGAATATATATACAAAATTGAATGCCCGTGCACCACAACTACTGAGCCTGTGCTCTAGAGCCCACGTGCCATAACTACTGAAACCCGCGTGCCTAGAGCCCGTGCTCTGCAACAAGAGAAGCTGCAGAAATGAGAAGCCCGCGCACCACAAGGAAGAGCAGCCCCCGCTCGCCGCAACTAGAGAAAGCCTGCACGCAGCAACGAAGACCCAACGCAGCCAAAAAAAAAAAAAATTGAATCACTGTGCTGTACACCTGAAACTAATGCGACATTGCAAATTAACTATACTTCAATTAAAAAAAAAAAGAAAATCATTATGAAAATCTCAGCTGGATTAGGGAGAGGGGATAAAGATAAACTACAAGTAATCTTTCAGTATTGGAAATTTTTAATAAGCGTATTAGATTTTTCAAACTTTCTTTCAGTTGAAACCTTAAAATACAAAATAAAGTAAGACAAAGCTATCTGATACTGGGTAAAGATTGTTATCCTCAAAAGGAAACAAGTTCTTTATATTCTGAACACATATTTCTTGCCCCATTATTCTTTTGCCTGACCTGTTTGTCCAGTTCTCAGGCAAACTTCTTTGGCAGAGTCCTACACAAAATAAGCCACAGTGGAAGTAGGAAAAAAAAGATTTTTTGTTTGGACATGAAGTGGAGAAATTGCCTGGGCTTTGGAGTCTGATAAACCTCGGCTCCAGTCTTGGAATGACCCTTATTAACTGTGTGATCTTGGACAAGTCAGCTCATTTTCTTTTACAGATACTATCCTTTATTTTGACAAATGTGGCTTGTTAGGAGAAGGCAAAGAAATTCCTGTCATTCTTTATTTAAAAATATTTATTTATAATATTTATTTATTTATTTGGCCGTGCTGGGTCCTAACTGCGGCATGCAGGATCTTCGTTGCAGCATGCGGGATCTTCGTTTTGGCACGTGGGCTCTAGTTCCCTGACCAGGGATCGAACCCAGGCCCCCTGCATTGGGAGCATGGAGTCTTAGCCACTGGACCACCACAGGTGGTCCACCACCTGTCATTCTTATCTATTCTTACAGAATGAAAGTGTTGTATCAGCCCATTTTTTATTCCTTAGTTTCTATCAGTAACTTGTATAACGATACGTGCCTGATGGAGTTTTGTGACGATTAACAATACAATATATATAAAGCACATGTAGATGGTACTTAGAAAATAATGACTTTTCCCCCATCCTAATTCTGTCCTGATTTCTTGTTTTCCTCACAGTGTTGTGAAAGGAAGATAAGAGATTTTACAGATGCCTTGGATTGGGGGAAGTGGTATAACATAGTGGCTAAAAGCACAGTTCTGGTACCCACCCCCCCAAAATTAGCATGTAAACTCCATGAGGATAGGGATTTTGTCTGTCTGATTTACTGAGGCACTTTACAGAGTGTCTGCCATATATTAGGTGCTAAGCAAACATATGGAATGGTGAATAATTGGGTTAATATCTTGGCTCCACCATGGGACTTGGTTTGTATTTGGTACAAAATGAGGCAGAAGAAGGTGAAGTGATTTGCCCAAGGTCAAACAACCTCAGTTTCTTCATCTGTAAGATAGAGAATAATAATAGTATTTTTACTGAGCTATAATTGGCATACAACATTAAACTGGTTTCAAGTTTCACAACATAATGATTTGATACATGTATATATTAGGAAAGATGACCACCAAAGTCTAGTTGACATCCATCACCATACATGGTTACAAATTATTTACTTGTGATGAGAAATTTTAAAGTCTACTCTCTTATCAACTTTCAAATATACAATACATTATTATTAACTATAGTTAATTACATCCCCAAGGCTTTATAATTGGAAATAACAGTATTCATTTCACAGGGTTTTATGAGGAGTAAATACATGTGAATGAGTTTAAAATAGCATCTGGCACATAGTGAGCCTGCCATAAATGAAGCTGTAAGTGGGGAGGCAGTGGGGCTTAGCAATTAATGGGTACCAATTAAATCATACCAAGTACAAGCTGAGATAGATAAACAGATAGGGACATTCAGAGGTAGGGTAGAGTCTCTGTTATTAAAAAAACATATTAACTGCTCCCTCAAGCACCTTTCTGACCTCTACAGTGGGCAGGTACCGCCCCCTTACAAAGTGTGATCCAATGCCACGTCAGAGGGAGAAAGTGGAAGCTTCCTCTACAAGGAAAAAAGGAAGGAAACAGCATTTATTGCAGGGCAGATTTGCTGCCAAAGTCTTAGCTATTTTCATCCCTGACATGATCTCATTTCATCCTCACTGCCTACCTCTGAGTTATTTATTATTCTTTTCATGTCACACATGAAGAGACAGAGGTTCAGAGTAGTCACCCAAGTCTATGTGACTCCGGGCTACACGGTCCTCCTACCACATGGCACTAATGAGGATATACCTTCATTAGCTGTCCTGTACTTCCCCTGAGGGGCTTTGCTGTGGAATAAATGCAAATATCCCATCTTCGGCTGCATGGTGAACAGCAGTAAAATGGTGGTTCCCTCCTCTGAGAAAGAGAAGGATTTTCTACCCATGTCCCAGGAGAAATGTATATATCTTATCTTTTCTAAGACATAAAAAAGACTTTGGATCAATAATAATGCATCAAAACTCAGATCTCTGGTCCATACTGTTGTTCATTTTTTTTCACTTCATAAGCATTTCTACACTGTCATCATGAAGAAATAGGAGGTTTGAAATTATCAGAGATGCTGTTGACACCACCTATACAATGAAGAAGAGGTGAAGAATTTGATTGCAATTTCTAAAGAAGCTACCATTGTTTACTTCAAACCCAGCACAGGTGTATTTCATGTCATTAGTAGATGCCCAGAAGTAGAATGGGCCTTGGAAGCACAATGAAATTTTCCACCAGATCTTGTTACTCAGTGTTTTCTTTAGCAGCCAAAAAAAAAAAAAAAAAAAGTCACTGTATTATAAAGGATTCCTCCCTAGGTATAATAAGAAAAACATTAGCTGCTATATGCTATATGACTAGCTGTCACAGCATAATTTAATTTTCTAAGAAATTACTGAGAGTTGTCCTAATTCCAGACAATATAAAGTGTGACAATTTTTATAACCTTAAGGATACTAATTGCAAGCCAAATGATATAGCTATTTTAACTTATTCACATGTAGCCTTACAGAAAAACATCTGGCTGTTAATATGTAAACTCTAAGCTCCTATTTGGCTCCTAAATTGATAAACCTACTCAGCACGAATACTTAATCCATTTCTCTCCTGACTGCCCAGAACTCTCAAGTTTGGTTGTCATGTCTGAGCATCATAGATAAATTTCTAATGTGTTCTGTGTCTTTATTTCTTCTGTTGGAAATTCCACAGAACTCTGACTCATTGTGTTCTTCCATATCTCAACGTGCACTGTTAATAAATGTTTCAAAGCAGAGACTTTTCAGTCAGTGGAAATATTGTCCAAATAATGTAGGTTAAAGAGCAGCATGGAGATGAATGGCCAATGCATATTACTATGTTTTCACAAAAATGATCAAAAATTAAAAATTTCCAAAGTTTTAGCAATAGGCAGAGATTTGAATTTTGTTTATGAAATTTGTTCATGAATGAAATGTATGTTATAAATCAATAATAAGGAGGAAGGAACATATGCTAGAATATGTAATTTTTCAAATGAAAGAGCACTTTTGTTTCAATAAGTTGAGAAACATGACCATTTGCTCCTGTCCCACTCCACCAGAAAAACCATTTTTAATGGAATTTACTCAGTTACTTGTTATGAAAATTTAGAATTTTTATTTTAATAATTATTTTATGGAATTTAATATTTAATTGTGTAATACTATGTTTAGTTTATTTGGAAGAGGAATTCATTTCCCAAAGGGTTTAGTAACTCAAATCAAGAAAACCATAATTAATATGTTCTGGTAGGATGAAGATACATTCCATAGCAATTTATCAATTATTTTTAGTTACGTGGTAAAACTCCCCTGGGATAAAATGATAGTACTTGCTTCTTCCATAAGTTGTATGATATGCTTAGAAAGCACAATTGTGTAATCCAGGGGTCCCCAAACCCCCCAACCCGGGCCGTACAGCAGGAAGTGAGCGGCAGGCAAGTGAGCAAAGCTTTATCTGCCGCTCCCCATTGCTCCCCATCACTCACATTACCGCCTGAACCATTCCACCCACCGAATCCATGGAAAAATTGTCTCCCACGAAACCGGTCCCTGGTGCCAAAAAGGTTGGGGATGCCTGGCTTAATCCATTGTCAACCAAAAGATGCTGGTGGTAAATAAATACCAAGTTATTTTCAGAAGATAAGAGCAGTTAAGCTCTATGCCAGCACAATATCAAGGACAGAAGATGGAAAATCCCAAGTAGCCTAACTTTCTACAGAATGTGTAGATAGGCTTAATCTTCTTGATTGTGAAGTAGGAATTTTGTGAAATGGAGAATGACTAAGTTTCAGTCTCTGCCCTTAGTTAGGAATTTAGCAATGCTGAAGAGAAATGTGTCAGTCACACAAATAATACAGCAATAATATAACATTATAATAGAGTATTTTAATATGAATAAAAGAGCAATAATATGATACTTTAATATCAGATTTCTTTTGAATCTAAAAGATATCTTCAAAGTGTGGTTAGAGCTCAGTGGGTGGAGAAATCATATTCAGTAGGGCAATGATGAAAGATTCTTGACTTTGTCATTGAAAGATTTCAAAAGGCTGCACTGGGGGACATTCGTTCAATTTGGAGGGAACGGAGGGAAGAGTCAGAGCCTGGAAAATAAGAGAAAATGTGATGATATCAGTTAAACAGAAACAACTAAAAAAAGAGTTTGGCAGAGTGTATGTATAAGAAATGAAATGATGTGGGGTAAAGCTGGAAAAGAGGATAGGGGTTACTTAATGGAGGGACTTGAATGATAGGCTAAAAAAACTGATGTATTTTTGTAGATAATAACAAGCCTTTGAAAATTTTTGCATAGAACAACTGATATAATAAGAAATGTGCATTTGGAAACTTATTCTGATATCGATGTATAGAATGGCAGTAAATATTGGAGGTGGAAAACTATTTCAGCAGCCTGTTGCAGGGATCCTGGCTTGCACAAAGAAGGCTGGAGCTACGTTACTGGCAATGGGAGAAGGAAGAAGAGACATATCCTAGTAGCAAGGACATAGAGTACACATGTCCTGGCAACTAATTGGAATGTGGGGAGCAAGGAATTTGAGTGATCGGTGATAATTTCAAGATATCAAGGCTGAATTACTGTGGAAGAATGGTTATGCTGCTATTAGATATAGTAGAGTCAGGAGGAGAAGTAGGTTCATTAGGGAGGATGAAAATTTGACTTTGGTTATTTTGTTTTGGTAGGCTGTAGATAAAAAGTCACAAAAGTTTACTTCTTGGTGACACTCCATGTCCAAGACAGATCAGTAGGAGAGTTCTTCTCCATGAAGTCACTCAGGGCCCCAGCCAGAGGGAAGCCTCACCAGCAACGGCTGCAGCAGAGTAGAGAAAGACTGAAATTTTTCACATAGGTTTTTTAACCTATTGTGTCAACCTAGATGTGACACACATCATTTCTGCTAATATTTCATTGGCCAGAATGAGACACATAGCACCACCTGAATGCAAGGGTCTGAGAACTACACTCCCTTGTATGCTCAGGAAGGAGAGGATGTCGGTGAGCACTAATAATGTCTACTACAGATGCACTGAGTGTAAGGAAGATGGATTTTTCCATAGTTTTGGGTAGTGTGTATGTGAAAGGGAAAATAATGGGTAGAAAAAGAATACTTTCTCCTACATTATATGAAAAGCTCTCCCTGCACTCAGCCAAAGGAGCTTTAGACTCACAGGCTTTTTTACTGTTAACCAAAAGGTGTTATTTCATCTCAGCATAATATTACCAGGTAATGATATTCAGGCTTCAGAAAAGTAAGAGGCTTATTGCAGAATGTCCTCTCACAATGCTTAAAGAGAATTTCTAGAAGTGCTAAATGCAGTATTAATAAATAAATTCTTTGTTCTGATTCTGTATTGCAACATGATTGATATAAGAAGCGCTTTTATTTCTAAATCTTCAATAAAATATAATTTGTAGCATGGACATAAATATTTGGAAGGTTACTCGAGAGTACTTATGATTTCAAGCACCACAGGCACAATGAGAAGAGTTGGGATAAACTTAGTCACCAAAACTTACTGTTGATATTTCCAGTTACATCAATAAAGAAAAACTAATCATTATTTTCACAAGGTATTTAATTATGAGGAGCCAGGGGAAGTATTTGGTACATAAGGCATTCCCAACCTTTATATATTTAGATTCCTACTGGCCTACGAATACCAACTAAGGAAATAATGCTGAATTTGTTCAAATGTTTCACCTTGATAATGAACGTAATGAGTAAACTTTAGAATAACATCTACTCTTAATGTCTATTGTATCAATGTAATAACCTCTTTCCTTCTCAAAAGTCTCCTGGTTGGAATAAGTGACATAGTAACCCTAACTCTATCCAACTCCTTAGTACCAGAGGTTGTTAGGTTACTATACATTAATTCTTCTTGTTTTATATCTGGGAATTGTGTACTGCTGTATACAATGTCCTTGAATATCATATGCGCTCATTACAATCTCATTAACACTTGAAAGATAGATTGGGGAGTTGATATAGATGTGAGATGCAATAAAGTGTTACTTAATGTAGACTACCATGGGAAAATTTTTAAATAAGTAAGTTTAACAGATTGTAATTTAATTATACCTTACTCTAAAACGTGGTCATATCCACTTTGAAAGAGGCTAACAATTGAACATCACAAATAGGAATTTATGTACTTATTTTATTTCAGTATGCAATTCATGACATAAAATCACTCTAAATAACATCTTCTGTCTCTATACACTCCAAAAAAACCCAACAAACAAACAAAACAACAACAAAGTCTATAATCTGGTGATCTAAGGCATACTTCATAAGGGGAAATTTTAATGTAGCAATCAAGTCAATGAGTCGGATTCTCACTAAGATTGAGATGCTTCCTTTTTCTGTTTTCTTTTTTAAATAAAAGCTGAGTGCCTTTAGAAATGCATAATGCAGCATGATAGCAGTTTATATGAGTTAATGCTACTTCCAAAAGTATGAAACTCAGAGTTAGGGAAAAGCAGATACCACATAAGAATCTGACTTAAAGCAAAACATTTCACTTCATGTTCAGTACTTCAGCTTCCTTCCAAGAAAAGGGCATCAAACACGGAACCTCTGCCAGAAATGTCCAGTTAATTAAACTATGAAAATAAGTTGCCATGGAGTACATAATTTCCAAAAGTCTATAGTCTTTTAAATGAAGACATAGTTTAATAGGAACACAAATTGCTTTTTCAGTACCCTGTATAAGAATATGACTAAGATTTGCTGAAAGCCACTTAGAATAAAGGGCATATACATTTAATAAAAGCTCACTGAGGATAACTCCTAATGAAACCCTCAGGGACATTGCTTTTTAAATTTTTAAGTTACCTCTTAGTACCAGCAAGTACAACAAAAAACAGAATTAAACAAAGATATTTTGACTGAATCAGGAGAAGGCTTTAATTGATTGTTTTAAGCAGCATTTTATCTCATTTCAGAAATCTAATGCAAAAAGGGATTGTTTAACAAGTGTACTTACAATTGCTGGTTTTCTAATGTTTATAATCAGAACTTTACTATTACTTGTTTACAATTTATCAAGTTTCCAGTAACCATTTTCTCCTTTGTTCTCAAACTCAGGTCATAAAGATACAGGCCAAAGAAATGACTTTTTAAAATGTTTTAAAAATAAATATCTACAGCCAGAATATTTCATTTTTAAAGACTGCCTTTTGGTTATGGGATCTTAATTTGTATTAAATTTAAAACAATTCTTAACATGGCAATTTATATATGTCCTGGAGACAAACATGGGACACAGAGATTCATATATTCACTCCAGAAATGAAGAAGCACTGTTAAAGTCTACAGCAAATCACTAGAGTATTTATACAATAAGAACTGTGAGGTGCACTGACCTCTACAGGGAGTAAGTAATTCAGTGGTTCTCTCTTTAAAATCTCAACTGTATTCCTCTTGCCGTATGTATTGGATCCCACCTTGGTAGGTGAGAGAATGGCGCCAAGGTTGTTGCTGGACCAAACTAAAAAATTTTCCAGGCGTTGAGTTGCACAAGTGGCGGTGTTGCATCTCGGCTTTTCCATTTGACGACTGGTGACATCGAACAAATATGAAAGGTTAGAGACCTGGAGTCAGGATTGTGTACGGCTGTTTTATATGTGACACCAAATATCTCATATTGATGAAACGTAGAGGAGACATCTTCACATTAATAATTCAATGTTTTGATTTGCAAATATCTGGATGATTGACAGAGCTTTTGGACACCTTGAAGATGCAGCTTGGAAATCATATAGCAAACCCTCCATTATAGTCAGTGTTGAATTTCCCAGTGTAATCCGTTCTTTGGAAATTCAGAATATATTCAAGATAATAATAATAATGTCTTGGTCTTATATGCTTTTAAAGACTGATTAATCTATTGCCCAATGTAAAAAAGGACTTAGAAAGTAAAATATATATGTAATCTGGAATATGTAGACTTAAAATATATATACATTCATTTCCTGCATCTTTCCAATAAGAATTAAGTAGTGTTAGTTAATTTTTGTTGCGTTTCCTGGGATCATTGAATTAGTAGTGTTAAGAGAAATGTCAGATATTATAAAGTCTCAAGGGAATCAATTTTATCACCTGTTCAGGCACTTTAACTATTGTAGTGTGGGAATTCTATTACTATTAACATAAATAAGTGGAGATTACCATGTTCCTGCCACCTACTAGGTTCCTATGCATTCAACAATTTTAATGATAGAATTGGTTTAAATGTTAAAACAGAAAGTCTTTTTATGTCAATGGTATTACTATTCATCATATTCTTTCAGCAACCTGGAACAACTGCATAATAATATTATGGATAAGTCAGAAATGATAACTGTAAATAATTTGTTTGAATTTTAACTTCTCTTTCTATTTACAGAATTTACATCAACTCTATATTTTTATACCATCTTTTGTTTTAATGTGCTCTCATAACAGTACTGGAAATAGACACAATTTTAACATTGCTTTTTCCTGGTTGTTAGGAGCACTAGGGAAATATTTTAGTTTTCAGCTCCACAGAAACCAAAATATTGGTTAACCTTACGTTAAGTGTAGAGTGGGAGAGAGATACAGGTATGAGGCTAAAATCTCAATATCCAGAAGCCAGTGGATATACATAATTTGAGGGAAAATTGCAATGGTTTTGATCTCAATGTGTTTATTTTGTATGGGGAGTACTTCATTAATAGTTTGTATAGAGATAGCCTAAGAGTAAATATTTTGAAAACGCAAGTGAAACTTTATGTTTTTACTCTCAGATCTTCTCCCACACAGAAAATTTTTCTTTCAGCATTAAATGAACTGGTATGTGTTGCATGTGAGTGTATGTTGACAAACCAATTATTCAGGCAAAGGAAACCCACTTTGGGGCTGAATTACCTGGTTTGTATATCAGTCTTATTCATATTATCCATTTAATTATTTCTTTTGCATGTATAGTACACATGGCCAATGTGCATGTCCAAAGAATGATTTAATGCTTTAAAGGATTGAACCAGTAACTCACACACTGAACATTCAATTCTAAAAGATGATAAACTTTTCCTGAAAAACAGCAGTAATTGGAATTTGACCCAAACACTTCAAACTGATAAATTTAAAGCAATAAAGGAAATATGGATCAAATTGAGAAGGTTCAAAGGGATTTCTGGAGACTTCCCTGGTGGTGCAGTGGTTAAGAATCTGCCTGCCAATTCAGGGGACACAGGTTCAAGCCCTGGTCCGGGAAGATCCCACATGCCGCGGAGAAGCTAAGCCCATGCACCACAACTACTGAGCCCGCACACTGCAACTACTGAAGCCCACATGCCTAGAGCCCATGCTCTGCAACAAGAGAGGCCACTGCAATGAGAAGCCCACACACCGCAATGAAGAGTAGCCCCGGCTCGCCACAACTAGAGAAAGCCCACGCGCAGCAATGAAGAACCAACACAGCCAAAAATAAATAAATAAATAAACAAATAAATAAATATATAAATATATATATATATATATATATATAGTGAATCTATTTTTTAAAAAGAAGGGATTTCTGTTCCAGGATATGTTTGGCAAATGCCTGGAGCAGAGTGTGAAATACTCTATGTGTTAAATGTCTGATAATTGATAATTGATACGTCTGATAATTGGTCTCAAAGTCTGTAATAGGATTTAAAATTAGTCTAACTAAAATATTACCTTCTTTGAGTTAGCTAAGAGGGCCATCATTCTACTGTAAAGAAAAACTAAGAGCTTTTATGTTTGTTGGTTTCATAATTGTGAACCTGCTTTCCCAAACAGGACTTTTCATGTAAATATGGTAGTCAGGATATACAAGATTCCACCCAGAACTATCATTAAGATGGAAAAAGTCAGCTGAAATGGTTAGTGAAAAGCATCATACTCCTATTTTCATGTGTTTTTTCCTCATTGACTACCAGGCAGACATGGCCTGCCAGCCTACCCACCAGCTAGTTAACAAATACTAGTTTAAAACTACTGACCACTTACACACATGCACACACACACGGAATTCTTGGCTTTAAGAGAGTTTAAACAGTGATGTTGACTATAGGCCAAACGTTAACTCTTAAATTGTCTCTCTTTAAAAACATCTCAGTTTCAAGAGTTTCCATTTTTTAATTTTTTGGCCGCACTGCGCGGCTTGCAGGATCTCAGTTTCCCCACCAGGGATTGAGCCCTGGCCATGGCAGTGAAAGCCTGGAATCCTAACCAGTAAGCCACCAGGGAAGTCCCTCAAGAGTTTTTAAATGGATTCCTTATCCCAGGTCTTAATAGTTACCTGTGGAGGTGTGTGAGTTCCTATAGGGGGCTCCTAGTAACTCCAGAATGAAACCCATGTAATTATACTTTTGGTTACCCTCTGGTTATCTGCCAGGCAGATAGTTACTACTGAGTCTTAAAAAGTTGGTAGGCAAATGTGGGATCCTTTTGTCTCACACATGAGTGTAAAGTAACATAACTATGTTTTGATACGGTTTGTAAAGTTTGTTACCTCTCAATTGAAAAAGATCTCGAGTGAGATGATTGACTTTGTGAAAAAAATGACATTGAATAATAAATCTTCATCAGCTTTATTTTTTTAAAGATGTTTAAAATTTGAGATGTTTCCTACATAGGCTTTCTCAGCTTTTTATGAGCTTTATAGAATATTACATGGTTGAACAGCTCAAGATATAAAATTCTTCCTCCCCCTTAAAAAAAAAATGACCAAACCATACTGATTCCAGGAAATTCAATTTCCTGAAAAAAATTTATGAATGTTTTATAAGTACTTCTAATAATAATTGAAAATAAGAGATTGTACGACTAGCATGAATATATAATTTGTTAATAAATAATGTTACATACTATTCTATTTCTGAGCAAAGTTCACCTCATAATAAACGAATATCCTTAAAAACATACTGGGTAAAAATACTTAGCAAATGAGTATATCTAATGAAAGAGAAGATCAAGATATAGACAGAAATACTAGGTAATATTGCTAATTTTCCTGTCATCATTCAATTGTTCTGCTAGTATACCAGAAACTTCATGGCAGTTTTAAAGTTATTTTTATCCAGGAGAAAACCAATTGAAAATTACAGTCAATTCTGAGAAGAACATCCTGTAAGCTAGATAAGCCCTGAAATGAAAAGAAAAAAATCTTTTGGTGATTATTATTATTTATTATACATAGGTGCTTTAGAAATCTTTCCATATCACCAAAGACCTCCATCTCAACAAAAAACACCCGGAAGGAAAATAGAAAAGATGCTGATAATTCTATGAGAAGAGTTCTAATACGACTTAAAGCAAAGTCTCTTCAAAAATAACCTTAGGGGGCTTCCCTGGTGGCGCAGTGGTTGAGAATCTGCCTGCCAATGCAGGGGACACGGGTTCGAGCCCTGGTCTGGGAAGATCCCACATGCCGCAGAGCAACTAGGCCCGTGAGCCACAATTACTGAGCCTGCGCGTCTGGAGCCTGTGCTCCGCAACAAGAGAGGCCGCGATAGCGAGAGGCCCGCGCACCGCGATGAAGAGTGGCCCCCACTTGCCGCAACTAGAGAAAGTCCACGCACAGAAACGAAGACCCAACACAGCCATAAATAAAAAAAAACAAAAACAAAAACAAAAAAAACCTTATTCTCCTTGGTCTTTAAGAGAGTATAAATTCAGTTCTACAAAACTATATGGAATCAAAACCAATTTAGGCACAAATGAATCTCATTATATTATTTATGACATATGCATGAATTTGGACTTAAGGATCTTTTAAATGAATGGAGAATCACAGTTTTAAAGGCTTTTCATTTGAAAGTTGTAAATACTGCAAACGTTTTCACCCTACATAGGTTTTAGACTTCCTTAACATTACCATTCGAATGAAGTGACACCTTTCAAAATAAGCTTTTTAAAAAAAAATCCTGATGCACATGCTACCTATTGAAAACATTTTCGGAGGTATTAATTTACATTTAGAGCATCTTGGAAGTAGTCTCATGAAAAATAATATTTTAATTATAATTCTCTTTCATTAACAGAACAGTTAACAATATAGAAAGAATCCCCCTAAGAACAAATGGCTTTTTAACTAGAGCTTCTAAATTTAACTTCTTAGCAAATTTAATTTGCCCCTTTATTATTTCTATATATTTAAATTTCCAGAAAAAGATGTAAAAGTTTTGGATATTGCCAGAGCTGAGAAAAAAAATCTATATAAACATACAGTAAAATTCCACCTCATATAACATATATGCTTTAAATTTCTCTAGTTTGTTTGCGAATCAGGTTAGTATAGCAGAAGTTACCACCTTTTGGGTTCTCTTGCTTCATGTTTTGGCTTTGCTCCTCTAAGTTTCAACAGCATGTTTCTGACAAAACTGGAACTATCCATTCCTGTCTGTCAGAAGTTTCATCAGAGAGATTTATCAGACTGACGTTAGTCTTTAAAGAACACAGAATTTAAGGAACAGTTGAACAGCTTAATGTACTATTCTTTTTTTTCTCTATTTTGTATTTACTTTTTAAAAAAAATAATTAATTAATTAATTTATTTTTTAACATCTTTATTGGAGTATAATCGCTTTACAATGGTGTGTTAGTTTCTGCTGTATAACAAAGTGAATCAGCTATACATATACATATATCCGCATATCCTCTCCCTCTTGTGTCTCTCTCCCACCCTCCCTATCCCACCCCTCTAGGTGGTCACAAAGCACCAAGCTGATCTCCCTGTGCTATGCGGCTGCTTTCCACTAGTTATCTATTTTTAATGTACTATTCTTGAATATGATTTAGTCAGAAATCACATGGCACAAGGGCTGTTAATTACATAGCTGTATTTAATTCTAATTTTCTCATACTTTGCAAAGAAACCAGGATTTTAAAGTTACTAACCTTTCAATGGGTGTACCTTCCAGATGGTTTAATGCAACAAAGAGCTCAGCGAGAACTACTGGCAGCTTCCAGATGCCCATTGCTTCTCAAATTTTCTGAAAAGAATAATTCAGAATTGAAATCAAGAAATTTATTATAGTTCTGATTAATGGAATATTAAACTAGAGCTTACTTTAAAAAAATCTTTTTTAGAACATAATTTCCAAGGATCATACTTTTGATGTAGTCCCTTAACAATTTTCAAATATTTTCAAAATTTTCCCTTACCCAATTTCCTTCTTGAAACAATCTGGAAAATTAATATTATAGAACATTATCCCTTTAGCCTTTCTTTGAAATAAACCATATATTTAATCCCAAATTTGTTCTAATGCTAAATAAATAATACTATCCCAGCAACAGAAAATTCCTTACCTTTTAATGTCTCAGTGTCAGCAATATCAGAAAATACCTTTGTTAGCAAGGAAGCTTCATGAAAAACACCAAGCTTGCATCCACTGGAGCATTTACCCCCCGACTTGCTAACCAGTAATCCAGCTCTTATATACCCTTCACACCTTTCCCAGCTCTGACATCAGGCAGTTCAGAGAGACTCTGTCATTAGTTTCCATCCCTATAGATAGAAAGTACCTCATAGACAGCAGAAGCAGATGGGTCATTATTACATTAACACATCAGTGAATGTTAACGTAGTAGATACAGAGTATCTTGCTGGAATTAATGGTGTGTCACACACAGCGGAAACTTGAATTTGCCATCTTTGTAAAGTACCAGAGTGGATTTTCACGGATTAAAGAGAAGTTTGTAGTAAGGAATTGGTAAAAAGAAGAGATTAAGAATATCAACAATATGCTTATATGCAAAGAATGAAGCCAGGGACATTGAAGTGTCTACCTAAATTCAAATAATGCTAGGGGCTTAATTCCATGAACATTCAGTAGCAGATTGAGATATAAGGGCAAGCTACATAAAAAAAAAAAGACACAGAAGACAATTGAAAGCCATTTATAATGAAGTGGGAAGAGGAGGGTTAAAGGCATAATACAATTTTCAACCCGTAAATTCATTTGTCATCATTTAAATAGAGACACAACTGTAGCCAAGCAGTTTTTTCACTGACATTTTCTATTATCACATAGAAACATCACAATTATTTTGAAGGAAAGATTTAATTTATTTTTTATTTTTTCCAAATTGTTCTTTTTTTCCTGAATTTCTAAGTCATATTTAAGTTAATATTCTAAGTTATGACAGCTTAAGATCATATATAGCAGCTAAAACAAATTCCAACTGTCAGTGAAAATGTGCATGTCTGTATAATCTAGAAAAGGTAGAAGTTCTCCAAGTAAAATTTTAAGTTCTCTGACTTCATATATTTCTTTAAAGCTGAGTAATATAGTTTGAGGGTGTTTAGTAGAGATTTTAGGAGGAAAGAAACAAACTGTTTTCCAATCCTAGTTTTAATTAACAATGATTCTGAAATTTTAGTATTTCTTTGGAAATTACTGGTATTCCAAAGGGAAATATAAACTCACATGTTTTTGAAGAATAATGATTTCCTGTAAGAAGATAATTAATGTATTTAACAAAGTGTATATAATGATATAGAAATAATACAGAGACCCAGAGATGTTAAATAATATGTCCTATGTCACACGTTTAGTTTGAGTTGGATCCTGGACCAGAACTCAGTTTTTCTGATCCATGGTCTAGTGTTCATTTAGACCAAAATGCCTGCTTTTAACCTACATGTTTATTTATTTTCCTAATTTTTTCCCCTCTGAGATGTTAAAGATGACAAACATACATTCAAATATTAATTCTTTCATCACCTGGGAAGTAAATGTTATAAGGAAAATAATGTTCTACCTAAGAAAGGAACAGGTGGACCTGATATTTTTAAGGACTACCAAATGCCATGCACAGTTATTTAACTGATATGTGAGACCTCACTTCATCTGCACACCTCTAAGGTGGGTATCATTTGCCCCAATTGATAAATGATGAAACTGAGATTCAGAGAATATAAATTACTTGCTTAAGGTTGCACAGCTACCCAAGGACAAAGTGAAATTCAGATTCTCATCTGTCTGTCCCATGACATTTATTGCTTTGTTATAAAGGATCTCTATTCCCATAGACTGAATTACCAATTGCTTCTTGTAAATTTTGTATTTTATTATAACTCTTTGAATGATTTTGTTGTAGCTAGACATGGCCTTATGTTGGTTTTGTATAACGTTTGGGTAAGGTCAACATAGACCCCAATCTCAAACAATTTTAGGTCTTACATGCTTCCTATAGCAATGAAAGTCACGCTGGTAGTGATGATTTAGATAATCTTTATGAGGCAACTCCATTATCAGATCCTAAGCTCCTCCCTGCAGGACAAACATCACTATCACTCATTTTTATATTCCCTCTAGCCTTGCTAATCAAAAATGCGAATAAGGTGCTGGTAGCTTTGACATCACACAGGAGCGTTTCAGAAACACCTAATCTCAGACCCCATCCCACATCTTCTGAATCAGAATGTGCATGTAAAAACAGATCTCCTCAGTGGTTATATGCACACTTTTGAGAAAAAACTGTCCTATTGTACATTCCATTCACTGATCGATTCAGTCAGGAGTGATTAAGGACCTACTCTGTGACAGGGGATATTCTAGGTACTAGAGATACAACAGTGAACAAAGCAAAGTTCCTGGTCTCATGCAGCTTAGAGCCTGTGGCGGAAACAAAGATAAGCAAGTGAATAAGTAAATAAATACGCAATTACAAATGGCACATACTGTGGAGAGAATTGACATGGTGGTGAGAGAAAGAAAAAATGGCAGCACTTAACTTGAATCCTAAAGCATGAGAGAAAACCAAGGGAAGAGTGCTGGGGAAATGTTCAAGGCCAGAGAAGCAGCATGTGCGAATGCAAGTGGAGGAACAAGAAAGTGGTAGAAAGATGATGCTGGAGACAGAAGCAGGAGCCCGAAGATGCAGGGCTCAGAGGCTGAGCTGACTTTGGAGTTATTCAGAGGCCAATCCGAAGCTATTGAAGGGGGCCAAGCAGGGGTGTGACTTGTTGTACTCAGCACCTTTAAAACATCAGCCTGACTGCCGTGTGTGGAACGGATCAGAGGGTGGCAAGAGTGAAAACAGGACATCTGTTGGGAGACTAGGTAGTATTCCAGGTGAGAGATGATGAAGGCATGGACTTCAGAAGACTTAGAGAAGTAAACGGCTTCAAATCATATCTGGGGTCATGACATGATGTGGAAAGGATTAGGTATGGGGAACAAATGAGAGGGAATTGAGGATACAGGTGAGTGCCAGGTGAGGATATAATACATAATATGAATGAATGGTCTTCGTATAAAATTTTTAAAAAGTAAAAGATTTTTTAAGTGTCTTTTAAAAAATAATTTCTAGTTTGACCGAAAGTGTGTGTGTTCACAATTTAAAACACCCAAACGGTATTACAATCAAAACAGCAGTCCTCTGCCTTCCTTCTGCCTACCTCTGAATTTTGGGGAGGGGGGAAGCCCAATTGGTGGGCCCATGGGTGGTCTCATACCAGGTGGAGGAGCCATAACGCCTGGAGCTGGGGTTGCTGGGCCAACAGGTGTGGGTGGAGTCCCATGCCTTGGTGAGTCCTGAGTTGGGGCTCCGGCAGTGCTGGGAGAAGCAGCCACTGCAGCAGCGGCTACAGTGCCTCTTCCCTGGACTCATTACCTGTTGGGATGGCCTCCCAACCCCTCGGACAGGACCTGCTCATCCAGCAGGAGCCTGGGGAATTGGAACACTAGCTGGTACACTTCAGTCAGCTGCCTTGCCAACCCCAGGGCCTCTTGTAGTTCCAGCAAGTGGTACCCAAACAATGTCAGTATACTTGGGGGTTTACCCTCCACAGTCACAGAAACCAAGTTCTCTATGTGGCAACCCCAGACTCCAAACCTGCTTTTCTTCATGCTCTGGCTGCTTTGCATTCTTTAACCTGATCTCCTTGATCTCATCCCTGTCACAGAGGATCAAGTTCACATGTTTGTCAAAAGCCTTAAAGATGCCAGTGAAGATTTGGCCGTCTTGCAAGATACATCTCAACCTACAGTTAACGCACTGCAGCACCTTGCTGCTCTTTCCATAGTCATGGTTGATGTTCCCCCAAAGATAATGTCCCCTGGAAGGTTTCAGGATCCTTGAGACCTCAGGGAAGGCTACAGTTAGAGCTATGACGCAGGTTCTCCTACAAACAAGGCAAGCTGGGGCAGAAGCTTCAAAGAGTAGATAGAGCATGGGGTTTTTTTTTGCTCCAATCAGCTACCTGGCTATTCCAGTACAGCTTTACCCACCTCTTGGTGTCTCAGCCAAGAATGTCCATGTCAATTTTGCCTTAAAATCTACCACGGGTACTTGCTGCTGCTGAGATCTCTGCGGGCACAGTGGACACTCTTGATCGCTTGGTGAGGTTGTCCTTCTACGTGTGACTTGAACTTCCACCTCCGGTACGTGCCTGTTCTGTGGTCCGTTTCAGGTGTGAGCAGTCCCTGGCCTGCTCCATCGCTCCGCTGGCTGTTCTTCAAAGCAGAGCATTAGGCATCACTGGTTGCTTCACTCGGCTCCTCCAAAAGTCTTTTGAGGATTAGATTTATTAGTTTAATCTTATGTATTTTTTTCTCACTGGTTTTCCATATCTTTACTTTTTTGAACATCTTAGAAATATCCTAAACTTGATAGACTAACTTTTCCATTTAAAAATCAACTTTGGCAATCATATATTTTCTTAATTTTCAAGATCTCTTGCCTTTTGAATAGCACCTCGGTTTTGTTTCATTGATGTAAACTCCATTCTTATCTACGAGGATACTATTTACAGCTTTCTCTCTCTCTCTCTCTCTTTTTTTTTTTTTTCAATTCTTGTCCCTTTGTGGTCTCTATTTCCTTCAGTTCCTTTTTGTTTACCTTTGAATGTTTGTTTTGGTCTTTGTATTTCTTACTGGAGCTTTCTTTAAGTATCTGATGATCCTTAGCTATCCCTTTATTTATTTTTATATTGTTGTTTCACATCTTTATTTAGGTACTATAGAAATAAAATAAACTGCACATATGTAAAGTGGACAATTTGATTGGTTTTCACAAATTTATACACCCCTGAAACCATCACTGCAAACCATCACCACAACCAGATGTACAGATGTTTCCATCTTCCAAAAAGTTGTCTTGTGCACTTTTGTAGTTTATCCCTCGTTCCACTCCTTCATTCTCCTCTATTCCTTTACCCCCTCGCTGGGCAACCACTGATGTGCTTTTTGTTCTTGTACACGTTTGCATTTTCTAGAATTTTCTATAAATGGAATAGTACAGAATGTACTCTTTGCCTGGCTTTTTTTTTTTTTTTTTTTTTCGCTCAGCGTAATGAATTTGAGATTTCTCTGCCTTCTATATCAATAATTTTCCTTTTTCTTGCTGAGGAGTATTGCTTCTTGTTAACATTGCTCTCTTAGCCTTATGGAGACTGAAACATAAGTCATTATATCTCCTCAGGTTTTTTTCCATCTTGCATAGATGTGTAGCTGTCTTCTGCCTGTAACTTTTCTCTCTCATTCTCTTTGTCTTTGTGGATTCATATTCTTTTTATCTCTTTGCTGTCATTTTAAGATTGGCGTGATTAAATGAAGTCTAACATTGCATGTTGATTCCTTCAAGAAGTATTCCGTGGCTTGGGAAGATATTTAGAATTTTTTCCTAACAAGCTTTACTTTTTATCTTTATTCTTTTTACATTAAAAATAAAATTTCATTCCCTGTTTATAGGCTTCAAACTTAACAATTAATTTTTGATTATAAAAATTTAAAAAGGAGTAAAAAATTGAAAGATATGATGAACTAGTGATAAATAAAACAAAAGATACAAAATTGTTAATATATACAGTATTTACATATGAAAATAGAACACAGTAACAGTTTTTGTGTTAGAGTTCCAGGTTATGACTGATTTTTCTCTAAGCATTTTTTATGTTGCTACATAGTTTTAAAACTATCTCCTTAATGGATTGCCAAACATAGTGTGAAGATGGTATCAGTGTTCTAAACATTCTCAGAAATGTGTTTTAAATCTGTGTTACATGGTGTCAAATAATTCTTCTATTATTCCACTCCACCATGAAGATATAAGTAAGATTATTTTCTATGCAAAAAGCTACAAATTAGCAAGCTGAGTGATTTTCTGACACACACTCTCTCACCTCTTTGTACCACAGAATCACTTTGCTGGAAAGTAATTTAGAATTGCCATTGTTTTCACACCACACGTAGTCATTCTTTCCTGCCATCCTTTAAAATGCAGCATAGGAATTTTTAAGTCCCTAAAGTGAAAAATGCCTTTTCCAACATTCCCTTCACATGTCCTACCAGATTCAAAAGGCATGAATAGTATATTTGTTTGTTTGTTAATTTATTTAATTTTTATTTTTATCAAAGTATAGTTGACTTACAATTTTATAGTTTCAGGTTTACAACATAGTGATTCAATATTTTTATAGACTATATTAGGGTATGTTCCATGTGCACCTGAACAGAATGCAAATTCTGCTGTTTTTGGATGGAAAGTTGTATGAATATCTATTAAATCCGTTTGGCCTAATGTGTCATTTAAGGGTACTGTCTCCTTATTGATTTTCTGTTTGGATGACCTATCCATTGACGTAAGTGGGGTATTAAAGTCCCTTACTATTATAGTATTACTGTCAATTTCTCTGTTAATATTTACGTTATATATTTAGGTGCTCCTATATTAGGTGCATATATGTTTATGACTGTTATATCCTCTTTTGGATTGACCCCTTTATCATTATATAATGTCTTTCTCTGCTTTTTTTTTTTTTTAATAGACTTTGTTTTAAACTCTAAGTAGTCTGATATAAGTATTGCTACCCTAGCTTTCTTTTGATTTCCATCTGCCTGTAATATATCTTTCCATCCCCTCACTTTCACTCTGTGTGTGTCTTTAGATCTGAAATAAGTCTCTTGTAGACAGAATATAGATGGGTCGTGTTTTCTTAATCCGATCAGCCACCCTATGACTTTTGATTGGAGCATTTAATCCATTGACATTTAAAGTGATTATTGATAGGTATGTACTTATTGCCTTTTTGTAAGTTGTTTTCTGGTTGTTTTTGTAGTTCTTCTCTCTTCTCTTCTTTTTTTAGTTGCTTCCCTTGTGGTTTGATGATTTTCTTAAGTGTTATGTTTGGATTCCTTTTTCTCTCCCTTTTTATTTCTATTGCAGGTTTTTGATTTGCAGTTACCATGAATTTCATATATGTCAACATTTAACTATATCTACTTGTTTTAAGTTGATAGTCATTTAAATTCAAACACATTCTAAAAGATATATTTTTTGCTTCCCCTTCCCCCCACATTTTGTGTTTTTGATGCCATATTTTGCATCTTCTATGTCTGTCTCTTAACTGTTTATTGTAGTGATAGTTGAGTTTACAATTTTTGTCTTTTAACCTCTGTTCTAGCTCATTTAAGTGGTTGATCCACTGCCCTTACTATACCTTTGCTGTTACCAGTGAGATTTTTCTCTTCCTATATTTTCTTATTTGCTATAACATTTTCTTTTTCACTTAAAGAAAACCCTTTAACATTTCTTGTAAGAACCATTTAGTGGTCATAAACTCTTTTAGCAGAAAGTTTGTCTGGAGAACTATCTCTTTTTCAATTTCAATTCTGAATGGTAACCTTGCTGGGTAGAGTATTTTAGGTTGTAGGTTTTTTCTTTTCAGCACTTTAAATACACCATGCCACTCCCTTCTGGCCTTCAAAGTTTCTGCTGAAAAATCAGCTGACATCCTTCTGGGGATTCCCTTGTATGTGGCTCTTTGTTTTTCTCTTACTGCGTTTAAAATTCTCGTTACCTTTGACTTTTGCCATTTTAATTATGATACATGTTTGTGTGGGTCTCTTTGGGTTCATCTTGTTTGGGACTCTCTGCTTCCCAGACATGGATATCTGTTTTCCTCTTCAGGTTCAGGATTTTTTCAGCCATAATTTCATCAAACCCATTTTCTGCCCTCTTTTCTCTCTCTTCTACATCCAAGACCCCTCTAGTGCAAATGTTAGTATGCTTGATGTTCCAGAGGTCTCCTGAACTATTCTCATTTTTTAAAAATTTTGTTTTTCTTTTTACTGTTCTGATTGGATTTCCACTATTGTATCTGCCAGGTCACTTACGCATTCTTCTGTATCACCTAGTCTGCTGTTAATTTCTTCTAGTGTATTTTTCATTTCAGTTATTGTATTCTTCAACTCTAACTGGTTCTTTTTTTATATCTTCCAGTCCTTTGTTGAAGTTCTCACTGTGTTCTTCTATTCTTTTCCCAAGTTCAGTTAGCATTATTATTATTGCTTTGAACTCTTTATCAGGTAAATTATTTATCTCCATGTCATATAGGTTTTTTTTTCCGTTTTTTTTTCTTGTTCATTCATTGGAAGCATATTCCTCTGTCTTCTCATATTTCTCTGTCTCTATGAAATTAGGTGAAATTGTTACCTATCCTGGACTTGAAGGTGTGTCCTTGTGTGGGAGAGTCCCTATGCAGTCTATCTGTGCCCAGTGGCTTTGGTGGGAAAGATGGGTCTGAAGTGAGCACAGGCTGTGACTTCTCCTGGGTTGTGCTGGCAGCCACGACATTGGTGGGAAGTAAGGTTGGAGTCGGAGGGGCTAGAGTTGGAGGCAGGTGCAAGCCAGGGCTTCACCTAGGTTCAGTGGTGGTCACTGCCCTACTGTGGGTGGGTCCGGGGCCCTGAGGCACTGAGGCTGCACTTCTTAGCTGTCTCTGGGTCTCTGCCTTGCTCAGAGGCAGGGTCAGGGCCCAAGGAATTTGAGCCACACTTGGCTATAGGCAGTGCTGGCCCTGAGCTGGCTCTGCTCTTCCCTGGTGTGTGCACACGCATTTGCAATGGTGATCTTTGCCCTAGTGGGAGAAGTGCTGGAGCAGACCAGGCCGGAGCAGGAGTTCAGTGCAGGCTGGAGTGCACACCGGGGCAGTTCTGGCAGGCTGGCCAAAGCCCCTGGCAGTTTTCAATCTGATGTCTCTGTGCTGGGCCTGAGAGCAAGCAAGTTTGTTATGCACTCTTCAAGAGGGTGCAGGTTCTGACCAAATCTCTTCTCTTCCCTTCCTACCAAACTCCATGTGGTTTATTCTTTACAGCCTTCGTTGTAAAAGAGTTGTTCTTCAGGTTGTTCTCAGCAAGAGTTGCTCTGTATGTAGTTGTAGCTTTAATATGTTCATGGGGGGATGGGCGCTCAGGGTCTTCCTACTCTGTCATCTTGATCCTGCCCCCTCATGAGTAGTATTTTGAAAAGAGACAGGAGCCAACCCCATTCCTGCTGAAGTTTAGGGGAGTATGAACAATGCCTTCTCACTCAGAGCTTTGTTTTATTTTTATGCTTTTGTGGTGAGTTCAGTGTTTAATGGCTTGCAACTTTATATTTTAAAAGTGTCTCAAGAAACTATCTTAATGAATGCTTGGACCAAATTTTGGTAATATTAAGCAGTATAGAATAAATGTTATTATTAATATAACAGAACTAATCCCAAAGATATCTATTATATTAAGAAATACATGGGCTTACCTTACTTACTAAAAGAAGGATATTTCAGATAACCCACAAAAAAAATCCCAACTGTATGCTCTGTATAAAAGACATACTTTCCATCCTGTTTTAATAGTTTGAAAAATGATGCATTTTTAAGGACTTCTAAGATCCTGTTAATTCAGACATATGGATTAGGAGCTTTTGAAAGGCCTGATGTTCCCCCAAAATCAAAACAAAATAAGCACACAAGCAAATGAACAACAATCTCTGAGTTAGAAGAGACTGCCAGGAGAATTTAATTTACTCTCCTTTAATGCTTGAATTATTCATTCAATAATATTTGGAGCATCTGTTGGGTACTAAACTCTTAAGTATAGTCTAGTTTGCAATTGGGGCAACTAAATAAAAACTAGCAATGATGTTTTCAACCTGCTGGAAAAAATACCACAAACTGACTTAAACAACAGAAATTTATTGTCTCATTGTTCTGGAGGCTGGAAGTCTGAGATCAAGATGTTGACAGGATTGGTTCCTTCTGAGGGCTGTGCTATATCTTTCCCCACCTTCTCGTAGTTTGCTGGCAAATCTTTGGTGTTTCTTGGCTTGTAGAAGTGTCACTCTTATCACAGTCTTCATTTCCATTTGAATTCCCTTGTGTGTATATGTCTCTGTTTCCAAATTTCCTTTTTTTTTTTTTTTTTATTAAGACAACAGTTATATTGGATTAGGGAACCAAACTACTCCAGTATGACTTTGTCTTAACAAACTACAACTCCAGTGACCCCATTTCCAAATATGGTTACATTCTGAGGTACTATTAGAACTTCAACTTATAAATTTGGAGGGTGGGGAAATAATTCAACCCATAGCAGTTGTTTTCTAGAAATTCTGCAAAAATTTTTGTTTGTGTGTTTTAAATTCTCTCCTCTAACTCAAAGGTTTTCTTTCTTTCTTTTTTTTTTAGTCTTTCTCAGTGGAGGAGTTTCTTTTATTGTTTTGTGGTCAAGCAATATTTTCTGTGTTATTTATATTTTAGACTTTATTAAATTTTTTTGTGATCAGATACATGGTTAGTTTTAGTAAAGCTTCCATAAGCACTTGGAAAAAGCTGTATTTTCTCATTCAGGTACAAAATTCAATATATATCCATATCACCTCCTTTATTGAAAACATTATTTAAGTCTTCTGAATCCTTTCTTATGCTTTTCATTTTGCTATGCCTTGGACTTGGGGGGAGAAATAAGTTGCTATTGTTTATTTCTCTCTCTGAATGTCTCTGCCTATCTATCTTTGCATTTCCTGAATTTCCTGCTTTATGAAATTGCCGTACTCCCACTGGGTGCATAGAAATACATAACACATCTTCACTGTGAATTGTTCTTTTTAGTACCTTTAACATGCCTTTTGCTCTGAATTTTAATGCCTTTTGCTCTGAATTTTACCTTGTCAGATATTATGATCATGACTTCTGCTATTTCTTTTTTTTTTTTCTCTTTTCTTTTTTTGGATATCATTGCCAATTCTTTTATTCTTTCTGAATAACTTTGTATTTAGTGTGTCTTTTATACACAGCATAAAGTGGGGATTTGTTTTGTGAGTTATCTGAAAAAATATCTTTCTTTTAATAAGTAAGTTAAGTTCATGTATTTCTTGATATAATAGATATGTTTGGTCTTAGTTTTGTCATATTAATAATGACATTTATTCTATAGTGCTTAATTTATCAGACTTTGATCCAAGCATTTTATATATATTATTTAATCCTTACACAAATCCTCATTTTTAAATATATGATGAAACTGAGGTACAGAGAGGATAGTAACACACCCAAGGCTACAGAGGGAGTTAGTGGTAGAGCTGGGATTCAAATTTAGTCTAGTTCCTGAATCTTGTCTTTTATTGACTGCATTATATAGCCTCTTTATTTTGTACTTTTTATGCTAACTCTGGGTAATTAATTTCCTAAGATTGATTTTTCAATTCACAAATTATCTCTTTCATCTGTATCTGATATGCTGATACCCATTCCGTGTGTTTTTAATATCAAAGATTAAGTTGTTCTAGTTTTAAATACGTCTTGGTCATTTTTAAGAGTCGTTTTAGGTTGATTTAAAAACAGTGCATTTATTTTGTTTTTAATCATTTCATAGATGGTCAGTCAATATTGTTTATCTGATTATCTCAACATATTTTCCTTGGAAATTTGGTCTGTATTTTGTTTCTGATGACTCTCAGTGGCAGTGGCTTGATTTGTGTTTATAAGATCATATGCTCTTTTTTTTAAATTCTTTTTTTAAAATTAATTTATTTATTTTTGGCTGCCTTGGGTCTTTGTTGCTGCGCACAGGCTTTCTCTAGCTGCAGTGAGCGGGGGCTACTCTTGTTGCGGTGCGCAGGCTTCTCATTGCGGTGGCTTCTCATTGTTGTGGAGCATGGGCTCTAGGTGCACAGGCTTCAGTAGTTGCAGCACGTGGGCTCAGTAGTTGTGGCGCACGGGCTTAGTTGCTCCACAGCTTGTGGGATCTTTCTGGACCAGGGCTCAAACCTGTGTCCCCTGCATTGGCAGGCAGATTCTTAACCACTGCGCCACCACGGAAGTCCAAGATCATATGTTCTTCAACTAAATCTGTGGGAATCCTAAGCGCCCATATTGGGGATGCTCCCTTAGAGAGGATATGGTTTATTTGCCACTGTCCAGAATTTGCTGACATCTGAGATCACTTAAGCTCCAAGGAGGGTCAAGGTAATACAGGAGACTCACATTAGCTTCCAACCTTGAGACACACCCAAAGCTTAGGACTTCAAGATCTCAGGACTCCTATTATTATTTGTTCCCATAGAGACTTTCTTTCACTTACTGTTTACTCATGGCTCTCTGCTCAGATTTCATTTCATTGCTTCCCCCATCACACTCAGATTTCCTTTCCTTCTTGTGAGATTAGCCATGCCTTAAAAATGTTTGTCTTAATTTGTCCAGGTTCTAGTTGTCTTTTAGTGGGAGGGCCCTTCAGTATAACTTCATACTACAAAAGCAGAAGTGTGTATGCATATTTTAAGGACTTCCAATCTATATAGTCAAATTGCCCTCTAGAAAGCTTATAATAATTTACACTCCATTAGCAGTGTACTAGGATACACTTTATTCTTAAGTTTGCTAACACAGCATATTGTTTAGAAAAAAAAAATACCCATAAATCACAAGAAAATGGAAAGTAGTATCTTTATATTAACGTAAAATTTTTTTTTTATTTTATATTGGAGTATAGTTGATTTACAATGTTGTGTTAGTTTTAGGTGTACAGCAAAGTGATTTAGTTATACATATACATATATTTATTCTTTATCAGATTATCTTAACTATTTTTAAAAATTACTAGTGAAGTTTAAAAAAATTTAAGTGTTTCTTCGGGTCATTTATGCAATTTATTTTTTAATCACTTAGACATATGGATTTGGATATCAGGATAGGTCTGATCTGGATATAGAAAGTCTTAGACATGGATTATATAATCCAAGGAGAGCATGTACAACAAGAATAAATTACGACAAAGTATATCTTAGGAAACATCAAAATTTATGAGTCATTTTGAGGAGTAGGGGCCAGAGGAAGAGATGGGAGTGCTCAAATATGACTTATTGGGAGAAAAAAGTGATGTCAGAAATCAATGAAAGAGAAAGTCCAAGAAGGAAAATCTTGGTATGAATGTCACATTATGCAGATAAATAACATAGGATGAAGACTAAAAAATAGAAATTTGAGGTCAGCCAGTAAAAGTTCACTGCTGACTATAACTTGGGTGCATTCAATGCTTGGTATGGACAGACACAATATAATGGCATAGCGTGACAGTCCTGAAATGTTACTGATATAGATCACTGGATCTTAACATATTGAGAATCAAGCATCCTTTTAAGACTCTGATGGGGAAAATGAGCTCTGTTTTTCTGGAAAATGTGGATTTGAACATGCAATTTAAATTTTGAGCACAATATCTAGAAATTCATATTCCCTCTGACAACCTCCTTTATATAGATTCCCCTACTGTAACCTCATGGCAGACTTTTGATCATAAAGGCAAGAAGAAAGACAGACCAATAGCTTCAGGAGAGGTTAGCGTTAGGTTAAGATAACAGGTCAAAAAAGGCCTGGCACTTACTAACTACATATTCAATAAATGTTTTTTGACTTTTCAGCAGGATAGGAGAGTTTGGTAAGACGGGAGAGGGAAAAGATAATTGTTGGTATAGTGTCCCCAGAGAACTGGGAGGCAATGGGATTGTGAATATAGTGGAGAGGATAGTCTTATGGGGATGAGGGAAGCAGACATTAGAAATGTGTGTTTTTCAGAAACTGCTTTGAGTCAGGCATTGTGTTAGAACATGTTTGTACAATACCTCACTTAATCTTTAAACAACCCTGTGAAGTAGGAAATGTTAGCTTTTACAGATGAACATTTGAATGTTTAGAGAGATTACATAACTTTTTCAAATTCATGTTAGAAAGTGGCAAGGAGAAGAGTCTAACCTCCATGTGTCACACAACAAAACTGCCACACCTGGTACAGTTATACAGAAATTAAGGAATTAATTACTATCGCTAAGATTGGACTTGGAGGGGAGGGAAATTTGGGAAATTGGAGTCTCTATTTTCATTGTCAAACTGTTACCAAACTCAGGTTCAGCTGTTCGCAGGTTGAAAGCCAATAAGTGAGAGACAAGTGTTGGTGGGAAAAGGAAAGCTTGCTTTATTCAGAAGGCCAGCAACCTGGGGAGAAGGTGGACTTGTGTCCCAGAACCAGCTTTGAAGATTCTGCTTGGCCATGAAAGTTTTTAAAGAGAAAAAAGAGGAAAAAAATCTCAGTTAATCACTGAAGTAGGGGGTCAGATTCTTTACCATCTTCCATAGTGTGCAGGCTTGTTGACTTCTTGTGATCTTTCTTTAGATGCTATCTTGTTCATGCAGTCAGCTCACAGGGTTACTGAAGGGGAAGCTGGAGGAAAGATCTAGTCCTCCGTTAATTACTTATTCTTCATTCCTACTTCTTCAATCTAAGAAAAAAATCAACAGGTTAGACAAGGCATGGTGTGATCAAAAGATTTGAGAGGTGTGCTGGGGTGGGAGATTGCTGAAGTGTGGAGGCACCTGGTATAAAGGTTAAGTTAAAATACAGCTTTTGCTAAAGTGACAACAAAAAGGGCCTCCTGCAAAGAGCTGCTTCCTGCAAAGGGCTGCTTACAAAACGGCAGAATGATCCACTGAGAATGACCATTAGCCTGGCCTACTCCTCTCTACTGACTTGTCAGCACTGTCCCTTGGATGCCTGGATGGATGTCACACAGTCCTGCAGCCCCTGGGCCCTGCATCCTGCCCCACTCCAGGTCTGACAGCATTGGAAGCTGGGATTGACGCAAACCTCTGGGAAAGAGCCAAGTTGTTCACAGGAGATTTTCAAATATGAGCTAAATGAAAAGGGAGAACAAAAAGAACATAAAAGATCCATCAGAGCAATCATGTATTATTTCTTACCAAAGCCACCCAGCTTTGATTTTATTTTTGTTGTTAGTTTGTTTTTTCCTAAGACCACTCAGTGAGTACAGAAAGAAGCTGTGGAATTGTCCATGTTGTAGAAGCCTTAGGACTAACTTTTTTCCCCTCTGTACAATATTACCGTCTATTTTGGTTCAGCAGATTATTAGCTATTTGAAACCTTATTTACATTTTTTGTTTTGTTTTATATTCAGGAACACTTCATAAATAATATTACTTTTGTTGTTTGTATTTGAGTTTTATTATAATTTGATCTAAAGCTAAGTAACTTCCAAGCTAAGTTGATATGTGATAGAAATTAACTGGTTCCAAATAGTCATTTTTTGTTGCTGTTGTGAATACTGTGGTTGGATATAATTATAGAGATGAGTTTTAAGGGATAATGTGTATAGTCAAAAGAACTCTGGTTTAGATTTGATTATTTAAGCAGATCTGATAATAATTTGAGAGTGATACTCTGTGATTAAGTTGTAACACTGCTCAGAGAAGTGGCATATGATTAAGGTTGAAATCTAGCTATTTTATATTCACTGTTAAAAAAGTTTAATAACCTATGCCAAAAATTCCTTTAAAGATTAGTGGTTTCCCTCTAAGTGTAAATTGATTGGTTGACAAAATTGCCAAGTTCACTGAGATATTTTTACCTACATCCACTCATACTCCTCCCATCCCCACTCCCATGGAAACAGTCAAACAACCAATGAACCAACCAAACAGCAGAGGAACAGGGAAAGAGTATTTTTATTTTAATGTGTTTCAGCATAAATGGATTGAAGCTATTTGTTGCACTAGACTTTTGGCTGTGGGTGGAAAAGCCAACATCTATGTATTCTGAAAATATACGGTGAGTTTCAGAGTCCCACCACAACAAAGTGTTATGTGTAAACAGCAGATGACAGACAAAAAGGAGTGTTTACCTGTGGGCAGCCATGAAGGGCTCATTGAGAGTGAGTGATGTTTTTGGACACACACTCAGCCATAAGATCACCCTTATTAGGAAGACTCAAAATGTTCAATTTAGAGATTCCCTCAGTCAGATGACCTAATTGAAATCACATGAAGGGAGAGATGTAGGGTAATGATCCAGTTACTGGGAAAATAGAATAGGATTAGTTGGGATTTTACTGACACTACAGAAATGGGGCCACCAGACTAAAGCCCCTTAGGGCTTAGAATTTCATCTAATTGCTACCATGCACCCCTCCTAATCCTTCCTCTCTTTGCATTTCCAGAGATAAATTCAGTTTTGGCGATGTAGGTCTGGACTGAAGTGCTTGGTGAAGTACAATTCTAAGCTGTCAATCTTTGAAATAAAACAGCAAACCTTCCTTTTAAAGACTATCCTGAAATGCAAAGGGAGGAAAGGCCAGGAGGGCTGGATGATACCAATTAGACAAAATTCTAAGGGGTTTGTCATTAAAGCCCTAAGGAGCTTTAGTCTGGTAGCTCCGCATGCAATGGAGGACGTTATGCTACAGGAAATAATCAACCAGTCACGGAAGGACAAATAAGGTGTGATTCTACTTATATGGGGTACCTAAGATAGTTTAACTCCTAGAAACAGAGCAGAATGGTGGTTTCCTGGGGCTGGGAGCAGGGGGAAATGGAGAGCTACTATTCAACAGGTATAAAGTTCCAGTTACACAAGATGAATAAGTTCTAGAGATCTGTTGTGTAACATTGTGCTTATATTAACAATACTGTATTGCATCCTTAGACATTTAAGAGGGTAGATCTCATGTCAATTGTTCTTACCACAATAAAAACAAAACAAAGCAAAACAGAAATAAAATAAAACAAAAATAAAATGTGGACTGTTAAAACCAAGATAAAACCAAATCAAACAAAAACCCCAGCAAGCGATTAAGAGGCCGATGGCAATTGGAGACCTGCCATTTTCTGTAACAATATAGGGATCTGAGGGCATCTTGAATCCCTCTCAATCTGTCCTACAGATTTTGTCCCAAGATTTTAAGTCACAGACTGTCAAGACTTCTTTGAAACCCAGGAGAAAACTCCTAAGGCCAAGTTCAAATCAGTACAAACTAAGACCCAAAGGCCAAGGGCATGTTGGTGGGCTTCCAGGGCATTTGTCTGATCTCAGTTATTTGGGGACATAAGAAAGCCTGGTGTTGGTGCATTTCAAATAGTCCCTTGATTCACGGTTCCTTCCAAAACTTTTAACATTTTCCAGTAATGTTTATAAGTATTGTAAGGCATTTTAGAAAGTGCAAGACACCAAATGTGTGTTGTTTGTGGAGACACTTTGAACTCTCCTGAGCTGGGTGAGAGTTTTCTTTAGGTCTGAGGCCCAGGAATATGTTGTAGGTGAACTAGAGACCACACTTTGAGAAACTGCACAAATGAAACAAGACAACTTGCTTTTCATCGTCACCACACCCTGAACTCTGTGACCTCCGGGCTTGTACCTCTCATGTTATGGATGGAGCACGGTTCACTGTGTCATGTAATTGTCTACATCTCTTATCTACTGGCTTCTAAGGTGCTTCAAAGTGAGGGGTACTGATTGCTAACTTCTCATTACCCAATGCCTCTTAGCAGAGTGCCTCGGACACATTTAGTCACCTTGTTATTTTAGTGTGATGTCATATGTGTTTCAGTTTTTCCCAGATTCTTGTTTGCTATTAATAGCCTTTATTTTTTTGTTTGTGGTTGTTGCTCTAAACTTTAATTTTTTAAATATAGGTATTTTGCCTCGAGTTTTATGTTTAGAAATAACTTTTTCTCCATCATAGCCTATAAATGGTCATAAAAAATTCCTGCTAGAGGTTCTTTGTGCATTTCATTTGGGATATGGAATGAAGGGAGAATTTAATTTTTTTCTTATAGTAATCAACTATCTCAAAGAAAAGTAATAACACTAATAAATAATTGAGTTGAATGGATAATAAAAATAAAGAGATAAAGAGTCATATGGCTTGATCATTTGTGGCTTGATACAAGATTCAGTGAATATTGGGCCTGAGGACAAGGAATGATATATGTAAATTCCTACTTATTCTGGCAGTCTGAAGACATGTTACACTAATGCAAGACCAACCATTCATTTAGTCATCTTTGATTTGGTTGAGATTTCTTGAATCCACATTTTTGAACTGCCTAGTAGTAGGTAGGTAGTACACGTTCCAAACTCAGCACCAACTGGGAATTGTGGGTATAAAAATATGGTAAAACCATAGGCTGGGCAACAGCTGAGACATGAAACAAGAAACGTTTCTGATCAGTAAGAATGGTACTTACATTCTTATGGTGAAGTACAGACAATTATTGCAAATGCAGGTAGAAAAGCTCATGAAATGGTCTGAGGTTACTGATTCACTTCAATACCCAACCCACTGCTTTGCACCCTTTGTACCAAATAAATTGCACTTGAGGAAACAGATCAATTTGGGCTAACTTATGTACCAACAATGAAGTTTTAAGCAAGTTTTCTTCAAAGTTGTTTCCTTTTTAACAATCAACTTTTTTCCAATTCAAATTACCAAAAGAATGACAATTCCTCTGTACCTTAAAACACTCTTCACCTTTCAAAATGATACAGTCTTGACAGATGGGCTATAAATAGTGGCTTTTCCCCCTGTAGTTCAAAATAAGTCTGAACTTGGGATCAGTCATATTACTAAGAGCTTCCCACAAGGAGTGAAGGAAATGCTCTACCTTACGCAGGTGGATTTACATTGCAATTACCATAAAATACAATGAACCTACTATTAATGTCACAATGGCATGTGTATGGCTTGCTAGCTCATCTTGTTTCCAAATGAAGTGTATTGGAAAATGTGGGTGTTTCTTTTCCAGTGGAGTGGAGCAGACAGCCTTGGTTATATCTTTGCAGATTCAGAATATACAGTATCTGATGATATTGGAGTTTGGGTCACACAACAGGCCAAATTCCAGGCAAAGGGAAACTGCTTTGGAATCTATAACTAGTTTTTTGCTTTGCTTTTTAAAATAACTAGGTATTTATCACTGCTGGGAAGATGTCTATACCAAAGGTTTTGCTGAAACTGGGTTAAAAAATAGTCATATATGCAAATACCATATGATATCACTTATATGTGGAATCTAAAATATGACACAAATGAACTTATCTACGAAACAGAAACAGACTCACAGACATAGAGAACACACTTGTGGTTGCCAAGAAGGGGTGCGGTGGAGGAGGGATGGATTGAGAGTTTGGGGTTAGCAGATGCAAACTATTATATAGAATGGATAAACAACAAGGTCCTACTGTATAGCACAGGGAACTATATTCAATATCTTATAATAAACCATAAAGGAAAAGAATATGAAAAAGAATATAGATATATACGTTTTCTTCAAAGTTGTTTCCCTTTTAACAGTCAACTTCTTTCCAATTCAGATTATCAAATTTGAATCACTTTTCTGTACAGCAGAAATTAATACAACATTTTAAATCAACTATACTTCAATAAAATAAATTGAATAAATTGTCACATATGTTACACATATGTTGGCAGTTACAATTTGATTTGACCGTACAGACTATCAATGCAAATCCTCTTAAACATAATAATTCATCCTTGATCTACATCCTGTGCTCAGCAAAAATGTGTCTGTGTTTGATGGCCCTTCAATACATATTCCCCTCTTGCCATCATTTCATGGAAGTAGGTGAATTCTTCAAAGATCAAGGCACTGAAGTTCATTTGTGGAATAGCCTATTTCTTAATTTACTAGTTTACCAGATATATTGTTTTAAGGATTAATCAGCATAAGCATATTAAATGGTTCTGTATATGCTTTCCTATAAACATAATTTATTGACTAGATTCAGTAAATATGAATATTTTTTTTTGTTGGGTATTCAAGTACCCAATGAAAAACATTTTACATAAATATAGTCTTCATAAATGCATTCTCCCTAATTATATTCTTCATGAATATGTTTTTCACAACTAAGAATATTTTCAGTGAATTTATTCATCTTTATTATGCTTTTAACACTACCTTAGGGTGGGAGGGAGACACAAGAGGGAGGGCATGTGGGGATATATGTATACATATAGCTGATTCACTTTGTTATACAGCAGAAACTAACACACCATTGTAAAGCAATTATACGCCAATAAAGATGTTAAAAAAATACTACCTTATTAGAACTTATTCTTAATATATTTATATTAATATTTATTAGAAAATTTATTAGAAAATAGTCATCAAATCACCAAATAAGCCTAGGACTCAGCTTTTGACAAATTGAATATTCCTTAAAATGTGTTTAATGAAAGTATATGTATATTTAAAAACAATATTCCTTATAAAAAGTTTTAGTAAATTTGACAAGTTTGGTGTTTGGTAAATTGACATTGTGACTGACCTCAGGTTTAATTCTCTTATCAGTTCATTTACTTAAGAAAGCATAATTTGTGATTATCTTTCATGACTTGGAATAGAAAAATACATCTTAGCTTTATATTGTTCATTCAGTCTTGCTTACTTGGCTTCTAGGATGATATAGAGAAAACTAATTTAAAATCAATTATAATTTTTAACAGGATACTATGAACCCATTCTCACAAGTGATAATGATCCTGAATTGTTCAGGATTAGCTGTTTACCTAAAATGAATGAGCAGAGTTCTTTATTGTCTGTGCTCAACGGAAAAAAAGATGTCGTGGTCCTGCTTGCAAATAGATGTTACTGCTTCTCTGGTTCTAAAATTTTAGAAAAGGCTGGACTGTTCTCAGTCTGTAGACCAATATGTTTACGTCATAAGCATTGGTCCACCAGATTGTAATAATTTAGTTTTCCTACTGCAAGGAGGAGGTAGATTCCATACGAATATGCTACTTTCAACAGACATTTAGCCTGGATTTTCTGAGAGTTAGGTGAAGAATGAATTGAATTTGAACCATGAAAAGTCACGTTCCTAGAAAATTCTATGGTTGTACTTAACAAGACCAAACACAAAACCAAAACAGATCAAAACCAAAACAGCTTCAAATAACTGAAGGTTAAAAATTAACCTGCTTCTTTGAATGTGCCGTTAATGTTTTTACAATAACTTTTTGGGGTAATGAGAAGTACCATTTAACTCATTTACCCACTGTCTCCTATGGAGTGATTACTCTGTGTTTATATGAATATGGATTAGGAAAATTGTTCTGCACATATGAGCTAGAGATTTTGAAGAAAGAATCTTTATTCTCAACACTGATTTTACCAAGAAAAGGGGGGAGTGGTATTGCAGTTAGTTATTAAAGAAATAAGGAATAGGGTTTACTAACGTCTGAATTCAGTATACAAGAAGACTCACTCTAAATCTAAAAGCTCAAACTGTTACCTTTCCTTTAAAAAAGAAAATCCTTATTTGTATATAGCTTGAGTCAAATGCATTGTTAATTTTGCATTGAGTAGGACTTTAATTAATCTGTTCATTTTCTCTTGTCTTTCTCTTAGGCATATAATTTTCTGCAACATTCATTCAGATAAGTTACTGTATAGTAGGAAGGATCTTAAAACATTTTCCAAACCAAATGTATTTGCCTCTTCGGTTTCTTGTGTACTAAAATTCCTAACATGTGAGCTAGTCCTTTTAATTAAAAAACTTAACAAAGGGCCCCTATTAAAATATGAATCTGCCTGGGAGGAGCATACTAAATTCAAAATTAAAAGGTGGTAATATATCAGTATGAATGTATTAACTAGATTAGTTTCATAGCAACTAGAAAAGAGTAGAACCAAGACATAAAACACTGTGGAAAGTGAGTCAGGTGAAGCACTATAATTCATACTTCTGTGAGGCCAAGTATGGGGTACACTGTGGGTTTATGGTATGGTGGGTAAGGGGAGGGAGGTATTCCTTGGATTACATCTTCTCTCAGGCTTCCTGTAATGCTAAAACTGCGCAGCTCTCTCATTCTAGGAGTTCTGAAAGGCAGCACATGGAACTGTTTAACCCCTAACATTAATGCTACCTACAAATAGTCACTCAGTAAGTGAGATTTATCTGATTTTTGAAGATACATAAATTCAGTTACGGAAATGCCAGTTTTCACTGCTCAGCGGTCCTTTTATCAGATTTACCCAGCTGGTGAAAGAAAAAAGTTTGACCCATATTATCCCTTTGCTTTTTTTCTTCTGTCAGTTCTCACACCTTATCTGTATGAAGTTGCCTATGTGTAGACAGAGTAAGTGGCCAGGTAATGGATGTGATTTGAAAGGTATTGCAAAATTTTGTGCTATTCTATCCCATGTCCCTGCCAATAGAAATGTCCATTATCGACATTTCTCCAACGCATGAGATAACCAAGGTGAAATCTTTCTCCTTCATTTTACAAACATATGCATTTTTTTTTCCCTCTGGGAAAGAGGAAAAGGATAAGCTACTTCCTAATCAGAATGGTGTCTTAGGTAAGCAGGTGTTACACTGGAAAGCAGCAAAATGAAGCAGTCAAGGAACATATATAAAGAGTTAGGGGAAAGGGAGAAGAGAAAAAAGGGGCTGAAAAATATGTTTTCATAGAAGTTAGTCTTTGATTTATCCTGTCATCTCTCATATTGATTAAGGAGAAAAAAGGTGAGAAGGGCAGTTTGACTCTCTGGAGATGACAGGTGTAGGTCACGTGGGTGCACACGTGCGTGTGGGTTTCTCACAGTGTGTATAGGTGTTTTAGCCGTCCTGTTAGTCCCTAGGTCGATTTGAGTGAGAGTTGCTCTGTATGTAGTTGTTGTTTTGATGTGCTTGTGATGGGAGGTGAGACCAGTGTCCACTTACTCTGCTATCAATCTCTTTTGAAAAGTTTTATAAATTAAAAAAGTTTATTTAAAAATAGATGATTCTACCTAAAATGTTTTATTTTAGATCAATATGTTTGTAGACAAATTATACACTTTATATTTGGTAGTATTAAGTAGGAAGGCAAATTTTTGTCATATATATCATGTTATTTGTCATGTGATATACACTCCTTATTTTAAATTAATACTGAGAAAAAAGCATGACCTGTTAAAAAATAAATTCAAAGATGACATTCTGTTGTATTTGGCTTCAGAGAGTCATACATTAAAATGTAGGTTGGTGTTTAATTATTGTATGTGTTAAAGTGTTAAAATAAGAAAAAAGCTGATATAATGTTTGGAAGTTTTACACTTTGGAGTTTAAAAATGTTTGGAGTTTAAAAAAATCTTAAAAATCAATAAACTTAGTATTATACTGTTTGTATTTTCTTTAGAACTGAAGAAATAAGATAATAGATTTTATGTCATTATTTGCAGATATTTCTAACTAGATGAAAAAAGAGCATCTAGATACCATTCTTCATTTTATTCTTTCTTTCCAAGAATTGGTTTTGATACAATGGAATCATAAAATGAGGTACTATGCTGTTGGAGGATGGAGGGGACGAAAAGTGCCCACTGAACTGAGATGGCGTCTTGAGACCGAAAAACAAGGCAGGCAGCTCCATATAATCAATGGATCCATTTATTATAGGGCAACTTACTCACGAGCCAGGATCTATTGGGGTCAGGCGACAACAATCCCAAAGCATTCACATCTGCACTCTGCACCACCGAGGAGACGTTGGGGCAGTTTTATAGTTAACCTAGGGAATGGGGTGAGTGCTTGGAAAAAGGGTGTACATTCCTAAGTCAAGATTTGTGAATGGGGGGACTTCCCTGGTGGCACCGTGGTTAAGAATCTGCCTGCCAATGCAGGGGACACGGGTTCAATACCTGGTCCAGGAAGATCCCACATGCCGTGAACCAACTAAGCCCGTGCGCCATAACTACTGAGCCTGCGCTCTAGAACCCGTGTGCCACAACTACTGAGCCCACGCACCACAACTAATGAAGCCCGCGCGCCTAGGGCCCGTGCTCCACAACGAGAGAAGCCACTGCAATGAGAAGCCTGTGCACCGCAGGGAAGAGTAGCCCCCGCTCGCCGCAACTAGAGAAAGCCCACGCGCAGCAATGAAGACCCAATGCAGACAAAAATAAATAAATAAATAAATTTATTAAAAAAAAAAAAAGATTTGTGAACGGGTAACTAGTCTCATGGGTGCTGGAGAACACGTCAGGGAAGGTTTTCATCGTGTTGGAGGGACTAACAGAGCATAGAGGCCACCTGGTCCTAATGATTATTAAACAATATCTATTAACTACAAATCCCTTGACGACAGAGAAGTGGTTTACAGAACAGTACAGTCCTGAGTAGGGTCAGTGGAAAGAGAGAAGAAACTCTGAGGGCTCAAGATGGTGTCAGTTATTCTAACAGCCTTACACAGGCAAATTTTAGGGACTTCCCTGGCAGTCCAGGGGTTAAGACTCCACACTCTCAATGCAGGGGTCATGGGTTTGATCCCTGTTCGGGGAACTAAGATACTACATGCCATGGGGCCAAAAAACTTTTAAATAGAGGAATGAAACTTACTGATCAGATGAAGGTACTCTTGAGGGACATTTATAACATTATTTTCTTTATGCTCCCCATTAGGTTAGATTTTAACATCAGTGCTTTTCATGCTTTCTGTCTTTATCCAATGGTCTATTAGAGGTATAAATAAAACAGTGTATGACCACAAATAAAGATAGTTTAAAATTGTCTAATATTTGAAACCAACATGCTGACAAATGGTACTCAGCTGAGTGGTAAACGGCGGAGAGGCTAGTCCTGCCCACACTCATCTGATTAACACTAGTCCTGAGCATCTCGCTTGATATTTATTCAGAGCTCCAAACTGTTCTCTTTATATAACTTAAACAAGTGTTTTACTTACTAATACCAAAGTAGAAATGAGAATTGGTACCCTTATGGCTGGAAACACATGGAGCCAGTTGGGAAGTTCTGAGTAGTAACTCTGGATGCTTCCGGGCTGTAACAGTCAGTGGCTCTGGTCAGGAAAGTTACAGATGCCTCAGGCTGTTCTGCTGAATTAAAGTCCAAATTATCAAAGAGAAGGGAAAGAAAGAGACTGACAAAGGTTCTTAGTGAAAGCAAAATAATTAGAGAACCAAGGAAAAAAAAGTTAAGAAAGTTGTTAAGAACACAGCATTAACATAGATTAGAAATGTGCTACCTTCTTATTACATTTTTAAAGAATCAATTCCAATGATGCTTGTTCTTTTCCCCTGTATTTTTGTAATTGAAAATATATATAATGATCCTTGTGGAAAACAGTACATAACTTTCCAATGGAAAAACAAGACAAAATCAATCATAATCCTACCCAGAGGTAACCACTATTAAGATTCTAGTTTTGGTCCTTCAATATTTTATCTAAGTGAATACAACAGTGAACATACACACCACACCAGCGGAGAGGCAGCTTAGGGTACTGGATAATAGTCTCTAGGGCCAGACTGCCTGGATCTGAATCCTGGCTCTGACACTTACAAGCTGTGTGACCTTGCACAAGTTACTTGACCTCTCTGTGCTTTAATGCCCACATCTTCAAAGTTGGGATAATATTATTTAGGTCATAAGGGTTTTTTTTTTACCATTCATTCTCTTTATTTTATTATTTTATTTTATTTTATTTATTTTTTTTAACATCTTTATTGGAGTACAATTGCCCCACAATGGTGTGTTAGTTTCTGCTTTATAACAAAGTGATTCAGCTATACATATATATATGTCCGCATATCTCTTCCCTCTTGCGTCTCCCTCCCTCCCACCCTCCCTATCCCACCCCTCTAGGTGGTCACAAAGCACCGAGCTGATCTCCCTGTGCTATGCGGCTGCTTCCCACTAGCTATCTATTTTATGTTTGGTAGTGTATATATGTCCAGGCCACTCTCTCACTTTGTCCCAGCTTACCCTCCCCCCTCCCCGTAAGTTTTCCTCAAGTCCATTCCCTAGTAAGTCTGTCTTTATTCCCGTCTTGCCCCTAGGTTCTTCATGACCATTTTTTTTTTTTTTTAGATTCCATATACATGTGTTAGCATACAGTATTTGTTTTTCTCTTTCTGACTTACTTCAGTCTGTATGACAGACTCTAGGTCCATCCACCTCACTACAAATAACTCAATTTCGTTTCTTTTTATGGCTGAGTAATATTCCATTGTACATATGTGCCACATTTTCTTTATCCATTCATCTGTTGATGGACACTTAGGTTGCTTCCATGTCCTGACTATTGTAAATAGAGCTGCAATGAACATTTTGCTACATGACTCTTTTTGAATTACGGTTTTCTCAGGGTATATGCCCAGTAGTGGGATTGCTGGGTCGTCTGGTAGTTCTATTTTTAGTTTTTTAAGGAACCTCCATACTGTTCTCCATAGTGGCTATATCAATTTACATTCCCACCAACAGTGCAAGAGGGTTCCCTTTTCTCCACACCCTCTCCAGCATTTATTGTTTGTAGACTTTTTGATGATGGCCATTCTGACCGGTGTGAGATGATATCTCATTGTAGTTTTGATTTGCATTTCTCTAATGATTAATGATGTTGAGCATTCTTTCATGTGTTTGTTGGCAATCTGTATATCTTCTTTGGAGAAATGTTGTCATAAGGTTTTATGATAACTAAATGAATTGTCAACTCTAAAGCTTCTAAAACTGTGTCTGGACTACAGCAAGTAGTATATAATATGTATATGTTTTATTATTATCTCCAATTATATATAGTTTTACAAAAATGGTATCACATTGTATGTAATATATTAGGATTTGTGTTTTTCTAATCTGGTCATGGCCCTTTAGGACAATCTGCTTCTACATGCTTTTCTTGTATGTTGGAGTCTTTGAGAGTATCCAATCAATAAATACCAATAAGTACCAGTGGCCCCCCCATCCTAACTGTGAATCAATCGAAAAACAAGAGACATGTATGACACACAGGTTCCAAAACATCACTTCTAGCACTGACAAGCTGATGTGAGGGCATGCGGCTTATTTCTGCTGGCAAGCAGGCTTTCTTACAGTTAACCTTCAAATAGATCAACCTCCCCACGTCAGCCTTCTCCTCATGGAGTGAGTGAGGGTATGGAGAGGAAGGACATGTCATGCTCATGGAATTCCATCTATATAGAAGGAAATAATAAGAATGAGGAATAATAATATTATCCTATTCCCTTTTTCTCCTTCCACCGTGGAAAAGTTTTCCTTCTGATTTTAATGTACTGTTTTTACTCTGCTTGTTGAAGCATTTTAACAAAGCACTTAGTGGTAATTGAGACTATGTATCTCGAATTTTGTTGGACATTTTCCCCACATATAAGTTAAATAAGAAAGCTGGATATACCTTGGTAAGTGAAGATTTGGTGACAATGGCTGTGTTTACCTGATGCGAAAGTAGTTGGTTAATATATCTGACCAGTTAAAAATCAGTTGATTTGATGACAAAATCTCATTTGGTATCACATAGAGATTGCAGGATCTGCATATGTAATGTCAAGAGCTGGCCAATTATGCAAACCAGTTAAATCTCCTGAATCTTCTATTACTGAGAATAAAAAGAGCATTAAGGATTGAAGGTATAATATCAATAACATCAATAGGTACCCCTCACTGAATGTTGATTGTGTGCTAGCATCATATTACATACTTCTTATGTATTATCTTATTTAATTTTATTGCAACTCATCGTTGTTGTCGTGGTCACTTGTATTGGGCCCTCCCATCCTCTGATCCTTTCTGTCCTCCATGGGACTGACTTCAGAAAATTAAAATGTCCAGGTTCCTTTGCATCTGATTTCCAGTTAGGTTGTCAATGAGAGGTATTGGTGTGAGACTAGGGTTGTAGAGGGGAAAAGTCATTTCTCCAGCTCCATGCATTAAGTGGTGCCTCTGGCAGTGGCTGTGTGTCCCTAAGGGCTCGAGGTCCTGCAACTCAGCCCTTTTCCCTTTCTGATACATTCTCAGGAGTGAGAGAGACTTGCCACTGACATAAATCTCTGGGTTGCTCACCGTCTGCCCAGTTTGGCTTTTTAACTTTTCCGATGCCTTTAGAACTAGTTTCCCGTAATTAAATCCTCTATTGAACTACCTGTTATGGGTTCTATTTTCTTGTCTGAACCTTGACTTATGTAAAGATAGAGATTATCTTCATTGTATGGGTAGATTAAGTGACTTGTACAGAATCACACAGCTAGTTTAAAAACAGGCTTTCAAACCAGTAGGGCCTCCTTTTGAAGCCCAAGTCCTTAAACTACTAGGCTGTATCAAAATGATATTCCAAGTGACTGTCCAAATAAATAGTTTTCATGAATTGCTTATTTTTATTACTTAGTTCAAATTGTCTGCATGATGGCACGAAGCAGCTATTATTATCCTTTAATTGTCTATCTCTCCCATTAGCTTGTGAGACTGCTTGAGAGCAAGCACATATGTTATTCATCTTTGTATTCCTAGCACCAACTACTGTGCTTGGAATGTAGTAGAGCCTTAATAAATATTTGTGGAATGAATGAATAATAATCACTGCCATTTACAGAGTGACTATTTCATTCCAGCAAGCATGCTAGGGGTCTTATGTAAAATTTATAACTCAGTCTTCATAACAATCTTGCAAGGTAGGCATAAATATTCCAACATCATAGGTAAGGGAAAATAGGCTCAGAGTTTAAACAATTCACAACTAAACTAGAATTAAACCTTAACTAACAGGGCTTTAAAGTCTGCCCTTTTGACTATATCTAGCTGCTTCCTTTAGTATGAAGGAACAAATATATAAATAATTGGGTTGGAAAAAAATCTAACATCTTATTGGATTTACAGTTATTAGAGGGACTTCATAAACAGATGAAGTCTTATCTCTATGAGAAAAAAGAGGAGTTCAGTATTTTCTTGCCATAATTAAATGAAGAAACAAGTTTTTGTATCTCAAACTATGCCTATGCAGGCAAAAGGAAGAGAAATTGGGATAATAATCTGAAATATGAAATGGTTTAAATTGCCAATGTGGAAAACATTGGCTATTCCCATAATTACCTAATCATTCTCTAGAGTTACTTGGCATGAGACGTAACCCTGATGATATTCACAACTAGCTCTGCTAAAGACTTAGAAGTCAGGTTTTAGCTTTACTTTTCCATGTCTTGGTTTATTATCCAGCACAAGGCAGTAAGTTTTCCAAAGTAACTGGGTAGGTATTTTTATTGCTGGATTGCTGATGATGGTTTTCACTTGTGTTTCTGTGTGTTCCATACTTTGCTTTGCATGGTAAAATCATATGCGTGAGTCTATGGCCCAGTTAAGTTTCTCCCTTAGTTTTACCAGAGTGATGCATTTCTAGTAACTCCTCTGGACTCTGGAGCTTGGACTTAAAATAATACCTATATTTGTAAGGCTGATTTGCAGAATCCATGTCTTATTCTTTGATTTCTGATGAAAAGTAACTAATAGAAGCAAAATAATTTGGTAGGCATCATACAAAGAGTCATTGTTAATTCTCCACGTGCTTCTTTGGCACATACTTGCTTGGTTTGGTATTGGTTGAAATTATTTCAGCTGGATACCACCAAGAGTCTGTTCTCTTCTTGCAGAGCTAGGAGCCATTTGAAGATTCTGGAAATAAACAATTTTCATAAGGTCTTTGCTGGCGTGACCCTGTCTTTTTTCCCAGGGAAAGGATGTTCTCCTAAATCTTCTTCATGTATGTACTACTAGTTTTGCCATGATAAAGTAAAGCCTTTATTTTGTTAATTCAATAGGAGAGATTAATATAAAATTAAATGTAGGCATTTTCCCAGGTGATTTATAATAATAAAAGCTATGTCTATGTATTTAATACTGGGAAAGAACACAGTAAGACCGTTTATTTGTTTGATAAATCATTGTATTCTCTTGTCGTTGAGACATGTCATTAAGGGCTGGAAACCAAGGGGTGTTAAAAACACCAGAGGTTGCTGTTCCATGGGTGTAGAGTTTCAGTCATGCAAGTTGAAAAAGTTCTAGAAATCCGCTAACCAAAAGTGTGCAGGGAGGGAACAATTCTGTAATGTGCTTTTACCACAATTAAAACAAAAATAAAAACAAACACAAAAAGCAGAGTCGTGACCAGTAGACATGGAAGAAACCCAACTACATTTGTGCTGAAGAATTACCTGCTCCCATTTGAATGTCGAGAAGGAGTTAAACTGATTCTCTACTTCATAAAACTGCAGCAAGGCGTTTTCATTAGCAGTGATGACTGATGGAGATTGTCGGTGATGCTGTGATCCCAGGAGCAGAAGTCACCGTGTAAACAAAGCTGTGCTGACAAAAGGGGACTGTTCACAAAGCTGACACTAGCGCGGCGTTGAGAATATGAAGAAACAACATGTGCATTCTCTGATTTGGGGCCAAAGTGCTCAATAATGACTGTGACGTTAACTATTGGAATTTACAAATTTTAAGTAAAAAGAATAGATCTTATTCATTCATTTATTTATTTTCCTCCGCTAAAATTTTTCAAAAGTATCTGAAAAGCTAAAATGTTTTCACTGTATAAGTTGGCAAATTAAGGAAAGTTTAATGTTAATTGAATCGCATTTAATTCTTTCCAAGTGCTTAGCTTTAAACACTACAGTGAAAAGACAACTGTTTAAAAACTTCTTTCAGGGCTGGAAACACATTTTGAAACAAACCTTTGGGGCATGATGATAAAACCTGCACAATATCACAATGCATAGAAGGAAAAACAGAATTCCCTGATGTGGTGATTTTCTGTGCTACCAACTACAACTTCTATGCCTCCTCAGGTATATAGGAAAAATAGGCATTTAGAATAGGCATGTTTTTAGCCACTAAGATGAGTGAAGACAATTTTGATACCAAGAGGAATGTATTCTCTCCCTCTCTTATCATTTGACTGGGTAGCTATATTGAGCTCTAATATATTGAAATTTAAGCAAGCTGTAGCGGGGGAAGAAAAAACATAAGGGAGAGAGATTGAGTTCTAAATGTACGAGAAGGAAAAACTGAGAGCAGTTGAGAGGTTTATGATAAAACCAGAGGTATTATAGATGAAGACCAAAAAATAGCAGTTTCCACTCTTTTGAAAAATTATCCCATTCTATGGGTTCTTCTAAAACTAGTGTTATGTACTTGCACTACACTTAAGGTGACTTGGAATTTTATGGGAGGGATTTCAACTTGAGTTCATTTGTATTGTCATTCAGAATTGCCAAGAGTGGTCTCTCATAATTTTCACTTATGACCTATGGATTTTTTCACCACTTACATACCAAACAATTTGTATTTGATCATACACTGTCCAGTTCTATTCCAATGTGTTTTATTGAAAAGTTTTACCTTTCCCAATAAAAGTATAATTTCCTTGGGATCTGAGTCCAAGTACCTTTCACAGAGCCTTATACTTCTCTACCTAGTTTATATTGTCTTTAGGACAACTTGTCTGTCTTGTTCACTGCTGAAATCCTGTGCTTAGCACAATGACTGGCATATAGTAGACTTCTGATAGATATTTGTTGTCTTCATAAAAGAATGAGTAAAGAGAATTAAGCTCATACATAATTGTTCAGTGGCTATTGCCTTAATGTGTATAGGGGAGTAGGATTCAGGTTTTAAAAATTAGTGCTATTTGGGATATTGTTAAATGGATATTGTTCAGAGGATTTTAATCAATTAACCCTGGGGATACTGTTAAGATAGCATCTGGCAACTTGAAGTAGATTTACTAGATTAAATATAGTCAGAGTGAAATGTTTTGGTTTTAGTACAAAATATTGCCCTAACTTCAAGAAACGAAATAGACAATATCTTTGACAAATGGTTAGTAGAATTTAATAGAGTTTAAATCATCCTTTTGTTTTACATATAAAACATTTTAGATATAAAAATGTGTACCTATATATTATATATACACATAGACACACATATATCTGTATTTATTATATATGTATACATATAGGTTTCCACTTCTATCTTTGATCTTCTCTGAAACCTCACTTCTTAACTTGCGGGATTCTTTTCCAGATCATAGAATTATTTGTTATTTTTACTTAGGCGATTTCCACGATTAAAATTCCATGTCTCCCCAGGTTTCCGTGAATCAGCAGTGCCCCAGAAAGCGTTTCCCTTCCTGAGACTCCAGGGAAGTCTTGGAACACAAAGAACTTGAAGAGGGAGCCTGGCCAAATAGAGATTTTTGAGCCTTTGTAAGCTTGCTAAAGCAGATTATTAGTACAAACAAAATCAAAGTCTGTGTGTTCCTAAAAGCAGCATTTTCATGTAAGTCCAAGGAGCTCACTTTAGTTTTATTTGCTTTGGCTAAAGAAATGAAAAGCTTTGTTTTAACCACGTGGGCATTATTTTGCAAGGGGATCATAACAAATTGTTCTAATCTTTAATTTCACTAAAGAGTTACTACAGTGATTTGATGTAACTTTTTCAATGGAAAATTAACAACTAAATCTTTTCTAACGTCATTGTTTTCTAGACATGAATCAGAAGCTTCCTAGGTATTTTTGTAACATTTGTAACACAATGCATTCTGATTCTGTTATTCAGATTCAGTGCTTTCTTCAAAAGAATGACGCTTTATGACTTTGTCAGCAATTTAATAGATTTTTGTCTTCTTAAAAGAATAGAACTAAGAAATATCAAGATTTAAAGCATAAATACCTTGGAACACTCAGAAGAGCAACATGGGAGAAACTGAGAAAAGAATTGAAACTCATAGAATAAGATGTCTTTCCAAGTTGAAGGTATGGACTGGCTTTGTGTGGATATATGTATATGTACCATATATATATTTTTAAACTGAGACCTTGTAAAGTTGCTTATATCTTCGTGTATTAATCTAATAATAATGTCATACTACCTGATATATTGATAAGTTCTTGCTTTAATGAAGTTGGTTTGTAACTGAGGGTGTGTGTAAATAGGATTATTGATTCAGGCAATTTAATCAGAAATAGTTTTGAGGGATTTAAATGGAAGACAGGATCTTAAACACTTTCAAGCACACATTATATTACAGTAGGATTTAATTTCCTGGATCAAAGGCCAATTTAATGTTTACCCTTCTGGGGCTTCTAAGTCAGAGGAGTATGGAGGTCTCTCCTGGAAAATGGTTCATTGCACAGAAATGCTTTGTTGATCTGTATTCAGTGATGCCCTCACAATGACCCACTAAAACAAATGTTTACTTCAAGCTTTGGCATCATACCAATCATTCTCTATAAGAAAAATGCCCATTTTTGTTAGCTGTTTCTGGTATTCTTGACTATTTCAGAGCAAATTCTTTTTGCATAGCCTCAAAGCTCTTTTGCCTTCAAACAAAATTTAAATTTATTTTAAACCAAGGAATCTGGATAATTGTCTTGATTCCACAGCTAGTGCCTGCAAGTGGTTTCCAAACTATGACACTGCCACCAGTTTCCTTCCTATCAAAAGTTTGTTTTCTCTTTATACATGTGTAGGAAAGATCTACACATGTACCGGAAAGGGGAGAATCATGATATAGAGCTAGAAAATTACTTTTGCCTGAAATGCTCTGTTAATTATATATTTTAAAAATCCCCTTAAATTATTCCTAATTCTCATGTCCATCTCCTAACATTGAGGGGTTAAAAATAAGGACTGAGGCCCAGGCTATCTAGGTTTATGTCGAGTTCAACTACTGACTTGCTGTGTGACCTCGGAGAGGTTGCTTAACGTCCTTGTGACTCAGTATTCTCATCTGAAAGGGGTAACAACAGTACTCATCTCATAGAATGTTTTTCTTTTTACATCCTTCAAACAATGACTGGAATATTGTAAACATTCAATAAATATTAGCTATTATTATTAATAGCATTTGTGGATAAAGGTCAAGTATTATTTATAAACAATTGGTCCTTAATTTTTTCTGACTGGAGTTTGGCAGGACTAGATATTGATCTGAAATGAGATAGCAAAATACTGCAAGCACAAGTTTATCAGGTAAAAGTAAGAGACAATCGCTTCATAATTAGCCGGGTTTCTCTGTTTCTCTGACCTTAGACATATGCTCATTAAGCAACATTTTTAGAAGATATCAAAGGACTGTCTTCAACAAATTTGCTTCAAACTCTGGGGCATTATTAAAAGCTGATAGGACTAGCTTTATAAATATAGAGGTTATTTTGCACTAGACATGAGTCACAATGGCCACTGGTTGCTTTCACTCTATGAAGAAAACCATACAGGTTAGGAAGCCCATCTAAATGTTTCAGGAAAAGCACTGGGGTCATGATTTACCTAGTTTCCTCTCTTAAAATGTTAAATAAAAGAAATTATTCTCTCAAACATGATTTGTACTTTATTTGATAGGTCTTGCTTGCTTTTAAATATAAAATCTGAATTATAAAACCATGTGAAAATTGTTTACTCTCAACAATGTGCTCTGAAAAGATTTACAGTGTGATGAGAGACAGAATTTCTACAACTGGTATTTAATATAAAAGGATAAATAGCTAGAGATATAGCTATGCTATCTTGGCAGCTATATAACGATATGAATTTTGACTCATATTGAGCTTGATATTTAAATATCCCAGGTCTTTTTCACATACATTTCTATTCAGATTTCCCCAAGCTAATTGGTGCAGATAACTTTTGGTTTAGGTGTATTTAATCCTATTGAATTTCATCTTATATTCAGCTTACTTTCAGCAGTGACTACTTCTTCAAGATGTTTTTGAATACTGATTCTGTCATTCATTCAATAAACTTGTACTGGATGCCTACTGTTTGTGAGGCATTTACTAGACCCCGAAGATACGAAGGTAAATAATATATGGATCCTATCATTGAGTTGCTCACAGTATAGTGAGGGAGGAGGTTATAGGCATCCAAACACATAAATAACGTGCACTGTGGGGAATTCCCTGGCAGTCCAGTGATTAGGACTCTGGGCTTCTACTTCAGGGGCAAGGGTTCAATCCCTGGTCAGGGAACTAAGATCCCGCATGTCACATGGCATGGCCAAACAGATAAATAAATAAAGTCCTTTAAAAAAAATAAAGTGCACTGTGCTGAGGGCTGTAATAGAGGCAGGCACACAGCAGGGTGGGGAGATAGGGAGTGAGTGGTCAAGGCTACCTCGGAAGTAGAAAGACAAGGAAGACTCCACAATAGAAATAATGATAGAGTTGAGTTTTAAATATTGAGCATATATTTATCAGATTCACAAGGTGAAGAAAATCATTGCAAGTGGAGGACCACCTGTAAAAGAGATGTAAAGTGGCATGGTGAATTAAAAGAACTATAAATAGAACATTATGTTTAGGGACATGCAGCGAGAGATCATAACAAGGTATATGCGAGGTTTTATTTGCCATCTAAGAAGTAGGGATTTTTGTTTATGGGAAGCCACTAAAAAGTTTCAAGAAGTGGAATCACATGCTAAATATGCATTTTATTCATTTGTTTGACAAATATTTATTAAGCTCCAAATTAGTGGTGGCAGGAGGTGGAAGGGAGATTGGAGGTGGGAAAGACTAGAGGAGACTAAAAAATGATTGCAGTTGTCTAAGATAAACTTTGTAAACATTTGAGAGATTTCAGCATCTGGGTGGTGGTTAAAGCCATGGGAATAAGTGAGATTTCCTAGGGAGAGCGTATATAGCAAAAAGTGGAGGGTATGAGACAAAAGCCTGAGAAGAGAAGACTGGATAGAAAGAGTCTAGAGATAGGTGGAGATACAAGTATACATGGGGGGAGGGGAGGGAATTTCAGGAAGAAATGAATGATTAATGATCTTAAATGACTCCGAGATATCAACTTAGCTGAGGACTGAGAAGTACCTATTGGATTTGGAAATCAGGAAGTTGTTTATGACCTTTTATAGAGTAGCTTCAAGAGAGGCTAGACTGTAGTAGACTGAAGGGTGAGTGGAAGGTTCGTGTAGGCAATGAATCTAGACTATTCTTCCAAACAGCTTGATGGTAGCTGGAGCTACCATCAGGGATGGGGGAAGATTTTTAGGACAGAAATGTCTTGGATATATTTATAAGTTAGTGGGGAGAGAGGCAGTAAATAGTATGAGGATGAAAGTAGAGGAGGGGGTCAACAATTGATGAATCAGGATCTCAGCAATGGGAAGAATGGATTCCAGAGCATGGCTGGAGGGAGTTCCTTATACAGGAGGAGGGATACATCCTTTTAAGATGGGAGGGAAATTGGAGGGGTAGGGAGGGATAAATTTGAAGGTGAAGTTGCTGAGATCATTTGCTGGTCAAGAAGAGCATGGGGCTGAGTTGGAGACTGGCAGAAAGAAAAGATTGTGAATAATCTTGAAGGGAGTGTACAAAGTGCAGTATAAATTGTGGGGTTGGTTCAAGATTGAGAAATTGGAAGATGGAGGGGTGAGGATTTTAGGGATATGAGTGTACTGGCTGGAGAGTAAATCGAATGGTCTCTCAGGATGGAAGTGTCATCAGGAAATGGAAAAGCCCTATGGCATAGGATTGGAGACTACCAGTCAGGTTGATATAAATATATTTATCTATAATTTGTTGATTTTGAAGCATTAATCTACCTGACTTTGCTCCTATTTCAAATCCCTTACTAAGACCTAAATCTTTTCACTTCCAATTTAATAAAACTATCAAAAATTTAACTTTTTAGTAAAACCATACTAGTTTCTGCTGATCACAATGGTTCTATCTGTTAAATTGTCCTTGAGTTTTTTGTTACAGACGGTGTCAGCCTGACTACTGTCTGGAATTATATCAATACCTAGGAAGTGTGATTCAATATGCGGAAATTTATTGTACTGTATTCATATTTGTTTATCATAGCAAGTACCTGTTTATCATAGCAAGTTTAGAAACGTTTTGTATGGTTTATAATTAAAATATTGCTTTAAATAAATTAACTGGCAATGAGTAGCAATAGAATGTTGTATAAATTGCATATTACTTTGTTCAAGAGAGAACTTAAGCAACTTTGCTACAGAAATAATGTCTTTGTGTAACGTCACATTCCTTTTTAAAAATTAACATACACGTATTCTTTTGTACTACAGAGAGTGTTGCAATGCTGAAGATCAATTTAAATCATTTGCTACATGTTATTTAGAATGATTACTTGCTTCTGTGTATGTATAAGACGTACCCATAAAATAATGAGGCTACAAATGACCTACACAATTCAGTATCACTAATCAATTAGTCCCACTTTGGATTTTCAAAGAGAGAACATAGTATGGAAGACCAGAAGAAGAGATCACTTTAAAAGCTTCTTCCAAATACAAGAGTTACTTGAGGTGGAGACAATCAGTCTTTTGGTAGAAGATATTTTGTCAAAGGGTGGCAAATGTACAATTTAAAAATAAATTTTTCATATGTTTTCTTGAACTTTTTTTCTCCCTAGATGTTTCTGTTGGCAATAACATGTGCGTATGTATCCAAAACACTATCCGGATCTTATATGAATTCCATGCTCACACAAATAGAGAGACAATTCAACATCCCAACGTCTCTAGTTGGATTTATTAATGGAAGCTTTGAGATTGGTAATGAATTATTTTTCCATTACTTCTTTTTATACATTATTTTATCCAGGGAGCTAGTCTGAATTTTACTCTCCTTATTTTCCGCTTTGTACCATTTAGCTGACTGAATGTATTTTCTAAAATGACTTAAATAGCCTAGCTCACTTTCCAATATGTTGAGAAACAATTCATTTTAATATTATCCCTGAATAACACTTAAACATCGTCACATATCCCATCATGGGATTTTTTATTCTAATAGTTAAAATTTTTTTACTCTAATAGTTCTTTGGTTAGCTAGCATGAGTAGCATAGTGTTTAGAGTACTAATATTTAATCTATTATTTGATAACCCTTAGGGCTTTATTTTCATGTTTAGAAGATATCATGGGAAACAAAGGAATCTGTTTTAAAAAAAAAAAGCAAATATTTTTCTTCTCCTACTGTTTCTCGGAGGTTGACAATTCTCCTTTCTAAGTGCAGAGCCTATTCTTAGGCTCTGATTTTTGTGGCTGACTGGGAAGATGTGAGGACAGAGAGAAAGAATGAGGAAGGGAAAGATTTCTCCTGTGAACAAACCCGCATAGAAATACAAATGTCACTCCTTTTGTAATGGCTTTTACTTCCTTCGAGATGAAAGTTGCCTTTAATATTTTTAATCAGTATCTGAAAGAAAAATTAGGATGGGATAGAGGCAAAACTGAAGCAGGTGATGCTTGATCTTGTCTCCTAGTGCTCGGCTCTCTCAGACCTCATTCTGTGCTACCCGTTTGCTGGCTATGGAGATACTGGCTATGCAGTCAGAAGTCACTCCTTGTACAGTCCCTGTGTAAACTCAGCTCACAGTCTAATGGAGGGCATAGGTGCAAAATAATTTAACTGAATGCAGTAAGTTTGGTGACATAGGTATATGCAATGTCCTATAGGAACACAGAGGAGGGACACAACCTCACTTAAGGAAGATAGGCTCTCGAAGTAAAAGTTTTCCGGGTGACGAAACAGGGTTAGATAAGTGTGAAGGGAATTCCAATAGAAGAAGAAGCGTAATGTTGAAACAGCATGGTAGCTTGTGTAGGGAGCAACAACGTTCAGCCCAGTGTTATGGACTGGCCACGCTTCAGGTGGCAATTCCTAGAATATAGGTCTGGAGAAATGGGCAGGGGTGAGAAATGGACAATTGGAGAGCTTCGTGTGTGTGTGCTATGGAACTTACCTTTTATCCTCTAGGTAATGGAGAGTCACTAAGAGATTGGCAGAGGTTATTAACATTTCTGTGTCAAGGATCTCTTTGGCAATCTGATGCCATGTAATCTCAGAATAATGTAATTGCGTAAAATAAAAACCATAAGGGTAAAAAGGAAGTCAATTATACTGAAATAAAATTATCAAAATATTAAAAGCAGCTTATATAATAATACTTGTACTTCTTACCATCACATTAAATAACAATATCTACACTAATTTTGAAGCCATCATCGGTGTCAATAATATTTTGAAGTGTCTGCAACAACTGTAATGTCATATGCAAATACCTGTAACTTCTGTTGGTGATAATTGATGACAAAATCGTACATACTGTTAATACTAATGTAGTTTGTGTCTACTTTCACAGTCAAAGGAAATACTAATATTAAGTTACTGAAAATAAAGATGTAATTTTTTTTCTCACTCAAGTTCATGGAACACCTGATTTCTATCCATGGACTCCTTTGGGGTTTATAGACAGCAGGTCAAGAACCTCTGTTAAAAGACATTGTGAAACAGAGCCTTCCCTCAGGACAGGGGTTGTGCCCTATTCATTTATTATTTCATGCATCCCTAGCACCAAACCCAGTATTTCAGATATTTATTATACAATAAATGCTGGATAGTCAATGATTGGGTGAGGCTGTTAATTTAGACTTTGTTCATACTAATTGAAATATTCATTTTTCACATCAATTTTTTCTAGGAAATCTTTTGTTGATTATATTTGTGAGTTATTTTGGAACTAAACTGCACAGACCTATAATGATTGGTGTCGGATGTGTGGTTATGGGCCTAGGGTGTTTCTTACAATCACTACCTCATTTCCTCATGGACCGGTAAGTACTGCAGTCTCTGATGACTTTTTCAGGGGCAACTTTCAGCTGCAGGAAATAAGCTTGGATTTCTTTCTAGGAACAATGCCCCTAAAGACACAGAGCACTGTAATAGAAACTGCAAGGTTCACATTCTGTTCCACCCGCCTGTTTTGTGCTCTTGGCTGCCTGGCTTCCACTCACATGTCCATTTATGAAATAGAGATTTGGGACAACTCTTTTATGGAGTTGAGTTTGATGAAAAGATTCTTAGGACCTGGCAAGATTTGGGATTGCTCCTTTCTAGGGACTATTTAGACACTTCTAATTACAGTTGAGTTTCTGTTTAATTATGGGTCACCAAAGGATAGACCAGTCTGAAGGTTGATTTTCATTTTAAATTTTTATCAAAGTAATATGTGTGCAAAATTGTGAAAAGTAAAATTATATTGAAAAAAGCATTGTCCTCCACCCCTTCAACATTGCTCATGTTACTCCTCTCCAGAGGCAACCACTCCTGACTCTTTTAGCTCTTTCTTCTTCTATTTGCTTCCATATTTCTAAGTAAATGTTTATCCTTTTAGTTTTTGATACTTCAGTGTTATGTAATATACATATTGACTTCCTACTATAAAATCATGCTCACTATTCCCTGTGTGTGACTATGTAAATATTTTTCATATTTCAGTTGAACCATGCTGTTATTTTCCCTTTCTTCTATTGCTTTTTATTTTCCCTGGATTTAATAATTGCCTCATTTTATGTTTGATTCATTTTCTTTTTATTTCTCACGAATCATCACCAAATTCTTTACCGGTAGGACAACGTCTTCTCAATATATTCATACATATCAGAGGGTTTCATTTTTGTCTTTGAGATACCTCTCCTGTCATTATCAATTTTCCATCTGCAATCTGAACTGGGAACTCTCCAGGCCTGCCGCATGGCTGCTTCCTTGAAATTTTCACTCACCATTCTCCTTGGGAATTTGTCCTGCCTCTTTCTTCCATTCAGTTACTCACTTCCTGGGTAGTAATATCTTCTCCTTTCCTTTTCATTCTTACTTTTTTTGTGGAAAATGTCATCTAATAGGTTTCTGAGAAAGTGTGCAAGGAAAGTAATAATTTTAAGATCTTAAACATCAGGAAATATTCCTATTCTACTCCCATACCTGGTGACAGTTTGGCTGGTATAAAATTCTGGTTTGAAGTTTTTTCCCTAGGGATTTTGAAGACATCATTTCCAATACTTTCTAGTTTCCAGTGTTAACTCTTGAGAATCCTATACCATTCTAACCCCTGTGACCAGTTTCTTTTCTCTAGGAGCTGTTGGGATTTTCCTTTAAACTCCAGAATTTGAATTCATGATAATCATGTTGGTATAAATGATTTTCCTTTATCGTGCTAGGTGCCTTCAATCTGGACATTTGTAAAAGTTGCTTGTATTGTTTCTTTGATAATATCCCCCCTTCTTCCACCCCTCTACTTTCTCTTTCTAGAACTTCTACTTGTTCTTGAATATTGTTACATCCTGAGTTAAGCTTATAGTTTTCTCATCTTTCCTCTCCAATTTTCTATCTCTTTACCTTCTTGTTACTTTTAGGGGAGATTTCTAAAGATTTTTTTTTTTTTTTTTGATGTGGACCATTTTTAAAGTCTTTTATTGAATTTGTTACAGTATTGCTTCTGTTTTAGTTTCCTGTTCCTTTGGCTGTGAGGCATGTGGGATCTTAGCTCCCCAACCAGGGATCGAACCCGCACCCCCTGCATTGGAAGGTGAAGTCTTAACCACTGGACTGCTAGGAAAGTCCCTGGGGGAGATTTCTTTATCTTCCAAACCTTTGAATGGATTTCTAACTTTTGCTATCATATTTTTAATTTTTAAGGACTCTTGTTCTTTGACTGTATCTTTTTAAGGAACATCTTGCTTTTATTTTAAGAATGCAATGTCTTTTCCATCTACATTTTCTTCATCTGTCTTCATGTCTCTGTCTCTTTCAAGTGTACTGTTTTTTATTTGTTTTGTCTTTGTCTTTATGTTATAGGCTTCCTTCATATATCTGGTGGTCCTTGGTTAGCTATTCATATTTGAGAGAGAGGAGTAGTAACAACAAGCTAACCAGAAGTTCTGTGGTACATGTGTAGGACTTGGTTGTTGGAGGACTTCTTCACAGCACAGGGACTGGATGTTTTAGAGATGGCTCAGAACTGTCCATAACCTGTCAGTTAACTCAGGCAGGGATTCTCCAATCTGTTGCCTGAGACATGGCAGCTTGGCTACCAGCCAGGTGGGAGTCTCTTTTATCAGTATGTAGATTTTTCTTTTACTTAATATCCCCAGTTTTTAGTATGGCCTCCTATCCTCAATGTGCTTGTTTTGACTCTCTGCAGTCTAAGGCCATGTTCGTTGGGATGGTGGAGGGTGTCTATTATAAGGGCTTAACTGCTCCTTATACACTTCAAACCAATCCTCTGATTTTTTGGATCATACCCACTCCTGCCTTTAGAAGTATCTTGTATCCTGCCTGAAACTTTCCAGGGATATGTGGCACATGTTTGGTTGCTCTCCTGCAGGCACTTACTTAGGTTTGTGTTTCTCATATTTTCTAGTTCAGTGACCACTCATCTGCTTTCCCATTTTCAAAATCTTTATCTTGTCGAATTTCCAAAATCTCTTTCTCCTTGTCAAATCTTCCATTTTCTTTATACTTGCGACATTATGCCTTTTCCTTTACTATTTTATAATCCATCAACTGTCATTTCGCTGAAGTTTTGGGGATGAATGAACTTTGAATGAATTATTAGGTTTTAGTGGATAAATTAAATGAAAATGATATGTTATCTTCTCAGGTATTTCTGAAGGGATCAGACGTTTTCAGGCAAAGAGTTTTTTACCGTCCTTTTAGTTCCTATCCTGTCCAAGACAACATCAAGTAATATTCAGCTATTATTTACATTTCTTTCCACTCTCTGCCAAAGGTGTTATTTTTTTTGTCTGAAGCTGGCAAGTCTCATGGGGTCATTGGTATGGAGACAGAAGCCCTTGTCCACAGTTCACAGACTCTCTGTGACCATGACTGGACAATTGTTCAAAGGAGAAGGCATTTTGACCCTTTTTATTATGTTCTATAGCATAGAAATCAGAACTATCAGTGACATCCAAGCATAGCACTCTTTAGCTCATTTGGAACTCAGAAGGGCAATGTTGTTTGTGTGTGTGTGTGTGTGTGTGTGTGTGTGTGTGTGTGTATTTTGTTTTTGGATTTCTCTTATCTACTAGAAATATAGAAACCAGTCCAGCATAATTTCTAACAAAGAGAGACTTAGCTGGACATATTTTCTTCCATTATTGCAGCTTATAATTTACTTTCTGAGAAAGGGCATGGGATCTTGTGGTAATTTGCCTAAGATAATACAGTCACAGTGTATTAACCCTTTTGTTCTTATGAGAAGAGAAAAACTCATTACATTGCACTGTCACAGTGTTTGAATCTCCAAAGTTCTCTCATTATGATGAGAAAATGTTTTGTTTTTCTTGGGGATTGATGAATGCATGAAGGGATTATTGTTTGATTCTCAGAAAGTGGGGTATATTTTTTATGAGCAAACCTCAGAGAATCCAAAGTTGGAAACTTGTTTGTTGTGTTGTTTTTCCTCCCAAAGCTTTATCTTCTTTATTATACTTCATAGAGTCTATTATTTTTCTTCCTTTTTGTTCCTTATCCACAGTAATTATTTCCAGGCAATGATCACCTAAAAACCACAAACATTGATGTTAGGTAATCTAAAGGATAGACCATACATATGCAGATAATTGAAAGCTGGCTGTCAATGAATTGCACATTTTCGTGAGTGGCAAGTTCTTTTTGATGATAGCAATCTATGATGATTGGGTGGCAAAGATGAAAAGACATCTGCTTTCCTGGGTTTGGATGTTGTATCTTAAGTGAAGCAGGAGCATCTTCACAATGCTCACATTGTCCTCATTGGCTCCTTAACACAAATGTGTTTTCCCTGTGTTCATACAGATACGAATATGAATCTACAGTTTCAGTGTCTGGTAATTTGTCCTCAAACAGTTTCTTGTGTATGGAAAACGGAACCCAGACTTTCAAACCAACAGAAGATCCATCAGGTTGTCTGCTTCATTTTATTACTTTAGTTAATTTGTAACTGAACACTTTCTGTGGAGGGTCTTTGAATGAGTTATTGGGTTTGGTTAAGTAAGGTAGAGGAACAAAAAGATATTTTTTCCCCTCTAAAGGATTTTAGAGGGGATCACGGAGGAGAATAGGAATGGCTAATAATAGAAAATGTTATGCCTCTTATATTTGAATAGACCTATTAAGACTGCCTTGTCTGTTCTTTAAAATGGTTATTTAAAAATCAGTCAAAGGCATCCATCCAAGGGCCACTGTAAAATTAATTCCTTAGAGGAAAACATCTTAGAAGGAAGGGTTTATACTGATGATTTGGTCTATACAATTATCTAAATAGGAAACAGAGGTAGAAACAAAGTTCAAAAGATTTGTGTTATATTATTATATTATATTATATTACTTTATATTTATATTTATTTTTATATTATATATATATTTATATATATAATATATATAAATATATATAATATATATTTATATTTATATTATATTATATATTATATTATATTATATTATTGATATTCTATAGCAGAGAAAGCAGGCAAGTATGCTATAGTTCTGAACACTCTAGTCTCTTTCTACTTAACTAGGAACTTGTCCTTTTTGCCCAGTTGTCCCTCTTTTCCAGAGACTACTTCCTAATCCAGCGCGATAGTGTACAATAATGGTGTTTCTTCCAGGTTCTTGCAGTCCCAGGCACCAACATACCTGCCTCTGCCCCTTCATGTGCTAAAGGACCTGTGTAATCTGGTGATACTTAGTCTATAGGTGACCCTGTTAATTTACCTCAGACCAGAACTTCTTTCCCTGTGATGGGCACATTTTCAGGCTGTATTCATATCAGTGGAAGTTACAGTGGTTCCTTAGGCTGGGAATTTCACTGCCAGCATGGAATAAGAGGGAATCAAAATAGTTCAAATGAGTATAAGAATAGCTGTCTCAGAAACTCTAAATCAAAGGAACCCCCTGGGGAAACAAAAGAAAACAGTGACATCAGCAATAGCCCACGTTCTCTCCTTGAGTTGGCTTTTGCCAAAGAATGACTCAGGTCCTGTTTCCTATTTTTCCTAATGTGCATTGTAGTAGATAAACAAAACCTTCCCAGTTGGGTGTATCTCCAGGGAAGTGTGTTGATTCCTTAACCACCTGATATTCTCAGTTTTGCCCTAGAGGAAACCTGGAGTTTGCTTATGATCTATAGACATAAACATTGTGCTCATCATAGATAAAAATATGAATACCCAGCAATGGAGACTATGATTTTCTGGACTGGGAATGACTGAGAGATAGCCTCACAAGAAATTTTGAGACTCAGCTGTGTTCAGGACCCTCACATCTGTGGGTGGCACAGTTTACTAATCATCGGGAAAATGCAAATCAAAAACCACAATGAGATATTATCTTACACCTGCCAGAATGGCTGTCCTTAAAAAGGTAACAAATAACAAATATTGGTGAGGATGTGGAGAAAAGGGAGCACTTGTACGCTGCTGATGGGAATCTAAATTGGTGCAGCCACTATGAAAAGCAGTATGGAGGCTCCTCAAAAGATTAAAAATAGAACTACCATAGGATCTAGCAATTCTCCTCCTGGATATATATATACATATCTGAAAAAAACAAAAACACTAATTCAAAAAGATACATGCACCCCAATGTTCATAGTAGCATTATCTACAATAGCCAAGATATGGAAGCAACCTAAGTGTGCATCAACAGATGAATGGATAAAGAAGACGTGGTGAATACATACACAGTGGAATATATTACTCAGCCTCAGACAAGAATGAAATTTTGCCATTTGCAACAACATGGATGGACCTGGAGGGTATTATGTTTAGTGAAATAAGTGAGAAAAAGAGAAATACTGTATGTTTTGACTTATATGCTGAATCTAAAAAATGAAACAAATGAATGAATATAACAGAACAGAAACAGACTCATACATGCAGAGAACAAACTAGTGATTACCAGTAGGGAGAAGGGTGGGAGGAGGGGGAAAATATGAGGAGGGGATTAAGAGGTACAAACTACTAGGTATAAAATAAATAAAAGGATGTAATGTACAACGCAGAGAATGTTGCCAATGTTTTATAATAACTTTATATGGAGTATAATCTATAAAAATATCAAATTACTATGTTGTACACCTGAAACTAATATAGTATTGTTAAGTCACTGTACTTCAATTTAAAAAGAAGTTATTTGGTGATCACAGTATACAGTGGGCTCTATAGAGAAAATGTGATTACTACTCAGTTAAATATTTTTCATTTCTATAAAGTAATTAGAACTGTAGAGAATTCAAAACTCAGTGAGCCTCTTACGTAAATCTTATAAATATAGTCTCAATTCTAGGGAGAGATATTTGTGTTTTTTTCTCTCCTCAAAGTTAGTATATATATTTGGTAGCACTTATAACAGCTAACTAAGTTTAGTAGTTGCTGGTAAACTAACTCTCTGGAGGGAAAAAAAAAGCCTTGATTTTTAGTGTTTGTCAATTTCTGTGGTGTAAATACTCTCATCAAACTACCGGCATGTTATCACTAAATACTGAATTGGGAAGAGATGTATATTCTCATCTCTCCCCAGCCAGTAGGAACTGGCTCCAGCGTACCACTTACTGTTGGCCATACCTAAGCACTCTGTCAGAAAGTGCAAGAGGGATGGCCCATGAGTCATCACTGGCATAGTAAATTGTTGGCAAGGTGCCATGGTCACATAAGAACTGTGAAATGCTTACTTACCAAAAACTTAGAATTAAGTATTGCTAATATTTCACTACCAAAACACTAATGTAATGTCTTTTTTTCTTTTAATGCAGAGTGTGTGAAGGAAGTTAAATCATTAATGTGGGTGTATGTACTAGTTGGAAATATTATACGTGGAATTGGTGAAACTCCCATCATGCCTTTGGGTATTTCCTACATAGAGGATTTTGCCAAATCTGAAAACTCTCCTTTATATATTGGTGAGTTGGAAAATCTGCCTTAGCCTCTTTTCAGGACAGTAAGCTCCTTGAGCATGGATATTAGTTATTTATTTGGATGCTTAGTGATTTCCAGAATGATGAACAGAGTGCTTTGGCACAACTGGCCATCATTTAAAGTTTGTTGAATGGAGCAATTATGGGCTAACTCCAAATAAGCCACTTTGCTAAATCTGCTTTTTTACTATTGAAAATGCCATTAATCTAGTGCCCCTGGAGTTCTATTTGACTCCTCCATTTGCTGGGCACCACTCTATACCCAATCTGTTAAGAGATTTAGCAATGTTTTATCCAAAATATCTCATATTCAAAACCTTTCTCACTATTTTCATTACTTCTATTTTTGTTCAGGTCTTCATCACTTCATGTATAGGTTATTATAACTTCTATATTGGTCATTTTAACTGTAGTATTTATAATCAATTTCTTATAAAAATTCTTGCAGAATAATTTTTCTTAACTATTTTAAATGTCTTCTCTTTCATGTTGATGAAACATACTGACTCTTTATCTATTAAATATGAGCTCTCCACTTATTACTAGCTCTGCACTCAGTTTATCTATTTAGTTTCCTATATAGTTTCTCTTTATCACAATTTCTTTATAATAGCCAGGCTGTTTCATATTTTTTGCAAATATCTGTCTTCATAATTTTGGTTATGTTTCCTGAAAATTCATTTTCTAACATCTATCAGTATCTCCCACAATAGGCAACTTAAGATCCACCTTGTATATTGTCTTACAATCTCCTGAATATTCTTAATTTATTATGCATAACTTGCTTATATTCCTTAGTTACTCCATCTGTTGTTGGTTATAAAATCATAACTTTGAGTACAGGGACATTTTTTCTGTTAAAGTAGAAATATCTTTTTAAAACCAGAAAAGTCAAAGTGGGTGAGAGAAGATAGTAACAGAGCTACATGTAATGAGGAGATTAAAATATTTAGGAACGATTATCCCAAGCAACTTTGGGTGATTTTGATGACTCACTGATTTTGCAATAATCTTTTTCAGTGTTTTTCTATTCAGTCTTTGAAATCCATTCACATACTTATATTGAAAGATTACAGAATGCTCACCTGCAATAAATTAACAAACACCTTGTTAAAATATGTATTTCTTTTTTCAACAAATATTAGGGTGTATAACGCAGAAGCAATGGATAATCTCTACATGTATTAAGATGAATAAGACATTGTCCATATAAAGTTTAGTATGTAAATAACTACATAATTATAAATCAATAAAATCTGATAAATATGTGTATAATTAAATTTGAAAATTGCAGTAATAATTATTAATAATTAATAATCCATGTATAATTAAATAATTATAAGTAAATTAGCTATACATCAAGAAAACAGTTCCATGTATGGCTCTGGAGTTTAGGAGAGAACATAAAAGCCAGACATAAAATTTGAGAATCACCTATACAGAGACAAAAAATAAAATCAAGAGGGAGAAATGAGGTTGCCGTAGGAGGTCAGATGCTACATAGTGAGGGGCCCTAGGATAAAATACTAGGGAATGCTTCTACTTAAGTGAATAGAGTAAGAGGAAGAAAACTCAAAGAAGGGGTAGTCATAAGGGACAAGACTAAGACAATAAATGAATGTATAGTTTTGTAAGTCTTCAGAGGAAAATGTCCAAAGAAAGTTGACCAATTAAGAAGATGAAGACCACTGGTAAGTGGCCAAGAGATCACTGAGGCTACCTGCGAGCATTTTGAGTAGAACGTGAAAGGATTTGAGTAAAGTAGAGGCAGAGTATAATGACAGGAAAGAAATCAGGGTGAATTTGAGAAATTGTACCAATCACTGGATGTGGGGGAGACTGAACAAATACACAAGAGGGAGTGTTTGGTTGAGCAAGACCTCAGAGAAAATAGAAAGGGTTAGTGTCTCACAGACATAGAGAACAGACTCGTGGTTGCCAAGGGGGAGGAGGTGTAGGGGAGGGATGGATTGGGAGTTTGAAATGAGCAGAGGCAAACTATTTATACAGAATGGATAAACAACAAGGTCCTACTGTGTAGCACAGGGAACCATATTCAATATCCTGTGACAAACCATCGTGGAAAAGAATATATATATATATATATATATATATATATGACACTTTGCTGTACAGAAGAAATTAACACAACATTGTAAATCAACTATACTTCAATGAAATTAAACAAAAGTTTTGAAAGGATTAGTGTCAAGCAGTCAGGTGTGTACAAGGTGGACTAGCCCATAAATCGTGGAGAAGGCAGAGGCAATCCGTGAAGACATATTTTAAAGTAAAGAGGAAGAAAGTTGAAGAAGCTCGAGCCTGGATTTTCAGTAAGCAGGGAGGGCTCAGCATAGACTCAGAATTGTAGACAAATCATGAGATAGCTGATGATAATGGTCCAGAGGAGTAAAAAGTCAAGTGAGAATGGAGGGGACTGATGGAAATGCAAGATAAGAAGGTGGAGGGTAAGAAAGGAGACGACGGTAACGGGGAAGAGAAGTATCAATAAAAGTGAGGACAGAGCCAAAGGAAGTTTCAAGTGGTAGATTTGGGAGTGAAGCTTTTCTGAGGAATATGCCACAAGATATTTATCATAACATAGTATTTCTTTTAAAATCCTCCAAAAATATGACTGTGGAAGGCAACAAAATAATTTTGCTCTATACTGTGACTTTCTCAATAGAAAGATCCCAGCTGTAATACTGAAGGAACCATAGAATCAAAATATCTACCCATGATACAGTAGTGATAATTCTATTCCAATATCAGACACAGTAATAGTTTACTCACAAGACACAACAAAACTCATCAAAAAAGGCCATCACTTTAACCAGTCTCTAATACCACAAGAGAAACTGGCTTTGAATCATAATGGGGACAGTCCCACTAATCTCACCTTTGTCTTAGCAATTTGTCAGGTCAAGTTGAGATTGTGGAGATATGCTGTCATAGAATTTAAAGATTCCCATTTCCTTAGTTTTATTTCAAAATTATTATTAAGGAATGAAGTCATACATACACACTGATAATTTTAAGTAAGTTAGTCTTTCATAAGAGAAAAGGAATATTTTCATCTTGGAGAAGGGCGTTTGCACACAATATGGTCACCCTGCTGCAGCCAGTTGCTTCTAACTGCAGATCTTTATCTGTAACCGAGTGTGAAAGAGAATTTGGAGGCTTTTTCAACATTTAAACAAACATCCTTGTTACTTATACGTACACCAAGTTTAATTTTCCTACAGATTGAACACATAAGGCAAAAATATCTAAGGTAAAAATAATTCAGTCTTCAGACTCTTCATGGGATTAGAACTCTTTATGTGGGTGTATAACTTTATATTTTCCTTTATTTTTAGGGTTTATAGAAACAGGAGCTATCATTGGTCCTTTGATTGGACTTTCGTTAGCGTCATTCTGTGCAAATGTTTATGTTGACACTGGATCGGTGAACACAGGTAACTCGATAAAATCTATTTATACAGTGTCCAGAGTACACAAAGCATCATTGGGTAGGTTATCACATTTAATTGTTGCTTTACCTGACCCTCAGTTAGATAGAATCTCCACTTTCCAGGTGACCAAATTGAAGCTGAGGAGTTTAAATAATTTTCAATATTTCAAACCAGTGAGCAGGAGAGCAAGATACAGTGCTGATCTTCTGACTCAAAATCCAGTGCTCTTTCTACTGCACTAATCATATTTCTTGTTTTCAAAAGATTTAAGCATATAGGTTTAAATTTTTTTTAAATCAAGCAATCATTTGAGGATAATGAAATAGAACTTGTAGCTCTTTAATATGTACCTATTTATAAGTTCCTTACATAATAGGACAGATAGTCAAACTAGCTTATTGCTAGATAGTATTGTAACACCACATATTGTCAGACAAGTTTTATCAATGTCTGAATTATATGCAAATTCTGTACTTGGATAGAACCTGACAATTATAATTGTAATAATTTTCTATAGTTCAGAAAGGAAATAATGACTCAAGCTAATAAAAAATGTGTATATCTCTTTACAGATGATCTGACCATAACTCCCACTGATACTCGTTGGGTTGGTGCATGGTGGTTTGGCTTTTTGGTTTGTGCAGGAGTGAATGTGCTTACTGCCATTCCTTTTTTCGTTTTGCCCAAAACGCTTCCAAAGGAAGGACTAGAGGATATTGCTGAGACCGTTAAAAATGACAAAGAAGAGAAACAAAGCAAAGTCAGGAAGAAAAGGGTTGGAATCACTAAAGGCAAATATAAACATTTTATGTTTTACAATTTATATTTTACAATTTACTTTTTATTTTCTGTAGTCGTGTCTGTATCTTAGTCTACTACAATATGCTAGGCTGAGTTAAAACAATTTGTCACTGGCAGTCAGCAGTCAGTAATGTCTAGCTGTGCTACTACAATAATGTTTTCCCATGCTACCACATGGGAGTGAATGATATAGTTTAGAACCTGACTTAGATCAGCATTTATATGAAATTTTATGTCAATCTGGGTACTCAATAAATAAATAAATAAATAAATAAATTAGGTCCCATCTGCCTTAAAAAATCTATTTTACAGAGAGCATAGGTCTAATTAAAAAAGAAACTCAAACCAAGAACAAAAGGAGGAAAAAATATACGCTAATCCAAATAAGTACCATATAGGTCTGAAACCAAAAGTATTAGCTGAGCTGTGAGCTTCTTGGAAGTTAAGACAGAAAAGAAAAAAGGCACCTCAATTATAGGTCATATAATTATCTATATTTGAGAGTGGAAAGGATAACAATTCTTAAAGAGAAATTGTTGCCCAAGTAACAAGTTGTAAAAAAAAGAAAAAAATTATATGATGTACAATACAAGTAATATTGAGTCACATAGTTGTTTTCCAGCAAATTCAGGAGCATATTTCATGTAACAGGTTTTTGTTTGGTATAGATCCTCAATAAATCTCAAAGCATAATTTACAGAAGGTGTATCTATGGGAAACTAAGTAAGGTAATCTATGTATAGTATTCAAGAATACTCGTTCTCAAACTTGGCCATATATTGGAATCACCTAGGGAATTTTTTAAATTACTGATGCATGGAAATTTTGCAGTATTACCCAGAGGTCTGATTTAATTAGTATAAGGTATGGCCTGGGCCTTGGAATTCTTAAAGAGTGTCCATTTGGAAGGTGGTGGGGGGCTTAGTTTCCTTACCTCAAAGATGGGGATAAAATAGTATTTATTATTATAAAGTTGTTGGGCGAAGGTAAAAGGAGTTCTGACACATATTACTATTATTACTGCTTACTAGTATTAGTATTATTATTGTTGATGTTGCCACTTCAACCATCACCCGTAAATTATAATATCAATTTGCACAGAATTTTTAGCAGTTACAAATTCACTTAAACCACAATTGAACATGATTTAATACTTCTCATATCATTAGGAGCCAATTCAGAATCTTACAAACTCTCAGAGTCCTTACGATTATATTCACAACTCTTCTCAAAGGGCCGGTATGGACCGGTAGGGAATTTTAACACAGAATATCATTTATAGTCTGCAAGATAAACTAGGAAAGGGCTTAACTCAGTATATGACATCTAGAAAAGAAATTGAAACTACTGAGACTCATCTATTAGGACAGTATGTCAACAAACATGCGTGACTTCAAAATCTCCAAAGAGCTGTGAACACAAGTCACTTCTCTGCCATGTACTTTATTCATACATATGAATTCTACAACTAGAATTCATTTCTTTGCATTAAACTATGCTTCCTCCTCTTCCAAGTTGTTTACTGATTGATACTTTGCTAGATTGGATTTTAGGCTGTTTATTAAGCAAACCAGGATAATACACAATAAGTAAGGAAATCAAGACAGAGAACATGAAGATAGGAAAAGTGAAAAGAAACTATAAGTGAGACTTTGACCCAAAATGGAGACAGTGTGACCTAGAACATGTGCTAGAGCTGGCCGCAAATTTGGCTCTGAGCTTTGTCTGTCCACACAAACAGGAAAACACTTCGGTTAACTCATTTACATGGTCTTTAGTATATAGCAAATGAATCAGGATCTCAGGGAGCGAGACCTGGGGGTTGGTATTTTAAAAGACTGTGAACCGTTAGAAGCAAAGAAATGCTTAGTACTTGAGAAAATTTATATGTCATGAATTTCCACATCTAACTACATTTTAAATGTTCAGGAATGATTAATCAATATTTGAGTGTGAACTTCTTTATCAAATTGATTTCCTTCCTGACTTTAGAGGACAGAACAGGAGAGCAAGAATCTTTCATTCTAGATGATCTCTAGAGAAGAGAGGATATTAGTACAAGTAAAAGAGAAGGATAAGAAAGAAATGGTGTGAACTCGGACAATATTTTTGTCATGTAATAGTTATACTTTTTCCTTAAGACATGTTAGTAACTTAGTGAAGGCAAAACGACTGTGTTCTGATCCCTTCCCGCTCAGCTGCCTCACTGTCTTGCAGAAGCTACCAAAACAGCGATACAGCTTTAGCTTTCAAGGGGCAAAAAGAATCAAGAAACACATGTGCATTATAAAACAGAAAAACATACTTTAGAGGGGAGGTTGATGTTTCAGAAAAAGTCAGTCATAAAATGCAAAGCCAAGTTTGTATGACACTGCTGTCATCCTTTCCTTTCAGATTTTTTACCATTCATGAAAAGCCTTTTGTGCAACCCAGTTTACATGCTTTTCATACTAATAAGTGTGCTGCAATTCAATGCGTTTGTCAATATGATCTCCTTCATGCCTAAATATCTGGAACAGCACTATGGAAAATCAGCTTCAGATGCAATCTTTCTCATTGGTACGTTTGTTCTTCTCTGCAATTGTAGCCCACTTTTTTCCCCATGAAATGGTGAACAGTGTGATGATGGGTCTAGGAAACTCCTCAGTTGAAATCTGTTAGGATATTTTTTGCCTCTGGTAATCTCCCCCCGTCTGCTCTCCAGGGAAATCAAGAGAGGGTAAGGAAGGGAAGAAGCCAGAAAATCCTGGTTTTCTTCTTTCTTTGGCTCTTTTTGTAGTCAGAATGCAAATTTGAAATATTTGTGGGAAGTTTAGGGAACGTACAAGTTAGATACAATTTTCAGATTGGTAATTCATTTATGTAAAAAGGAAGACAGAGTTAACTCATCAGGAATTTTGTTTCACATCCAGGTTTTACTTTTTTGGCTCCAATTCATGAATTCTTTGGTTTCTAACTTAGTTCCCTGGCTCCCCTGGTGTTTTGAGATGTCTCGCAGCCCATACATTCTGATTTTCCTGCAACCACACTAACCTCGGTGGTTCTACTCCACCCTGAGTTTCTCCTGGGATCTTTCTTACTGTTTTGAAAAGAGAAGTTCCAGATTACATGTACCCACATCACCTAGATTGTTTGTTAAAAGTTCAGATACCTGGGACCCATCTCAAATATACTAAGTTAGACTCTCTGGAATGGGACTTGAGAATGGATATTAAACAAGCTCTCCCAAGAGTGTGATTCAGTGAACAGACCCTGGCACTGTAAAGATGAAACCTAGGGCTGTCTTTTCCCTTTCTTTTTCCTTTTTTGGGGGGAGGATCGGGGGAGGGAGAGTGCTAGTCAGTAGCAGCAAGACATTAAATGTAAAGACACTTGACAATCACAGGCTCAGCAAAGTACCTCTAAAATACCTTGAGCTGAGTCAAATTCTTAACAATCAGAGTGGGAATAAAAAGCTGCAGAATCATACAAATCATTCTCTGTATGATTATATAATACTGTATATGTTATATACAAATCATTATATATATAATCCCACCTGAAAGAACGGAAAGCAATAAATGACTGGTAGACTTTGACTTGCCACTTCTACCTAGATCCTAAGAAAAGAGATATAGACCATGATCCCTGCATACAAGAAATTTACAACTTACTGCTATTAATTAAATGAATGACAATGATAACAGTCTTCTAAAATATATTTCGATGTTGTGGGGCATTTAAAAATCTCTCTGTATGTAATGCATAACTAAGTGGGGATAAATTTAAATTAGCCTTCTTCACTATGAGTGGGACCTAAATGGTTTTTTATGTGAGACATATTAGATAAATGTGTTATCATATTTTTTCCTTTGCTAAGTCACTTTGTACATAACATTTTACTTGTATTTATAGGTATTTATAACTTACCTCCAATATGCATTGGATATATAGTTGGTGGTTTAATTATGAAGAAGTTCAAGATTACTGTCATACAAGCTGCCCACATAGGATGTTGGTTATCCTTAATTGAGTATCTTCTCTATTTTTTGTGTTTTCTCATGATCTGTGATAATTCTTCAGTTGCTGGCATAACCACCTCTTACGAAGGGTATGTTGTTTTCTAATGAATGTCATACTCTTTCAAAAGTTAATAACATATTTTCTACAGTGATTACTCATGACCAGATTATTTGCTAATTTGTGGTCTTTCTCCATCTTATTAAAGAGGTTGGGAATATATCACAGAGTTAGTGAGCTTATGACTGCGTGTGTGTGTGTGTGTGTGTGTGTGTGTTTGTCTTTGTGATATCCTAGTAGATAGTAAAATGAATATCACAGAAACTAGTTATGGTTTTAGGTTGTATTAGGATGTGTTATCCATATATTTTATACAACCATAAACAGGTAAAATTAAGAGTTGACTATACAGTCTCAATCACCTTTATATTGTTCCACGATGGGCTTAAATTTAACGTAACTGAATCCTAATACATGATATATCGATGCTTATATAAATTTATATATTTTATTTGTATAGGTATATCTATGTTGTTGAATGGTTTTAGATTGCATTTTGAGGGTTACCTGGGTTCACAGGAAGGTTTTGCATAGTGATATGAATTTCTAAAAGTCATTCGTAGGACATATCTAGATAATGGAGTGATGAGTTGAAATGAAGAGCATCCTAAAATGGTCCCTTTAAAATTACCAAGGACTATACGATTGGAATAATATTAAATATATAATCATAAAAGTAATTTTATATATTATCTTATTTGAGTCTTGCAAATTCCATTTAAGATAGCTGTTGTTATTTTCATTTTACAGATGAAGAATTGAGATTCAGAGAGATTAAATGACAAAGGGAGGTCATGGAAAACCTCTTCAACTCCATCAATATATAAGAATAGAATTTAAAATTGGTAAAATCTTAAAGATTATCTCCATCTCCAATTATCCTGATTCCCAGAGCAAATATGTAAAAAGGCATAATCTAGTCATGAGTCAGGACTTTAATTCAGTTTCTAGACTCCCATGCTAGCGTTCTTTTCATCATATTACATTGAACACAAGAAAAGTAATCTTGTTAGACCTTTAGATCTCTTTTTAAATTGAAGTATAGTTGATTTACAATGTGTTAGTTTCAGGTGTACAGCAAAGTGATTCAGTTACACACACACATATATATATAAATATATATATATTATTTTCAGATTCTTTTCCATTATAGGTTATTACAAGATATTGAATATAGTTCCCTGTGCTATACAGTAGTTCTTGTTGTTTATTTTATATCAACTATTCATTTTTTATATAATTCTATTTATTTTTTATAGTGTATATCTGTTAATCTCAAACTCCTAATTTATCCCTCCCTTCTTTCCACTTTGGTAACCATAAATTTGTTTTCTGCGTCTGTGAGTCTGTTTCTGTTTTGTAAATAAGTTCATTTGTATCATTTTGTTTAGATTCCACCTAAGTGATATCATATGATATTTGTCTTTCTCTGAGTTAGACCCTTTTTAAAAAACTTTTTTTCCCTGGTTTTATTGAGATATAATCAACAAAAAAATCATGTAGGTTTAAGGTGTATAATCTGATGATTTGATACATTATATATTGCAAAATGATTATCACAATAAGGTTAGTTAACACATCCATCACCTCACATATTTACAGTTTTGCGTGTGTGTGTGTGTGGTAACTTTTAAGATCTACTCTCTTGGGAACTTTAAAACATACAGCATTGTTAACCATAGTCACTAGGATGTACATCATATCCCCAGAACTTATTCACCCCGTCTCTGCAAGCTTGTCCCTTTGACCACGTTTCCCCATTCCTTTTCCTACCTTCCAGCAACCACCAATCTACTGTTTCCGTGAGTTCAGTTTTTTTAGATTCCACAAATAAGTGAGATCATATAGCATTTTTCTTTCTCTTTCTGACTTACTTCACTTTGCATAAAGCCCTCAAGGCTCATCCATATTGTCACAAATGTCAGGATTTCCTTCTTTTCTATGGTGGGTGATATTCCATTTTGTGTGTGTGTGTGTATATATATACATATACCACATTTTCTTTACCCATTCGTCTGTCAATGCACACATAGGTTATTTCCATGTCTTATTATTGTGAATAATGCTTCAATGAACATGGGAATAGAGATATCTCTTCAATCGTCTATTTTCATTCCTTTGGATAAATACCCAGAAGTGGAATTGCTGGATCATATGGTAGTTCTATTTCTAATTTCTTGAGGACACTCCATACTGTTTTCCACAGTGGCTCTATCAATTTACATTCCCACCAAAAGTGCACAAGGTTTCCCTTTTCTCTACATTCTCGCCAGCATTTGTTACCTCTTTCCTTTTGATAATAGACATCCCCTTAAACATTCTAATAGGTATGAGGTGATATCTCATTGTGGTTTCGATCTGCATTTCCCTGATAATTAGTGATGTTGAGCATCTTTTCATTTACTGGTTTGGCTGTTTGTATGTCTTCTTTGGAAAAAATGTCTATTCAGTTCCTCTGCCCATTTCTAAATTAGATCATTTGGTTTTTGTTATTGAGTTGTAGGAGTTCTTTATATTTTGGAAATTAACCTCTTATCAGATATATGATTTGCAACTATTTTCTCCCATTTCATAGGTTGCCTTTTCATTTCATTGATGGTTTCACTTTCTGTGCAGCAGCTTTTTAGTTTGACGTCATCCCCCTCATTTATTTTTCCTTTTGTTACTTGTGCTTTTGTTGTTAAATCCAAAAAAATCATTGCCAATACTGGAGTCAAAGAGCTTACCCTTTATGTTTTCTTCTAGGAGTTTCATAGTTTCTGGTCTTAAATTTAAATCTTAATCAATTTGAGTTGATTTTTGTGTATGGTGTAAGATAAGGATCCAGTTTCATTCTTCTGTATGTGGATGTCTGGTTTTCCCGCCACCATTTATGAAAAGACTTTCCCAACCCTATTGTATATATTCCTGGCTCCTTTGTTGTAAATTAATTGACATACATGCATAGGTTTTTTTCTGGGCTTTCTATTCTGTTCCATTGATCGATGTGACTGTTTTTATGCCAATACCATACTGTTTTAATTACAATAGCTTTGTAATATGGTTTGAAACCAGGAAGTGTGATATTTACACCTTTATTCTTCTTTCTCAAGATTCCTTTGACTATTCAGGGTCTTTGTGGCTGTAGGATGGGCTCTGTGGCTGCCCAGGCTCTCTGGCCAGGCTTTCTGGATGGGTAGGACTGGAGGCTATACTTAGCAGTTGGGTGGAGCTCCATGGCCAGGGTGGCCCATTGACTGGGAACCCAAATCAGGCAGAACTGCCAACCGAGCTCTCTGGCCAGATGGGGTCACCACTCATCTCTGCAAATGGGCAGGGGCACTAGCTGGGATCCCTGCTTGGGCACTGCTGCAAGCAGGAATGCAGTTTACCAAGATCTGACTGCTGGTTGTTGTAAGTCCTGCCCCCCTCTCCTTCTCCAGTGGTCAAACCCCACAGATTCTCCCAGTGATCCCCTTGTGGAAAGATCTGAGTGGGCCTCCTGGAAAGCATTCCACAATCTGGGGGCACTGGGCTTTCTTTTCCCACTGGAGAAACCATAGGCTTAGGGGGACTGTCTTGATGTGGTGTTGTACTAGCCTGGGGGAGGGGCAATCTGCTCAGAGTGTTACTGCTCCTGTTATCCTTCTAAGGTCATCCTTCTTGGTCTCTGTGGCTCAGGAGGTGCTCCAGCCTCACAACTGTGTTCTGGGATTTTCACAGTGGTGTCTTGTTTATAGATAGCTGGTAATTGGTCTTCTTGCTGATCACTGAACACCTTTTATACTAGAAGAATGTATTTGTTTACTCAAGTAGTTATGTTTCTGGAGCTAAATGTATTATATACATTATAAATTGCACTTACAGACTTTGCACTTACAGATTTTGAGCGCTTGAGATTGTTTTTATAAAATATGATCTCTCTTGTTATTTTCCACCATGTGGACTAACACTGGGATTTGTTCATCTTCATTTTTGAGTTCTAATTAATACCTGGAAAAATACTTTCTGTATAGTAGGTGCTCAGTTAATGTTTATTTATTGGCTTTTGTTTACCTGAAAGAGATCGTTGAAAAACTGGCTGTGGTCACCAAAGTAAGGTATATTTTCTTGCAGAGTTATAGTATCCAGGCCATACATTGACAGTTGACAGATTTCTGCTTCTATTTTGGGGAGTAGAAGAAATATAATTGGGAACTGAGATGAAAAGAAAAAGAAAATGCTCTAATATTCTTTCAATATCCATGGCATTATTTTAAATCATTTCAGAGTGCAACAAGATTTACATGTGGGAAATGTCATCCTTGCTGACTGCAACATGGATTGTAACTGTCCAGCTAAAATATGGGACCCTGTATGTGGAAACGATGGTTTGTCATACATGTCAGCTTGTCTTGCAGGTTGTGAGACATCCTCTGGAACAGGAATAAACATGGTAACACATCTTATTGGCCTTTTATACAGAACTTTTATTTTATGCACTGCATTGGCACATTCCAACGATGAACCGGGTCCATATTTGACAAAAGTAAAATTAAAGTCTTTCCTCAAAACCAAATTAAAATTTTTTATGGAAAAAATAAGTTACTTTCTATGTGCTCACTAAATTTATCTTTTACTTCCTAGATCTTATTTGAAATCTTCTGCATGTCTGAGCCCTGCTCTTTAATTTCATAACAGTTGACATTATTACTTAATTTCATTTAAAAATACTCTAGACTGAAAATAAAAACACTCTAGACTGAGATAAAGTAGGCAGTTGTGCTCTCAGTTAATCAGTCAATCTCTTTGCTGGGTTTTTTTTCTTTTTTCCTGTGTATATGTACACATGCACTTTCTGTATTTTTACATCCTGACAGGTTTTTAAGAAGATAGAATTGAGCATGTTTTCTTGACTAAAAAATGTCACTTATAAGGTTGGTTGGTAATCAAAATAAAATACAAATTTTGATTTTTTCTTTTTTTTTATTGCTGGGTCTAAACATATACAAAATTCTAACGTTTTTAATGGTTATTTATTTATTTATTTAAAACATCTTTATTGGAGTATAATTGCTTTACAATGGTGTGTTAGTTTCTGCTTTATAACAAAGTGAATCAGTTATACATATACATATGTCCCCATATCTCTTCCCTCTTGCGTCTCCTTCCTTCCCACCCTCCCTATCCCACCCCTCTAGGTGGTCACAAAGCACCAAGCTGATCTCCCTGTGCTATGCGGCTGCTTCTCACTAGCTATCTATTTTACGTTTGGTAGTGTATATATGTCCAGGCCACTCTCTCACTTTGTCCCAGCTTACCCTTCCCCCTCCCCCTATCCTCAAGTCCATTCTCTAGTAGGTCTGTGTCTTTATTCCTGTCTTGCCCCTAGGTTCTTCAGAATCTTTTTTTTTTCTCTTAGATTCCATATATATGTGTTAGCATACAGCATTTGTTTTTCTCTTTCTGACTTACTTCACTTGGTATGACAGACTCTAGGTCCATCCACCTCACTGCAAATAACTCAGTTTCATTCCTTTTTATGGCTGAGTAATATTCCATTGTATATATGTGCTACATCATCTTTATCCATTCATCTGTTGATGGACACTTAGGTTGCTTCCATGTCCTGGCTATTGTAAATAGAGCTGCAATGAACATTGTGGTACATGACTCTTTTTGAATTATGGTTTTCTCAGGGTATATGCCCAGTAGTGGGATTGCTGGGTTGTCTGGTAGTTCTATTTTTAGTTTTTTAAGGAACCTCCATACTGTTCTCCATAGTGGCTGTATCAATTTACATTCCCACCAACAGTACAAGAGGGTTCCCTTTTCTTCACACCTTTTCCAGCATTTATTGTTTGTAGATTTTTTGATGATGGCCATTCTGACCGGTGTGAGATGATATCTCATTGTAGTTTTGATTTGCATTTCTCTAATGATTAATGATATTGAGCATTCTTTCATGTGTTTGTGGCAATCTGTATATCTTCTTTGGAGAAATGTCTATTTAGGTATTATGCCCATTTTTGGATTGGGTTGTTTGTTTTTTTGAAATTGAGCTGCATGTGCTGCTTGTAAATTTTGGAGCTTAATCCTTTGTCAGTTGCTTCATTTGCAAATATTTTCTCCCATTCTGAGGGTTGTCTTTTAGTCTTGTTTATGGTTTCCTTTGCTGTGTAAAGCTTTTAAGTTTCATTAGGTCTCATTTGTTTATTTTTGTTTTTATTTCCATTTCTGTAGGAGGTGGGTCAAAAAGGATCTTGCTGTGATTTATGTCATAGAGTGTTCTGCCTAGGTTTTCCTCTAAGAGTTTGATAATGTCTGGACTTATATTTAGGTCTTTAATGCATTTTGAGTTTATTTTTGTGTATGGTGTTAGGGAGTGTTCTAATTTCATTTTTTATATGTAGCTGTCCAGTTATCCCAGCACCACCTATTGAAGAGGCTGTCTTTTCTCCACTGTATATTCTTGCCTCCTTTATCAAAGATAAGGTGACCATATGTATGTGGGTTTATCTCTGGGCTCTCTATCCTGTTCCATTGATCTATATTTCTGTTTTTGTGCTGGTACCATACTGTCTTGATTACTGTCGCTTTGTAGTATAGTCTGAAGTCAGGGAGCCTGATTCCTCCAGCTCCCTTTTTCTTTCTCAAGATTGCTTTGGCTATTGGGGTCTTTTGTGTTTCCATACAAATTGTGAAATTTTTTGTTCTAGTTCTGTGAAAAATGCCAGTGGTAGTTTGATAGGGATTTCATTGAATCTGTAGATTGCTTTGGGTAGTAGAGTCATTTTCACTTTGTTGATTCTTCCAGTCCAAGAACATGGTATATCTCTCCATCTATTTGTATCATCTTTAATTTCTTTCACCAGTGTCTTTTAATTTTCTGCATACAGATCTTTTGTCTCCTTAGGTAGGTTTATTCCTAGATATTTTATTCTTTTTGTTGCAATGGTAAATGGGAGTGTTTTCTTAATTTCATTTTCAGATTTCTCATCATTAGTGTAGAGGAATGCAAGAGATTTCTGTGCATTAATTTTGTATCCCACTACCTTACCAAATTCATTGATTAGCTCTAGTAATTTTCTGGTAGCATCTTTAGGAATCTCTATGTATAGTATCATGTCATCTGCAAACAGTGACAGCTTTACTTCTTCTTTTCCGATTTGGATTCCTTTTATTTCTTTTTCTTCTGTGATTGTTGTGGCTAAAATTTCCAAAACTATGTTGAATAATAGTGGTGAGAGTGGGCAATCTTGTCTTGCTCCTGATCTTAGTGGAAATGGTTTCAGTTTTTCACCATTGAGGATGATGTTGGCTGTGGGTTTGTCATATATGGCCTTTATCATGTTGAGGTAGGTTTCCTCTATGCCTGCTTTCTGGAAAGTTTTTATCATAAATGGGTGTTTAATTTTGTCAAAAGCTTTTTCTGCATCTATGGAGATGATCCTATGGTTTTTATCCTTCAATTTCTTAATATGGTGTATCACATTGATCGATTTGCATATATTGAAGAATCCTTGCAGTCCTGGGATAAACCCCACTTGATCATGGTGTATGATCCTTTTAATGTACTGTTGGATTCTGTTTGCTAGTATTTTGTTGAGGATTTTTGCATCTATGTTCATCAGTGATATTGGCCTATAGTTTTCTTTCTTTGTGACATCTTTGTCTGGTTTTGGTATCAGGGTGATGGTGGCCTCGTAGAATGAGTTTGGGAGTGTTCCTCCCTCTGCTATATTTTGGAAGAGTTTGAGAAGGATAGGTGTTAGCTCTTCTCTAAATGTGTGATAGAATTCGCCTGTGAAACCATCTGGTCATGGGCTTTTGTTTGTTGGAAGATTTTTAATCACAGTTTCAATTTCAGTGCTTGTGATTGGTATGCTCATATTTTCTATTTCTTCCTGGTTCAGTCTTGGAAGGTTGTGCATTTCTAAGAATGTGTCCACTTCTTCCAGGTTGTCCATTGTATTGGCATATAGTTGCTTGTAGTAATCTCTCATGATCCTTTGTATTTCTGCAGTGTCAGTTGTTACTTCTCCCTTTTCATTTCTAATTCTATTGAGCCTTCTCCCTTTTTTTCTTGATGAGTCTTGCTAATGGTTTATCAATTTTGTTTATCTTCTCAAAGAACCAGCTTTTCATTTTATTGATCTTTGCTATCATTTCCTTCATTTCTTTTTCATTTATTTCTGATCTGATCTTTATGATTTCTTTCCTTCTGCTATCTTTGGGGTTTTTTTGTTCTTGTTTCTCTAATTGCTTTAGGTGTAAGGTTAGGTTGTTTATTTGAGATGTTTCTTGTTTCTTAAGGTAGGATTGTATTGCTATAAACTTCCCTCTTAGAACTGCTTTTGCTGCATCCCATAGGTTTTGAGTCATTATATTTTCATTGTCATTTGTTTCTAGGTATTTTTTGATTTCCTCTTTGATTTCTTCAGTGACCTCTTGGTTATTAAGTAGTGTATTGTTTAGCCTCTATGTGTTTGTGTTTTTACAGATTTTTTCCTGTAATTGATATCTAGTCTCATAGCATTGTGGTCAGAAAAGATACTTGATATGGTTTCAATTTTCTTAAATTTACCAAGGCTTGATTTGTGACCCAAGATATGATCTATCCTGGAGAATGTTCCATGAGCACTTGAGAAGAATGTGTATTCTGTTGTTTTTGGATGGAATGTCCTATAAATATCAATTATGTGCATCTTGTTTAATGTATCATGTAAAGCTTGTGTTTCCTTATTTATTTTCATTTTGGATGATCTGTCCATTGGTGAAAGTGGGGTGTTAACGTCTACTATGATTGTGTTACTGTTGATTTCCCCTTTTATGGCTGTTAGTATTTGCCTTTTATATTGAGGTGCTCTTATGTTGGGTGCATAAATATTTACAATTGTTATATCTTCTTCTTGGATTGATCCTTTGATCATTATGTAGTGTCGTTCTTTGTCTCTTGTAATAGTCTTTATTATAAAGTTTATTTTGTCTGATATGAGAATTGCTACTCCAGCTTTCTTTTGATTTCCATTTGCATGGAATATCTTTTCCCATCCCCTCACTTTCAGTCTGTATGTGTCCATAGGTCTGAAGTGGGTCTCTTGTAGACAGCATATATTTGGGTCTGGTTTTTGTATCCATTCAGTCAGCCTATGTCTTTCGGTTGGAGCATTTAATTCATTTACATTTGAGGTAATCATCGATATGTATGTTCCTATTCCCATTTTCTTAATTGTTTTGGGTTTGTTATTGTAGGTCTTTTGTGTCTGTCCCCAGCGGCTAAGGTTTGTTCAGTGGGTTGTGTAGGGTTCCTGGTGGAGGGGAATCGTGCCTGTGTTCTGGTGGATGAGGCTGGATCTTGTCTTTCTGATGGGCAGGTACACGCCTGGTGGTGTGTTTTGGGGTGTCTGTGGCCTTATTATGATTTTAGGCAGCCTCTCTGCTAATGGATGGGGTTGTGTTCCTGTCCTGCTAGTTGTTTGGCATAGAGTGTCCAGCACTGTAGCTTGCTGGTCGTTGAGTGAAGCTGGGTCTTGGTGTTGAGATGGAGATCTCTGGGAGATTTTCGCCATTTGATATTACGTGGAGCTGGGAGGTCTCTTGTGGACCAGTGTCCTGAAATTGGCTCTCCCACCTCAGAGGCACAGCCCTGACCCCTGGCTGGAGTAGCAAGAGCCTGTCATCCACACGGCTCAGAATAAATGGGAGAAAAAATAGAAAGAAAGAAAAAAGAAGATAAAATAAAATAAAGTAATATAAAATAAAATAAAGTTATTTAAATGAAAAATAATTATTAAAAAAATTTTTAAGTCATAAAGAAAAATAAAAAGTAAAAAAAAAAGAAAGAAGAGAGCAACCAAACCAAAGAACAAATCCACCAATGATAACAAGTGCCAAAAACTATACTTAAAAAAAAAAAAAGACAGACAGAACCCTAGGACAAATGGTAAAAGCAAAGCTTACAGACAAAAATCACACACAGAAGCATACACATACGCATTCACAAAAAGAGAAAAAGGGGAAAAAATATATATATACATATATATATCGTTGCTCCCAAAGTCCACCTCCTCAATATTGGGATACTTTGTTGTCTATTCAGGTATTCCACAGATGCAGGGTACGTCAAGTTGATTGTGGAGATTTAATCCGCCACTCCTGAGGCTGCTGGGAGAGATTTCCCCTTCTCTTCTTTGTTCGCACAGCTCCCGGGGTTCAGCTTCGGATTTGGACCTGCCTCTGCGTGTAGGTCGCCTGAGGGCATCTGTTCTTCGCTCAGACAGGACGGGGTTAAAGGAGCAGCTGCTTCGGGGGCTCTGGCTCACCCAGGCGGGGGGAGGGAGCGGTACAGAGGAGGCGGGGCGAGCCTGCAGCGGCAGAGGCTGGCGTGACGTTGCACCAGCCTGAGGCGCGCCGTGCGTTCTCCCGGGGAAGTTGTCCCTGGATCATGAGAGCCTGGCAGTGGCGGGTTGCACCGGCTCCCGGGAGGGGAGGTGTGGAGAGTGACCTGTGCTCACACACAGGCTTCTTGGTGGCGGCAGCAGTGGCCTTAGCGTCTCATGCTCGTCTCTGGGGTCCGTGCTGATAGCCGTGGCTCACGCATGTCTCTGGAGCTCCTTTAAGAGGTGGTCTTAATCCCCTCTCCTCGTGCACCAGGAAACAAAGAGGCAAGAAAAAGTCTCTTGCCTCTTCGGCAGCTGCAGACTTTTTCCCGGACTCCCTCCCAGCTAGCTGTGATGCGCTAACCCCTTCAGGCTGTGTTCACGCCGCCAACCCCAGTCCTCTCCCTGCGATCCGAACTCTGAAGCCCGAGCCTCAGCTCCCAGCCCCCGCCCGTCCCGGCGGCCGAGCAGACAAGCCTCTCGGGCTGGTGAGTGCTGCTCGGCGCCGAGCCTCTGTGCGGGAATCTCTCCGCTTTGCCCTCCGCACCCCTGTGGCTGCGCTCTCCTCCGTGGTTCCGAAGCTTCCCCCTCCGCCCCCCGCAGTCTCTGCCCGCGAAGGGGCTTCCTAGTGTGTGGAAACCTTTCCTCCTTCACGGCTCCCTCCCACTGGTGCAGGTCCCGTCCCTATTCTTTGGTCTCTGTTTTTTCTTTTTTCTTTTGCCCTACCCAGGTACGTGGGGAGTTTCTTACCTTTTGGGGGGTCTGAGGTCTTCTGCCAGCGTTCAGTGGGTGTTCTGTAGGAGCAGTTCCACGTGTAGATGTATTTCTGATGTGTCTGTGGAGAGGAAGGTGATCTCCGCGTCTTACTCTTCCGCCATCTTGAAGCTACGTCTTCCAAATTTTGATTCTTATTGAAACCTGGGAACATAAGATTTCAAAAAGGGTTGACTTTGTTCTGTTTGTGAAATAAACTATATTTTTTGAAACAAAACTTTGTTTATTGGTAAGTAAATATTTCAACTGAACATTCTGAAACAAATTTTATTTGTCATATTTAGCATGTGGCAAAACAGCACGTGTTTCTAAAAAGCATGACTTTAAGGCAACAGAGCTATTGCAAATTTACTCAAATTTAGAAAGAAATACACTTTTTCGGAAACCACCCTTCTATGTTTTGTTTCACGAGATAATCCTGAGACACTATAAAGGATATGAGAACAAAGGGAACAAACTGTCTATCTTGACCTCATTAGGAATGCAGAAAATATTTGAGATTTGTATTCAAAAGTTTCCTTCCTTAAATAGGATAATATATTATTTTTGACAGGTGTTCCAAAATTGTAGCTGCATTCAAACACCAGGAAATTCATCTGCAGTTCTTGGGCTATGTGACAAGGGACAGGACTGTTCCATGATTCTCCAGTACTTTTTAATCTTGTCGGTGGTCAGCAGTTTCATCTATTCTTTATCTGCCATCCCTGGATATATGGTTCTCCTGAGGTACAAGAATTATTTTCTTTATTTAGATTTATTTCTGGTTATTTAGTAAGGGAGCTTTTTCTAAGAAAGCCACTTGAAGTCCACAGTATCTAAGAATGTGGTGCTCTATATGTACCATTTATTAAGATTTTCCCATTAAACATTGTTGAATTTTACCAAATTTTAAAGTTATCAATAAAAATGTTCATCTGTTGGTTTTTGCCTCCCTATCTTTCCTACCTTATTTCTTAGAGTTAAATTAGCGAACCTCTCATTGTTTAACCCGAGAAGAGACACATTTATATTTTAGGGTAAACCATGTGAAATGATCATTTTCCTAGGTACAGAGTGGTTGCCTAGCTGTCATTTCTTATAGTTCAACCTATAGGACAGCAGAGTTTAAAGCTGTCGGAAGTCTCAGTTTCACCAGTTACTACCCACAGGGCAAAAGGCAGGTCAATTGATCTTTCTGAGCTCCTTTTATCTTTAATTAAAAAATGGATATATAATGAATGCTCAACTGTCTTATAAGGCTACTGTGAGACACAAACGTTGAAGGGCTTACTGAAACTAGGAAATTGCAGAGCTAGGATTCAGACTTAGGTTTATTACATGTATTTTTCCAATTACAGCAGCTTCATGCCTTGCAAACAATTCTAAACATGCCTAGTAAACAAAGTGCATTGTTTTCTCTTTTCTTCATCTTGAAGCAGAGTTAAGTTGATCATAATTCTCAGTTCATAGTTTATCCTAGGTGAGGTAAGGTTTCCCTCTTGTTTTATTTCACTTTATTTTCATTTTTTTCATTCCATTCCCCACTTCCTATCACCACCGGCATCTATATTAATATGATAGACATATGTTCTTAAATACGTACTTTCCTTTGTAAAATATTAAGTTTTTTGTGTATTGTGTTTTATATTACACAAATAGTGTTGTGCCATAAATTTGTTTTGGTTCAAAAGGCACACAGATACATAAATTCACCAAGTACTGCTATACACCAATAACTTATGAGTTATTCTCGTACATCAATACATGGGAATTTCTACTTCCTTATAGCCTCACCAGCACTTAGAATGATTGAACTTTCTGGTTTTGACTCTTCCAGTGGGTGTAAAATGGTAGCTCACTGATGTTTTAATATGTGATTTCCTAATTCAATGAGTTTAAGAATTTCTTCAAACTTTTTTCTAGCTATTAATGCTTCTGCTTCAAGATGCTTATTCATTATTTTTGCCCATTTTCATGATAATTCCTATACTTTTCTTGGTGAATTATAGACATTAATCTAATATTGTTTACTTGATACAATTATCTTTTCCTGGTCTCTCATCTTTCCTTTGAATTTTTTCATAGTATTTTTTATGAAATTAAATCCTAAATTTTGTTGTACTGAAATCTAACAATTTTCTTGCCTGAGAGTTTGTGCATTGGGGAGTCATATTTCAAAAGGGTTTCCATATTCCTAATTTATAAAAGTATTCCCCTAAATTTTATCCTACTAGCTATACAGCTTTACCTAGTTCTTTAAGTCATCACAAGTCTATCTTTATGTGTGGCTCAAGGGAGAGAGATATTCAGTGTTATTTTTCTCCAAAAAATAAAGTAGTTTTCCCAGCATCATAGCACAAGTAAGAGGTCTTTTTTCCATTGATTTGTGGTGCCATCTTTATCATATTTAAAGTTTTTATATAACATGGGCCATTTTCATTCTTATTCTGTTCCACAGTTTATTTGTTCCCATACCAGTGACATTGCATATGTTAATGTCTCATACAGTAGCTCTTCCTCACCCACCCACCACTTTCACCTTCACTCTTCCTTTATTCTTTTCTCCCAAAATTGATTTAGCTATCAATGCATGGATCTTTATACTCACATATGAATTTTGATTGTATGGATTCTATATATTAATTGGAGAAACTCTGACATCAAATATTTGTGAACATGGAATATTTTTCCATTTATTTAAAATTTCATTTATAGATACTACACACACACACATATAATATATATTATATATATATATATAATATATATATATATATATATACACACACACAAAATGGTACCATGTACAATTGCAAATATATATGTACCCATATATATCCAAATATACATATATGGACATGTACTTATTTGTAATTTAACATGGTGTTATTTTCTTTTATATTTTCTAGTTGGTTATTGTTGGTTTAGAGGAATGCTGTTGATCTTTTAAAGTTTACTTTTTATCCAGCAACTTTTCTTATTTGTTCTAATAACTTGTTGATTTTGTTAGGTTTTCTATGTAGAAATATGTGCACATATGGAGAATTTTATCTCTTCACTTCCAAACCTTACACATCGTAGGTTTTAAAAATTTTCTTACAGAATCAGCTTGGACCTCCAAAACTGTGTTAAACTATTTGGTGATAGTGAGTATTCTTGTTCTTTTCTAATTTTAATGGAAATCATGTAAAATTTTTCCATTAAATATGATGCTTGCTATAGATTTTTAGTATGAGTTTTCATCTAGTTTCTGAGTTTTTAATAATAGAATCAGTATTAAACTATCAAATATATTTTTCTTCATCTAGGAAAAAATTTACATATAATCTTCCAACTCAGTGCTTTTAGTGTAGTGGAAAAAAGTGATAGATTTTTTTCTACATTGAATTGCTTGCATATATAAGAAAAACCATACTTAATCACAATATATTTTTATATATGATTTGATTTAAATAATAATTTATTTAAAATTATTATATCTGTGGTGATAAGTAAAACATACCTTTTATTTTCTATTCTTTTTTGTTTGTTTTTTTGAATCTTTCTAGGTCCACAAAAATGAATTCATACATTTTCTATTTTAAAACTTCTGGAACAACTTGCATTAAATATCTGTTTGTTGAAAGTTTTATGAATTCACCTGTAAAACTATTTGTACTTTGGGCTTATTTTGTCAGTGATACTTGGTTATTATTTTAATTTATTTAATGTTAGTGTCTATTCACATTTTCCATATCTGCTTACACCAGTTGTATACTTGTTAGTGTATGGTGTTTATAATATTCTTTTATCATTCTGATATTCTCTGATATATCTGAAGGATTTTCCATTTTTTTCTGTATTTTGTTTATTGCATCTTCTTTATTTTTTTTCTTGATTATTGTTGCCAGAGGTTGTTTTATTTTTCTTTTTTAAAGAACCAGTTTTTGCTTTTGATAATCTTTATTTCATCTATTTCTGCTCTTTATTTTATTTATTTTAAAATATTTTTCCTTTTGGGCTTGCTCTGTTTTTCTTTATCCAACTATTTGAGTTTAACACTCAGATAATTTGCTCATTTTGATTAATGTAAATAAAATCATACATTTCCTTGCAAGCATTGCTTTAGTTATATCTGAACTAGTATTTTCCATGAAGTTTACTTCTAAATCTTTTGTAATATCTTTTATGTTTGCTCCACCAAACCAAAATTTATTTATGTGTTATATAATTTCCATATTTATGAGAAATTTCTATAGGTATCCTTTATTATTGTTATTTCATTTTCATGTTCAGAGAATATAATGACAGATGTGGGGTTTGGGGGGGAACTATTGAGGCTATCTTTGGGGCATAATGCATGTTCAATTTTTGAGTGTTTCATGTGTTTCTGAAAAGAAAGTGTAACTTCTGCATTTTGGATATACAGTTTCCATATTTCTTGGATTGAAGTTAATCACTGTGTTATCTAAATTTTGTAAATCTATGCTTGTTTTTTGTCTGCTTAATTCAACAGTTTTTTGGAGATGGATGTTAAAATCTTTAACAATTGCTGATGTATTTCTTCCTATAATTCTGTCAGTTTTTTAATTTATATATTTGGAGGCTATATTGTAGGATGTAAATGTGTCTTTGATCATTATACTTCTATTATTAGCAGCACTTAATTTTCTTCTTTATCTTTTAGTCATTTCTTTCAGGCAATTCTATTTTGTTTCTTATTAAAATTGCAGTACTGGCTTTCTTTTGGTTCACTGCTTCCTGTTACACCTTTTTCCTTCCCTTTCTTTTCAATCTTCAATCTTCTATTTCACTTTATAGACAATATGCTAGATTTGATTTTGTAATTTCAGATTGGTGAGTTTAACCCACTTATATTTATTGTAATTAATGTGATCAGGCTCTTTTGCCACTTTATTTCATATATTCTATTTATTTGACTTTTTTCTTCTTTTTTTGCTTTCCATTGTATTTACTGGATTTTCTTCTGCTGCTTTAAAAGTCATATCTTTCCAATGGCTAACCTGATTATTGAAATTCTTAGCTACATTTCTGTTTTAGTTATCAATTTCAAAACTTTTCAGTAATAATATCTACTTTCCATTAAGATGAATACTTAATCATGCTCTCAGCTCTCTTCATATCTTTACTCTCTTCCTCCAGCTCTTGCCAAGATCACATTGTTGAATTTAACACCTGGATTTTTATGGATATACTTATGCTTTTCTCTATTTTTGTGGAATCTTCATGGATCTCCTACCATGATAGTAGAGGGATGCAACAGCTATGCTACTCTGCCAGTTTTTAAGAACTATTTTAATTTCTCTCAGCATTTTCCCATAATTTGCATTTTAATTTTTCTTTCATATTTCTGGATTCTAGAAATTAATGTTGTTATCAATGTCAAATAGTGACAGCATTTGGAGAACAGTTTAAACTGTTTACAGTTTCTTAGCTATAAGGATTGCATGCTTTTGTGAGATCATAAGGTGGTATATTAGAAATAGAGGAGAAAGAAAAATTCTTCAGTAAAATTTAAATGCCTATTTTCTGTATTAAATGGTAACTATGGGAGCAAGAGGGTCATGCTAGGTCTCCTGGCTTTTCTTACTTCCTTCTCAGTAAAATCTTTGATGCTGTCTAAATAACCTACGTGTTAGATAGATAATGACCAGATCAACTGTATCTCAGTCTATGACACTGAAGAGTTACTTGAATTGGTAAAATACTTATGCCAAGAAAATGCCAATAATATGATGTTTTTGCTAAAAATGTACTACGTACTTTTGTGAAGAAAGCTGCTTTCATTTTCTCAGCTTTGAGTTAATCAAAAAGGGAAGGGAATACAGAGGAACTCTGCAAGTGAATTCTTGGAGCAGGTAGCCATGCTGATGTTGAAGTGACTGGAGCACAAAAAGTGCCATTGGGGAATTATAGTCTTCATTTCTACTCATAGGAATTTCAGGCAACAGTGAAAACATCAGGGAATTTCTGGAGAGAATGGAGGAATCTGTGCCACTCTTGAAAAGATACCAAGTTACTTAAAATATGTTTGCTTTGGATTTTTTTCATCACTTTCCTTTGAAAATTTTTATTCTGGCTTTCTTTTCTCCTTACATTTATTTTTTAAAATTCTTGGCTTTTCTGTATTTTGTTAATACAAATAATTTAAATACACCTAGGGTTGCATTGTTCTTGTTTTAGGCTAAAGTTTTAACCATTAGAATCAAGAAATACTATTCAAGAAGAGGATACTGGGGTTGAAATCAACTGATATGAAACATTTTCTTCCTTGATAACTTTATGATAGAAATGAATGAACAAAAAGTGATGGATAAAACGCCAAGGACCAGAGGTGGGGCTTCTGTGAAGGTTATGAACTGGATAATCAGGCCTTGAATAACCAAGACCTGAGCAGGCAGGAAAATTTTCTAAGGCTTAGTGTGTTACTAGCACACAAACAGTTCTTTTAAGAAACTGTGGTAGATTTTAAATGTCTATTTTTTAAATTTATGAATTCATTGATTTTTTAGGTGTATCAAGCCTGAAGAGAAGTCTCTTGGTGTGGGATTACATGCATTTTGCACAAGGGTATTAGGTAAAAATAGTTATTTTTCCCAACATCACATCAGACCACTATTAAATACTAAGTAGATGAAATCACTCCCTCAGAGTGACAGTCTAGCAAATATCCCTTCTGCTTGTAAACAGCACTTTGTAATTAGTGTGAGAATGAAGAACAAAAAGAAATAGAGAACTTCTCTTTTTTATTTGAAAAAGACCTACCTGACCTTAATTCTACTTTTCATCAGTTGCTTTTCATCAATGCAATTTGAAAAGCAAAGGAACAGGAAATGCTTTGTTAAAGTATAATATGCATGTGATTGGCCCAAAACATTGCAGAAAAAAAATGTAAAGAATCATTAATTCAGTGTTTTTCTCTACTGACGATATTTATTTTGCATTTATCCTTCAGATTACCTATTTTTTATAATCTAAAAACTTTACAGTAAAAGTAACTTCCAGTTTCTAAAAGTAAAATTTAAAGCAATACATGTATATTTTGTTAAACTTTATTTGTTCTACGAATAAACTTAAAATGTTTCCAAACAAAACAATATATCTTCTTACCTTGCTAATGGATTCTTCTTTCTCCCTTTTAATTGTAGCTGGAATTCCTGCACCTATATATTTTGGAGCTTTAGTGGACTCCACATGTTTACACTGGGGTACTTTGAAATGTGGTGAGTCAGGGGCATGTAGGATATATGATTCCACCAACTTCAGGTAAGGATAATTTTTTAAATTACTTTCTAAGCATAGACAGTGTGTAAAACGGTACCATTCATATCTAACATTTTCTTTGCCAAAGGACTAGATTACTTTTGCCTTTGTTTCCAGAATAGATAGTGGTACTGTATCTCCAATTCTTATTTATATACTAGAATTTTATTTCCTCAATATTTGCAAAGTACTTGATAAATATAAGCATGGGTGGCTTTCAAAATCTTGTTCCTTAAATTGGTTGCAATCAATATATTGTTGAAGGTCATGGCTGTACAGAAGCTACCTATCTAAATTATATTACTCTCAAGTATCCCCATTTAATCCTACATCATTTCAACATCTTACTAGGTTAAATCCTTACTTCCTTTCACTATCCACTTCTGATCTCTAAAATGGTATTTTTTCCTCCCTTATTAAATTTCACTGACACAATATTCTTCATGTCTCTTAAAACTTTATTTTTATTTTTAATAACAGACCTGATTTTGAACAAACCTCATATGATAATATTAACCTGTTTTTTAAACAAAACTCTTCCATTTTTCTCTTTCTGTTTTCACATTCTTTTCCATTTGGAGACCTGGATTTTGTTTAAATTTATATTAATTTCTCCTTATGGGGCAGTAAGAAAACTCATTTTCTAAAAATGATTTAGCATTATCTAAAATAGTCTAAGGTCTTCTCTTGATCAGTAAAAAGGATGTATGTCAAGAACTGTGAAGACAGCAGACAGAATGAGATTCATGTTTTCATCAGTTCCCCTTTCCCCTAAAGTTCCACAGGGGTAATATGGAGGTGGGCACAGATACCTACTGTGCATGCAGTGGGTTTGCATCACAATTGAGGAAAGCCAAGGATCCCTAGTGTAGGTTGGCCTTATCCTGCTGCTTTGATTCCTGTTGATAGTAGCTTTGATTAAATGCTATTTCAGACAAAAGTATTATATTTGGTACCATCCTCTGTCAGTCAGGTGAATTAGAGTGACCAATGAAGTGTACTCATGAGAAAATTCATCAGAAACTAATACAATGTAGAAACAAGAGTTACATGTTGATGGACAATTCTTCATGGGTTCCTTGAATTTTGGCATATCTTGTCAGCAGACGCTTTTGTTCTGAACTATCTTTTCAAAGATGTTTGAACAGTAAGTGACCTTGGAAGATAAAAATGGTCTTTCCCTCTGGAGCAGAGTTTTCTGTCCAGGATGATAAAGGTAACATCTCCCTCTGGGGCAAATGTTGACAGATTTGCTTGCAAACCATTTAAATGATAGGGATTTCCTAAACTCAGGATTGCTTAGCTGTGACCCGAACCCAGTGTGTGCACAACCTGGGTCTCCTGTGTCCCCACTTCGGGACTTGGGGGGTGAAAACTAACCTGAACATGAAGCTTGTGCTGATTGCTGTAAAAGTCCTTTGTCTCTGATCAAGGAGTCTTGTATCTTCTGCCAGTTTCCATGCAGCTATGGCAGGCTAACTTGTTAGCTTAAAATCCAGGTAAGATCTAGGACTCTTTTACAGTTCTTGAGAACAGAAATACTGATTAACTTAAAAATTGGCCAAAAATGTAAGGATGATCACTTACATTTATTACCATCTAATGAAAAGTGGGGAAAGGATTAAGGAAAATTTGATGGAAGTAAGGCATAGGAAAATAAAAGCCAAAAAATAATTGAAAATAAAGCCTAAATATACCAGGTTTCGCAGTAAATGTAAACCAATTGAACTTGCTTCTTAAAAGATAATGCCTTTCATATTGACGTTTTCCAAATTCCAGCTACGTGTTGTTTACAAGAGACAGCCTAAAAATATAATGCAAAGAAAGGTTGAAGATAAAGGTCAGAAAATGTATACCAGACAAATATTAAATCAACCTTCTGTGGTTATATTAATGACTGTAAGACAAAGTAGAATTTAAAGTGAAAAGAATTAATAGAATTAAAGAAGGATATTACTTAATAATAAAAAAAGCACTTCACCAAAAATATATAACAATCATGAACCCATATAAATCTGTCAACATAAACTCAAATATATAAAACAAAAATTCACAAAATTACAAGAAGAAATCTACAATTAGAGTGGAAAATTTCAACACACTTCTACAAGTGAATATAAAATACAGATGAAAAATTAGTGAGAATATAGAAGATTGAACCATCCAATTGTGCAAAAATTATCTATTAGTAGATATATAGTGATTTTTTTTAACCCAACTAACAGCAACCATAGGAAAATGATGCAAACCTCATTGGAAAAGAGATTTAAAACGAAACCCTTTTGCACGTTATTGCTGTGATACTAAGGAGGGAATAAGATACAGATACACCCAAGAACTAGACCAAGTGATCTGTTCCCTCTGTGATTATTCCCAGTATCACTATGAAAAGAACTAGGAAAGGCCTAAGAACCTGGGGGACTGGGAAAAGCAAAGGGAAAATGATCAAATTTGGAGGAGTAAATACAGAGAAACAGAACAGCAAAGAAAACCAAAATAAACAAAGAACAACAAAATACTCAAGAAGAGCTTGTAAACTGAAATGTTATAATACATGAATAAATCCAACAGTAAGAAAGACAAGCACATAAACTACCAATTGAAACATTACTTTATTCCATATTAAATTTAATCTAATGTAAGTATCTGACAAAGACTTTAAAATAAGTATGTTTAACCAGCTTGATATGTTTAAAAATAATAAATTGATGGCATAATACCCGTTAAAAATGAATAAGAAATTATGAAAAAATTCTAGCAGAAATAAGAATATCAAAAAGAACTCTTGGCAATATTAGAGATTAAATGGATAGCACTGAAATAAAAAGAATCCTAAATACATAATAAATTTCAAGTCAACATAAGAATTGGTGAAATGGAAGAGAGTACAGAAGAATTTATCTAGAATGTAAATCAATGATTTAACAAAAATGAACTACATAAGTAATGTTAAAGACCAATTAGCAATTAAAGGATATATCTCAGAAATTTTCTAGAACAGAGAATAGAGGAAATGGCAGAGATAAATTAAAGAATTAATGGCTTAGAATTCATTAGAATTTAATAGAGACATACATTTTCAGATCAAAAGTGCACTTCAAATGCCTAATGGAATAAATTAAATAGACATATCAGAGTGAAATTACAAATGCTCAAGGTAAAGAAAAAACATAAACACTACCCAGAGAAATAAACATGTGGCTTATAAAGAAATAACAATTAGACCAATAGCAGATAGGTCATCAACAACCATAGATCCTAATATCTTTATGATCCTTATTGCTTTGGGTTTGGGTTGAAACAAAAACACAAACCAGAGAGCAAAAAATTGGCAAATGTGACTACATATAAAATTTTAAAAAGTTTTTGCAACAGAAAACTCCATAGACAGTGAAGAATGATAGAACACAAATTGGAAGCATCCGGAGCTCTCATACACTGCTGGTGGTGAATAAAAACTATTGAAAAGAACATTTGGGCAATATTTACCAAGCTGAATCCTCTAAGATGCTTACACATATTTTAAAGAAACTCTTGCTCACATGCACAAGGAGACATGGCAACAAAGTTATGTTGCAGTTTTGTTGATATTTAAAAAAAATTTGAACAAAAGCGTCCCACAGGAAAATGGATAATAAGCCGTGGTGTGTTTGTTACCGAACTCAGGTTCGGCTGCTCACCACTCAAAAGTCAACACACTGAGAGGCAGTGTCAGTAGAAAGGAAAGGTGCTTTAGTCAGAAAATCTGCCAATCGGGGGAGAAGGTGGACTTGTGCCCAGAGACCAACTCCGAAGATTCTGCTTAGCCATGACAGTTTTTAAAGGAAAAAATGGGGGGGGGGTGAGGGGGGGGAGGGGGGACGGGGAGGGTGGGAAGAATCTCAGTGAATCATGGAGGCAGGAGATTGGGTTCTGCATCATTCCCACAGAGTGCAGACTGGCTGACTCTCTCTTCGGATGTTATCTTGCCTGAATGATCTGCCTGCAGGATTGCTAAGGGAGCTGTTGGGAGCAGAGAGCTAAACATTCTTTAACTATTTAATTCTTCACTCTTACTTCTTTTTAACTAGGAAAAGAATCAACAGGCTAGGCAAAGCATGGTGTGCGTTAAAGAAAGCTTTAAGTCAGGAGTTAGTTTCAATTGTTTAGTGATTTCGTTCCTATAATTAGGGTTTTAAAGTTAGAGGGAGACAGAAATGGGTAAACAGGAAAGGGGCAGAAGAGTTGCTTTCATGTTCATACATCACAATGTTGTTCAACAGTTAAAAATAAATGATGTAGAACTACATGTATGAGCCTAGTTTTAAAATGGTGGGCTGATAGAAAAACTTTCAAAATAAAAAAATAGTATTATGCCAATTATTTAAAATGTAAAAATATATACAATAATTGTATAAATTACGAATGGATACATGCATACTTTGTAAAGCTATAAAAATAAACTAGGAACAAAATCTATAAAATTAAACATAGTGTTACACCTGGGACGGGTTAGAATGTAGTAGGATCACAGGAATTAAATATTTTCTTTTAACCTGGTCTGAAACAAAAATGGCAAAATTTAATCATTTAAAAAACCTGGATGGTGAGTACAAATATGCTTAACTCTTTTTTTCCTGCATTCTTGAAATGTTTCCTAATAAAAGAAAATTTTAGAAGTAGAAAATGAATATAAGGAGCAGAAATTAATAAATAGACTACATACCATAGAGGTAACCCCCAAAAAGCTGTGCTTTCTAAAAGATTGAAATATAATAATAACAATAATCTGGAAAGGCAAATAAAGAAAGAGAAGAGGCACAAATACACACTATTAGGAACTAAAAAGGAAATATAAGTACAGATACTTAGGAATTTTATACATAATAATTTGGAAACATGTTAAATAGAGAGTTTTCTAGGTAAATATGTATTATCAAATTTTATTGTAAATATATAGAAAACATGAATATTTTCATAGCCATTTAAAATATTTGAATCAGTCAAAAATTCTCATCTTCCAAAGGCATCAAGTCCAGAAGCTTTTAAGGCAAGTATTACAAACCTTCAATGAACTGATGATTCCTGCATTATACAAGTTATTCCTAGAAACGGAAAAAGAGGGAAAATTTCCCAATTCATTTTACAAAGCTAGTGCAACCTCGATATTGACATTAGACAAGTTCAGTATAAGGAAAAAAGTATAAGCTGATTTTACTTGTAAATATACATGCAAAAAATTAACAAATTGAATCCAATAAGGTATAAAAACTAACAAATAGAGTTTGTTATAGAATTATAATAATAATCTTGGATATTCTGCTAATTACATACAGGAAAATGATTGAGTGATATTTTACAAATTCACAACTAAAACTCTGAGCAAACTCAGAAGAGGAGAAAGAAACTTCCTTAACCCGATTAAGATCATCTAAGAAAACACAGGAGTAAATATGATAATTAGTGGTGATTCTTTGGAAGCATTCTTACTAAATATTGAAATAAAACTGCTATCCCTGTCAGTATTAAATTTAAGTTGAGGAGTCTATTCAATGTAAAAAGATAAAATAAAAACAGTAACAAAAGATTAGCGAAGAGGGAAATAAATTTCGATCTTCTGGATAAAAAATCCCAGAACTCATTTTAACAAACATTAGAATTCATAAGTGAGTTCATGAGGTTCATTCATAAGGTTGACGTGCAAAACAATTAGCTGCTGCTCTCCTTATGAGAGTAAAATATTAATAATTAACAATATGCAAAACTATCTTTGTAAGTTTTAATATGTTTTAACTCTTTTTGATAGATACATCTACCTTGGATTGCCAGCAGCGCTAAGAGGATCAAGCTATATTCCAGCCTTTTTAATCCTCCTTATTTTGAGGAAGCATCGTCTACCAGAGGAAAATGCCTCTTCAGAAACTATGCTTGAGGCCAAGTTTACAGAGAAGGAAAATGAGGGCAAAGAGATGGATCAAAATTCCAAAGTTTTGAATGATGATGAATTGAAAACTAAACTATAACGCTCTTTTTTTATATCATGCTTCGCAGAATTGGAGAACACACTACAACTTAATTGTTTTTAAAATCAATAGAGGTACTTACTGCAGGTAATTTTTCCTTGTCTTTAAGAACCTCAACATTTTTCTTTACTCAAGGTAAAAAAATGTTCACTGATGGTATTTCTGAGGCAACAATGGCATCTGAGATCTTCCTCAGAGGGACATTTATAAATAACCTTCAAAATAGGATATTAGAACCAGCTTTATTTATATGTTAAATTGCTAAAACAGCAATTTCTCTTTTCACTCATGCAAAATAAGGGCATATTTCCCACATCCTTTCCAAATGATTCTAAAAATTTCCTATTAGGAAAATCTATTTAATTCCATTGAATTTCTGCTTTGATATCAGGATTATTTAGAGACTGAAATTCTTATCTTCTTATGTGAATATTTAAGTATTTTATTCAAATTTATCTCTTCATGTGAAAGAAGAGTAAATCTTTTTAATCTATTTTGGAATTGTTCTTTACCTCTTCCTATTCATTCCAGACATGATTCTTTTAAAATAGATTACTCACTAATATGCCATCACTTGATTTCAATTCATTCCCTGCTTTTTGACTCACGTCATATATTTGCTCATTTTGTTCAGAGTACTGACAAACTTAATCAGGTAATTAAAAATCATGCAGCAAAGATTGTTGTATTTTTTTTTTCAGCAATTCAAACCTGGCAACTGAACTCTCTCTTAAAAACAAATGTCTAAGTCAAAGTATGAAAGGTCAATATTAGAAAAACACTAGTCCTTTTTTTTTCAGTATTTTTAAATTAATTAATTAATTAATTTTTGGTTGTGTTGGGTCTTCGTTGCTGTGCATCGGTTTTCTCTAATTGCATCGAGCAGGGGCTACTCTTGGTTGCGGTGCGCGGGCTTTTCACTGTGGTGGCTTCTCTTGCTGCAGAGCATGGGCTCTAGGTGCGTGGGCTTCAGTAACAGTGGCACGTGGGCTCAGTAGTTATGGCTGGCGGGCTCTAAAGCGCAGGCTCAGTAGTTGTGGTGCATGGGCTTAGTTGCTCCGCGGCATGTGGGATCTTCCGGGACCAGGGCTCGAACCCGTATCCCTTGCATTGGCAGGCGGATTCTTAACCACTGTGCCACCAGGGAAGTCCCGAAAAACACTAGTCCTTAAAGGCTGTTTGTATTGCCAGATATTATCCAAAAAATCAGTTTCCCAGATTCAGGAGGCCTCCTTAGTCTAATGTTTATGTCACCCAAGGTGTCCTAAGTTAGAACACAAACACGAATTTTCTTTACATCCTCTTAGAGAATGAAGTGTTTACAAAGTAGCTTCTGTTATGGAACTGAGGTTAATAAAATTCAAGATGTACATTTAAAACTAAATCTACCCTTATTATTATTTTGTAGCTTAGGGATACAGTAAAAGTATGAAAGGATTTTAGAGACACAAGAGGCCTTATGGATGATATGGAGTTTCTGGTTCAAGAGAATAGAATGAACAGCCGTGTTTATCTACTTCTTATTCTCCCTCCCACTGAAAGGACAGTCAGTATAGATGTAATGATAGAACTCCCTTAAGGGTGAGGAGGATGTGGAGAGGGAGGATTGGAGAAGTGGGTGTCAGTCTACTCTGATGATTTATGTGTCATATAAAGGGAATGGGAGTGTCTCCAGGGATAGAACAGGGTGGCAGGGGCTGTCATTCAGGATGCACTTAGAAGGAGCCTGGGATGTAGGTAGGAACCTCTGAGTTGAAAGTTCAAAGAATACAAGTCAGACAGAAAATAGACCACAAGCTAGACAGGAAATAGTCCAGTTAATTGAAGGACTGTCTACGTATACTTTGCAGACCAATATGATTTCCTGAGAATTGGATGCATCATTTAAGGAGAAAGCAACAGAGAGGACTGGGTAGAACAGGTTCAGGGGGAAGATTTAATAGTTAAGTTCTCTGCTCGCAAAGTCTGAGACTTCATCAAGACCGTGATTCAAGACAGGAACAGTGTTGACACTGGAGAGAGGAGCTAAAACCATTGGAAGTGAGGAGTTCCAACTCAGGGGAAGTGTGGCAGATGAGGGACAGTTGCGTGTTAGGATCAGATGACATGAAACTCAGAGCTGCTTTATTTGGGAAGGGAGGAAATGCGGAGAATGCTATGGAAGCTAAAAGAGGAGGAAGGACTCACCCTATATCCAGAGAGTTGTGAGAAAAAGTCAACAGCTACCACATAAGATGCTTTTGGGGGAAGCATTGTCCTCAGGAGAAACCCAGATTTTGGTGAGGCTGCAGCCGTGAAGAGAATGCTGGTTTATGAGTTTGAGAATATGGACAGTTTTGGAGTTCCAGGGGACAAACTGAAAGGGGGCAGATTTCAAAATTGGAGTCTGAGAGAAAAAGTTGATAATTAGAGGTATATGGAAATTAGAGAATGAAAATTAGAAGAAGGGGAACGAGAGATCATCTGGAATTCTGGGACTTTTTAGGTAACTGACATAATGAGGTTAGTCCTGATAGATTTCAAGGCAGATAGTGTTGGTGACACTGTGAGTGTCAAAATTAGGAGGTGTCATGACTCATGACCCCTTGTCATGGAGGCAAACTGGAGAATCAAAATCTTACCTGAGTACCTGTGGCTCTTTCTTGACTTCTATTGATGGGTTTAAGTTGATCAGAGAAAGCTGAGTCTTAACTCTGTGCACAGTTCAACCACTTGAATACCCTCAGTGGAGCAGGGTAGGCCCAGAGAGACATGATTTTGGACCCAGTGTCTTGGGCTCACTCTTATCCCCTGCTGGGAATGATGGCATTTTACTCTAGGGTTCTCTTTTGACACTTCTTGGTGGAGGAAAGAAAATCAGAGAAAGTGAGTATTGAAGTGCTCTGTGACCTCTCCTGACCTCTGTTGTTCAAGTCCATGAGGCCTGGGGAAGTCAGTTATTTTTCTGAGCATTTGTCCTCCCTCAGGATAGGGTAGAAGTAAAGGCATAGCAGACGGAAGTAGAGGAGAGAAACAGCAGGAAAACCGGTAGTGGGAAGTCTAGGATCGTTCATTGTCATATTTAATATTGTGAGGAGTCTAAGTTTATGGAATTAGAAATGGTTTAATATGTTATTTATAATTCTAAATATAACCGATATTTATGGGAACTTTAAAAATAAGTACATAGAAAAACCACAGAAATTGGGAAAAAGCATAAAGGGAAGGAGAGGAATTCTTCATATTTTATAGCATGGAGTTAAAATATATTTTAAGCTTAATAAATTCAGATAAAATTGGCAAACACATCTTATCAGAACTGCTGAGAAGTGGTTATCTCTGTAGCATTGGAAGCAGGAAGAGAAGCAAAGAACAATGCATTTGCCTTTCATTTTTGTCCCTTTTGTACTCTGATTTCTTTTCTCTTGTGCATGTAAAATACAATGAAAAAAATTTCATAAAGAATACACATCAGCAAAAACAATAATAATAAAAGAAACAATATAGGGCATTTTACAGAAAGGGAAGAACTGAGTCCTCCAATTGTGAGATTTTCAAAGGTTCTCCAATGGGTGTTTATTTATTTACTTATTTTTTTAGTTTATTATTTTTAAACATCTTTATGGGAGTATAATTGCTTTACAATGTTGTGTTAGTTGCTGCTGTATCACAAAGTGAATCAGCTATATGTATACATATATCCCCATATCTCCTCCCTCTTGAGTCTCCCTCCCACCCTCCCTATCCCACCCCTCTAGGTGGTCACAAAGCACCGAGCTGATCTCCCTGTGCTATGCGGCTGCTTCTCACTAGCTATCTATTTTATGTTTGGTAGTGTATATATGTCCATGCCACTCTCTCACTTTGTCCAATGGATGTTTATTGAACAATTTTTTTCTCGTTTCTGTCCTTGGTTCTAGAGGATATGTGTCTTGGTGTGTGTATGTAAGGAAGGTGGTGATGAGCTAAGTTGTAGGCTGTAAAATTCAAGTGGGTGTCATTTTATTAGGGTGAATAAATATACACAGAAAACAATGACAGAACGACAAATAACAGCACAAGGTAATTTCAAACCCTATGGACATATGGTGAGTCACTAAGTAATCAGAGTTTTTTGTAAAAACTTCCCATTCTGTTTTTGGGAAACACTGCAGAAGCATGTTAATTGGTAAGGGATTTCTTTCCAAAAGAAGAAGACAAATCTTTCTAGGAAGACATTTTGCCCTTTTTCCTTCTTCCTTCTGGAACTGAAGATATTAGGCCTCAAGGAGGAGCAAGAAGCCATCTTGCCACCAAGAGGCAAAAGCATAGGGATGAAAGATGATGAAACATGGTGTTGCAGGAAGACAGGGAGAGCCCGGCTACCAGCAGGGGCAGGGCTGAGTTTTGCGGGCTTTTAAGTTTACCAAATTTGAGAGGAAGGCCTATAAAAAATTTCAAAATGATGAATACAAAATAAAATTAAAAGTGATAATTTACTTAGAATGAGAACAAAAAATCACAACAGGTTCCATGTGATATGCTTCCAGACATGATCATGATTTTTTTTTAAAAAAAGCCCTACTGCAAACATTAGAGTTTAATGGGAAATTTAATTTTCATAAAGCTTTCCTGCTGATGTTGGGAGTGAGAAGGAAATGGCTACTATTGCCATTTCTATTCAACATTATGTCCTAGCCATGGAAATGGGAAGAAAAAGAAAATTTGTAAGGATAAGAAAAGAAACAAAAAATAAAACTATCATTGACATGTTTGTATTGCAGAAAATCCACAAGTTACTATAGATGAGCTATGAACGTGATTAAGTGAATTTTAACAAAGTTCACTGGTTACAAGGGTAATCCACAAAATCAAATGCAGTTGTTCATATATCAATAGCAATTAGGAAATGATATTAGTAAAGCGTATTATTTAGTGTAGCATCAAAAAAAACACAAAAAACAAAAAATAAAACCACATTGAAATCCTAGCAATAAATCTTATAACAGGTGTCTAAGACCTCTATCCCCAATACTACAAAGCAGTATTCAGAGAAACTAAGACCTACATCATGTTCATTTATTGAAAGATTTAATATTTTAAGGATGTCGGTTCTCCCAAATTTTATCTATAAGTTCAGTGAAATCTCAAACAAAATCCCAGTACTTTCTGAAATGTGGATATTGACAAGATTAATTTGGCCTTTACATGGAAATGTAAAGGGCCAAGGAGAAATCAAAGCAATCTTGAAGGCTAAAGTTGGAGAAGCCCAGCATCAGATACTAAGACCTGTAAAGCTAAAAGAATTAAGCCAGTGTGATATTGACGCCAGTCTCCCATCCCTGGTGCCACTCTCTTCCTTGCAGAGACCTTCTTCACCCCACGCAGAGTCCAACACCATGCGGTGCTGGGTTGCTTTTTTCCTACCTGGAAACCCTTCTCACCCTATTCAGGTTCCAACACCTCACATCCGGCCTTCATTCTGCTCTCCCCAACAGTGATGTCTTCTTCACCCTATTCAGGTCTGACACCCATGGCAGGGTGCCCCATGTGTGATGTCCCCCTTATACTCCTGTGATGGTTGGTGCTATGTGTCAACTTGGCTGGGACACAGTATCCAGATATTTGGTCAAACATTATTCTAGATGTTTCTGTGAAGGTCTTTTTTAGATGAAATTAACATTTAAATCAGTAGACTTTGAGTAAAGCAGATTACCTTCCATAGTGTGGGTGGGCCTCACCCAATCAGTCGAAAGCCTTAATAAAAAAAGACTGACTTCCCCTGAGGAAGAAGAAATTCTCCCAGCAGACTGCCTCTGGACTCAAACTGCAACATCAACCCTTCCCTGGGTCTCTAGGCTACCCCCTACTACCTATCTATCTATCTATCTATCATCTATCTCCTCTTGGTTTTGTTTCTCTGGAAAACCCGACTAATAGACCCTTCCTTGGATTCTGACACCTATGCTGGACTATCCCTCTTATGGACACTCTCCTAACGCTGTTTGGACTCTTGGGCTCTTACACCCACTCAGGTCCCTGTAGTTCCCCTTAAACAGCTTTCCTCCACCCGCACCTACCTACATACCTACTTTCTTGGCCCCATCTAATGGCTCAGGATTGAATTATTCTGGAAGGAAAAGGACAAGAGAAAGGAAGGGAAAGAAAAGAGAAGACCAGGAAAGGATGAAGGGGAAGAAAACAATTGAATATTTGATAAATTTTAGAAAGTGAGTATTATGTTGGATGTTATGTATCCAGAGAGTAGATGCATATTGCCAAGTGTATTTTACACTAAGCTCACCTATGTCTAGGTCGAGATTAATAAGTGCTATTACACAGCATTGTAGCCTTGAAATTTATGTTGATTTCCTATTACCTCCTGCTCTAGGATGAATAGAAACAAAGAGCTTCTTTTATTGATTGTATATTTAAAATGCTTTTGCATTTGTTCAACCACATAGCAGGCATAAGAAATCTTGGAAGTGATTTTAAAATTTATGAACGATGTATCTAATTTTTAAATTTATTACTCAACAGATTTGTGGATCCAACAAACAACTGCCTGAGTAGATTATTTTTATGTTTTTAAACAAAGCACTTACTTTCCTTTTAACTGTTCTCAAATTTATAGCCTGATATATATGTATATGACTTATATATGTGACTCATACAGGACACAAATTATAGAAGTGGCCCAAGCAGTACTCAGAGCTTTATTATAAACAAAGCTATTGAAGTAAAGCCTGGCAAAACAAAATATGAAACTTTTCTTGCAATCAGCCCTAAGAAAAATTCAAGCAAATGTTACTTTAAAATAAAATGGAATAAAATAAAAAGGAAATCACAAGCCTCTTCAAGCCCTCAGATGTCTGTAACTCCTATCTGTATGGCTGTTAGCATAACTGATACCATCTTGAGCACTAATAGTTTCTCCTGTCCTTCTGCTGACTCTACCCAGGACTGGACGGTACAGTAATTCACTTCTCTGTCATGAGGGGATTCACGGTGAATAGATACTGTTTAATAATCATTAGGAACAGGTAGCCTGTATGCTCTGTTAGTCCCCAGTGATGAAAACCTTCCCTGACATATTCTCAGCATCCACAAGACTAGTTACCCATTCATAAATCTTGACTTAGGAACGCCCGTCCTCTTCCAAGCAACTACCCCATTCCCTAATTAACTAAAATCGTCCCAGTGGCCCCTTGGCAGTGTGAGTGCAGCTGTGAATGCTTCTGGATCATTGTCTGCCCAATCCCATCGTGTGAATGTCACCCTATAATAAACTGATCCATTGATTATATGGAGCTGCCTGCCTTGTTTTTCAGTTTCAAGATGCCTTCTCAGTTCAGTGGGCATTTTTCATTCCTTCCATCCTCCAACACTGTTGAAGTCAATTTCTAAATAAAATAATAACTTAACATATCCTAATGATATATCAAGCTTGGTAGATTCAAAAGACATCCTTCACGCATTCAGAAAGATACATGCACCCCAACATCCAGAGCAGCATTATTCACAATAGCCAGAATATGGAAACAACCTAAGTGTTTATGAATGAATAAAGAAGAGGTGGTATATATATATATATATACACACACACACATATACACAATGGAATATTTTTCGACCATAAAAAAAGAATGAAATCTTGCCATTTGTGACAACATGGATGGGTCTGGAAGGTATATTATGCTTAGTGAAATAACTCAGATAGAGAGAGATAAATATTGTATGTTTTTCCTTATGTGAGGAATCTAAAAATAAAACAAGTGAATGAATATAACAAAACAGAAACAAGCTCACAGATACAGAGAACAAACTGGTGGTTACCACAGGAGAGAGAGGTGGGGGGAGGAGCAAAATAGGGGAAGGGGATTAAGAGGTACAAACTGCCAGTTATAAAATAAATAAGTCACGAGGATGTAGAGTACAGGGAATATAATAAATATTTTATAATAACTTTGTATGGTGTGTAATCTATAAAAATATCAAATCACTATGTTGTACACCTGAAAGTAATATAATATTGTAAGTCAACTATACTTCAATAAAAAAATACATCCTTCACCAATATCATTTCTGATAACTAAACGAAATGACAGCAATAGAAATTATGAAAGGAGGGGAAGAGAGAGAGATTCTTCCCATCAGTAAAGATATACTGTGCTGAGTTTCTTAGAATGGTTAGTATGGGGGAAGACATATTTAAGTGGCTTTAATATGTGTGGAAAACCTCATTCTTTTCATAACTCTGCATGTTTCCTTATGACCTGGGAGAAAAATCCCTTGCAGACCCAGCATAGTATACACCTAATAACGTCTAGCAAATTCGCCACATTGGAAATATTCTTGTAGTCATGCCAAATACCAGATGTATTTGCAAGATTATACCTTTTCTTCCACCTTTATTCTTAATGGCATTATTTGTTATTTTCTTATCAGTTGTCTAGAGACTTTATATTAATGGACAGATCATAAGAATATGGGAGATATTGCTGGGTGAACATCGCTAGAACTCTTTATGCACAGGTGCTAGGGATAAATCTTTGGGTAAAAAATCCAGCGTAACAAAACCAGACTCACTATTTTAAAAAAATTTCCAGTCAGTCTTAAAAAAATTCAACTGAGAAGATAGAAGGAACTCAATAGAAACAAAATAAAAGCCGTCTTGCCTGATGACTTGGCCCTGTGGAATGAGTGAGTTTAGGAAAGGTCTATTTCAGAATGATAGCTGTACTTAGAATTGTTTACCAAATAGATAATTTCCTAGTTATTGGAGAATCTATTGACTAGCATCAGGTGAGAGAAAGGAAGAGAGGTACTCTCATATAATTCAAATAGGTCTTGAAAATTCCTAAAGTTAACTGAAACACACTTTCCTTTACATCAAGGGAATGAAAGTGAGACTTCTGGTTTCAGCTCAGACATTCAGAGAGCAGGAAGCAGTATTGCCTCCATACTCCTATAATAAGAGAAAGCTGGAAAAAATGTAAATTACAACTTTTCTTGAACCCATCAGTGAGCTGAGGTCAGTGGATAAACAGCTAACTGGATAGCTAGAGTCAGGATCCCGCAGGGAGAAGCAGGATTTGAACATTTACTGACTTGGGGCAGAAACCACTTAATACCAAATAAGTCAGTACAAGATTCAGATAGAAATTTTTAATGAGTTGCTAAAGACCAAGTGTAGGTTGGCATGAGAAAGTGAAGCCCCTGAAGGTGGCCAACAGAAGGTGGGTCACACCTCTTGCAGCTGATTCCTCCAGAACCTCAACCAGCCATTCGGGGGAGGTTAGAGAGGACACCAGGGGTGCCAGCTGGGGCAGAACAGCAGCTCCTTTTCCCATTCTGCTCAGACCAGTCTCCTCTTTCTCCTCTAAGGAATGGAAGCTTTTCTCTTCAGTGGGGATGGTCAACAAAAACTGTAGCTTGAGGGTGCTGGTGAAAACTCCTACAGCTGGGAAGGGAAGCAGGAAGAAAAGCTCCACTCCTGGGAGAGGGGCACGTCACCCCCAAACCCTGGTTTACCCAGTCTGCCTGTCTCCCTCCTCCATACCCACGTCCACCCATGGTAACAAGCATACAGGGATTTCCCTGGTGGCACAGTGGTTAAGAATCCGCCTGCCAAGGCAGGGGACACGGGTTTGAGCCCTGGTCCGGGAAGATCCCACATGCCGCAGAGCAACTAAGCCCGTGCGCCACAACTACTTAGCCCACATACAGCAACTACTGAAGCCCACGCACCTGGAGCCCGTGCTCTGCAATGAGAAGCCACCGCAATGAGAAGCCGGTGCACCGCAATGAAGAGTAGCCCCTGCTCGCCACAACTAGAGAAAGCCCGCGAGCAGCAATGAAGACCCAACACAGCCAAAACTAAATAAATAAATTAAATATATATATATATTAAAAAAAACCAAGCATACAGTAAAAATAAAAGTTGTATATATTGGGGAGAGTGGCAAGAGACATTGTTTGTGGGTAACAGGGCAAAGGGAGAACCAAATCCACATGGGGAGTAGACCCTAAATACAAGGTTTCCCTAGAGGAATTTGAAGCCCTTGATGCACTGAGGGTAACCATAGCAACAACAAACTTCAAACCCAGCCCCACTCCTGATAGAAACCCCATGCTACAGGCCTAGTAGAAGGAAAGATGTGCTCATCTCCAAGTAGGAAAAATATTTACCTCCGTATCACCTGTCCTATACTACATTTATGACCTTCAACAAAAAATTATGACATAAAAAGGTAATAAAAAACACAATCTGAATAGGCAAAGCAATCATCTGAACCAAACTCAGATATAAAACAGAGTATAGACATATTATTAGAATTATTAAACAAATGAAGGCTTTTTAAAGATGAATGTGACTCAAAGGAACATTTTTACAGAGGGTTTAAATGTATAGAATCATTATTGGTAAGATCAGTCTTAAACAAAATGGGGAATAGACAAAAGATTTTTGGTGCTAATCATCTCACTTTTCTGTTACCTTTGCTCTTGCTTTCTGAATATCTTCATTGTTTTCCATTTCCACTCCTTTCAAAAACCTATTGCTTTAAAATGATTGGAATCTCACTTCTACTGTGAAGCACCTGATAAATATATGATCTCTTCCAATTTAAACAAAGTCTCAATTCAAAGGTATAAGCTTCTAAGGATAGAACTTGAAACAGCCTCGAGCTTAACAATGGAGACTGGTTGGGAGTCAGAGGTATGTCTGTGGGGTTTTGTTGTTGTTGTTTTTTAGTGATAGTTTTTAAATTTCTACCTTTCAACTACTTCTACCGACACTCCTTTTACAAAACATTTTAGTCTTATAAACTATGGCAGTCAGGTTTGGAGTTGGTGTTGGGGAAATCACACTGCTTGTCTAATCATCTTCTCATCAGGTTAGTTCTTGGTTTCCAGGTGGTGAGCAAGTCTACTTAGGAAGGGTAGAAGGCACACAAGAGGAAAGTGACAATGGCCACTGCCAAATTTGTTGTGATAAATTCTCAATACTTTTTTTTGGAGGGGGTAAAATCTCCAGAAATATATATGTTGAAATTGAAACAGAGAGACTAGCATGGTCCCTATGAATGAGACACATGAACATTTTTTATTCTATTATAGTATTGATTACAGTGTATATTATCCTACATTTATATGCCTATTCTCCCCCTCAGTTGTGGGCTCCCAAAGGGCCAAGATTCTATTTCATAAATGTTTTTATCTCTGTGCTTAGCATGTAGATGGCAGTCAAAAACCACTTTTTTGACATTACAAAAATTTTTTTTTTGTTGAAAGATATTAAAGAAAATCTTCAAAACATCAGAAATCATCACTCCCTATCCAATGACTTAATACAGCTATTTTTATTTTTGCACATTGTTTTTAGTTCTTATTTATAACATTCATGTGACTGGCATTTTTGGAGTTCATTTATTCATTCATTCATTCATTCTTTCAAAAATAATTGATAAAGCACCTATTTGTCTGGCACCAAGCTAGATCCTGGGAATAAAATAAGTAGGTAAAATGAGTTCACTTCCTACCTTCCTAGAGCTTATGACTAGCGGGGGAGACAGACAGTTATTAAATAATCATAATAAATGTAAAATTACCATTTTGATAAGTGCTGCATTACTACAAATATATTGGAAAAATTCTCACCAATGAAGAAGTCTGAAACATTGAAGGAATGGTGATTAAGCTTAGATCTGAATGCTGAGAAGCAGTTACATGGAAAAAAAGAGTATTTCAGGAGAGAGAAACATCATGATCAAAGACCTCATTTCATGAAAATGGAAGGGAGTGTGAAGACATGGTGTAAATAAGGAGACCTCAGTCTGAATACTCAAGTCTTTCTTCAGAGCAGGAAGGCATTCTTCCACTAAATCTCTGATTAATGCTTCCAACTCTGATTAATTAAGCATTAATCTCTGATTAATGCTTCCAACTTTGATTTCTTCCTCAAAAATAGATTTCTTAGGTTGGTGTTTTAGTTTGTCCTCTAAGTCACCTACCTTTCTTTCACAAATTGCTTCTTTACCTTTTTCTTCCACATTTTCATAGATTTTTCAAAAGTATCTTCTTTAACATGGATTTGGGTTTTTGACCATTGTTTTCTTTCAATTTTATCCAATGCATATTTTAACTACACTCTTGCATTATTTTGCTTCCTTGAAAATCTTACTTATCATATTCTTATCTCTGTTGAATTTTTTCCCCTAGGATCTGTATTCATGTTTAATAAATGCCATTGAATTAAATATTAATATTTATTCTGGATTGCTGGTTCTGAAGTAGATCAAATAATCTACTGTATATGTGTTAATGTTCCTTTCCTTCACTGTACATATCAAATATAAATATAAATTTATTCTTTTAATTTATATAACTTTATAACATTTTATACTTTAATCTTGTTAATGTTCTTCTTCCCCTTTAAAGTGTAAGCTCATCAAGAAAAAAAAGGGAGAAGACTCAAATCAATAGAATTAGAAATGAAAAAGGAGAAGTAACAACTGACACTGCAGAAATACAAAGGATTATGAGAGATTACTACAAGCAACTCTATGCCAATAAAATGGACAATCTGGAAGAAATGGACAAATTCTTAGAAATGCACAACCTTCTGAGACTGAACCAGGAAGAATTGGAAATATGAACAGACCAATCACAAGCACTGAAATTGAAACTGTGATTAAAATTCTTCCAACAAACAAAAGCCCAGGACCAGATGGCTTCACAGGCAAATTCTATCACACATTTAGAGAAAAGCTAACACCTATCCTTCTCAAACTCTTCCAAAATATAGCAGAGGGAGGAACACTCCCAAACTCATTCTATGAGGCCACCGTCACCCTGATACCAAAACCAGACAAAGATGTCACAAAGAAAGAAAACTATAGGCCAATATCACTGATGAACACAGATGCAAAAATCCTCAACAAAATACTAGCAAACAGAATCCAACAGCACATTAAAAGGATCATACACCATGATCAAGTGGGGTTTATCCCAGGAATGCAAGGACTCTTCAATATATGCAAATCAATCAATGTGATACACCATATTAACAAATTGAAGGAGAAAAACCATATGGTCATCTCAATAGATGCAGAGAAAACTTTTGACAAAATTCAACACTCATTTATGATAAAAACACTCCAGAAAGTAGGCATAGAGGGAACTTTCCTCAACATAATAAAGGCCATATATGACAAACCCACAGCCAACATCATCCTCAATGGTGAAAAACTGAAATCATTTCCACTAAGACCAAGAACAAGACAAGGTTGCCACTCTCACCACTATTATTCAACATAGTTTTGGAAGTTTTAGCCACAGTAATCAGAGAAGAAAAAGAAATAAAAGGAATCCAAATCGGAAAAGAGGAAGTAAATCTGTCACTGTTTGCAGGTGACATGATACTATACATAGAGAATCCTAAAGATGCTACCAGGAAACTACTAGAGCTAATCAATGAATTTGGTACAGTAGCAGGATACAAAATTAATGCACAGAAATCTCTTGCATTCCTATACACTAATGACAAAAAATCTGAAAGTGAAATTAAGAAAATACTCCCATTTACCATTGCAACAAAAAGAATAAAATATCTAGGAATAAACCTACCTAAGGAGACAAAAGACCTGTATGCAGAAAATTAAAAGACACTGAAGAAAGAAATTAAAGATGATACAAATAGATGGAGAGATATACCATGTTCTTGGATTGGAAGAATCTACATTGTGAAAATGACTATACTACACAAAGCAATCTACAGATACAATGCAATCCCTATCAAACTACCAATGGCATTTTTCACAGAACTAGAACAAAAAATTTCACAATTTGTATGGAAACACAAAAGACCCCAATAGCCAAAACAATCTTGAGAAAGAAAAAGGGAGCTGGAGGAATCTATACTACAAAGCGAAAGTAGTCAAGACAGTATGGAACTGGCACAAAAACAGAAATATAGATCAGTGGAACAGGATAGAAAGCCCAGAGATAAACCCACACACATATGGTCACCTTATCTTTGATAAAGGAGGCAAGAATATACAATGGAGAAAAACAGCCTCTTCAATAAGTGGTGCTGGGATAACTGGACAGCCACATATAAAAGAATGAAATTAGAACACTCCCTAACACCATACACAAAAATAAACTCAAAATGGATTAAAGACCTAAATGTAAGGCCAGACACTATAAAACTCTTAGAGGAAAACATAGGCAGAACACTCTATGACATAAATCACAGGAAGATCCTTTTTGACCCACCTCCTACAGAAATGGAAATAAAAACAAAATAAACAAATGGGACCTAATGAAATTTAAAACCTTTAGCACAGCAAAGGAAACCATAAACAAGACAAAAGACAACCCTCAGAATGGGAGAAAATATTTGCAAATGAAGCAACTGACAAAGGATTAATCTCCAAAATTTACAAGCAGCTCATGCAGCTCAATATCAAAGAAACAAACAACCCAAATCAAAAATGGGCAGAAGACCTAAACAGACATTTCTCCAAAGAAGATATACAGATTGTCAACAAACACATGAAAGAATGCTTAACATCATTAATCATTAGAGAAATGTAAATCAAAACTACAATGAGATATCATCTCACACCTGTCAGAATGGCCATCATCAAAACATCTACAAACGGGGAGGAGCTTCAAGATGGCGGAAGAGTAAGACGCTGAGATCACCTTCCTCTCCACAAATACATTAGAAATACATCTACATGTGGAACAGCTCCTACAGAACACCTACTGAACGCTGGCAGAAGACCTCAGACCTCCCAAAAGGTAAGAAACTCCCCACATACCTGGGTAGGGCAAAAGAAAAAAGAAAAAACAGAGACCAAAGAATAGGGACGGGACCTGCACCAGTGGGAGGGAGCTGTGAAAGAGGAAAGGTTTCCACACACTACGAAGCCCCTTCGCGGGCGGAGACTGCGGGTGGCAGAGGGGGGAAGCTTCAGAGCCACGGAGGAGAGCACAGCCACAGGGGTGCGGAGGGCAAAGCGGAGAGATTCCCACACGGAGGCTCGGCGCCGAGCAGCACTCACCAGCCCGAGAGGCTCGTCTGCTCACCCGCCGGGACGGGCAGGGGCTGGGAGCTAAGGCTCGGGCTTCGGTCGGATCGCAGGGAGAGGACTGGGGTTGGCGGCATGAACACAGCCTGAAGGGGTTAGCGCACCACAGCTAGCCGGGAGGGAGTCCGGGAAAAGGTCTGGAGCTGCTGAAGAGACAAGAGACTTTCTCTTGCCTCTTTGTTTCCTGGTGCGCGAGGAGAGGGGATTCAGAGCGCCGCCTAAACGAGCTCCAGAGACGGGCGCGAGCCACGCGGCTAACAGCGCGGACACCAGAGACGGGCATGAGACGCTAAGGCTGCTGCTGCCGCCACCAAGAAGCCTGTGTGCGAGCACAGGTCACTCTCCACACCTCCCCTCCCGGGAGCCGGTGCAGCCCGCCACGGCCAGGCTCCCGTGAGCCAGGGACAACTTCCCCGGGAGAACGCACGGCGCGCCTCAGGCTGGTGCAACGTCACGTTGGCCTCTGCCGCCGCAGGCTCGCCCCGCCTCCTCCGTACCCCTCCCTCCCCCCGCCTGAGTGAGCCAGAGCCCCCGAAGCAGCTGCTCCTTTAACCCTGTCCTGTCTGGGCGGGGAATAGACGCCCTCAGGCTATCTACACGCAGAGGCGGGTCCAAATCCAAAGCTGATCCCCAGGAGCTGTGCGAACAAAGAAGAGAAAGGGAAATTTCTCCCAGCAGCCTCAGAAGCAGCGGATTAAAGCTCCACAAACAACTTTATGTACCTGCATCTGTGGAATACCTGAATAGACAACGAATCATCCCAAATTGAGGAGGTGGACTTTGGGAGCAAGATATATTATTTTTTCCCCTTTTCCTCTTTTTGTGAGTGTGTATGTGTATGCTTCTGTCTATATAGCTTTGCTTTTATCATTTGTCCTAGGATTCTGTCCATCTGTTATTTTTTTGTTTTTTTTTTACTTTAAAAAATTTTTTCTTAATATTTATTTTAATAACTTTATTTTATTTTATTTCACTTTATTTTATTTTATCCTCTTTCTTTCTTTCTATTTTTTCTCCCTTTTATTCTGAGCCGTGTGGATGACAAGCTCTTGGTGCTCCAGCCAGGCATCAGGGCTGTGCCTCTGAGGTGGGAGAGCCAACTTCAGGACACTGGTCCACAAGAGACCTCCCAGCTCCACGTAATATCAAATGGCGAAAATCTCCCAGAGATCTCCGTCTCAATGCCAAGACCCAGCTTCACTCAACAACCAGCAAGCTACAGTGCTGGACACCCTATGCCAAACAACTAGCAAGACAGGAACACAACCCCATCCATTAGCAGAGAGGCTGCCTAAAATCATACTAAGGCCACAGACACCCCAAAACACACCACCAGACGTGGTCCTGCCCATCAGAAAGACAAGATCCAGCCTCATCCACCAGAACACAGGCACTATTCCCCTCCACCAGGAACCCTACACAACCCACTGAACAAACCTTAGCTGCTGGGGACAGACACAAAAAACAATGGGAACTACGAACCTGCAGCCTGCGAAAAGGAGACCCCAAACACAGTAAGTTAAGCAAAATGAGAAGACAGTGAAACACACAGCAGATGAAGGAGCAAGGTAAAAACCCAGCAGACTTAACAAATGAAGAGGAAATAGGCAGTCTACCTGAAAAAGAGTTCAGAGTAATGATAGTAAAGATGATCCAAAATCTTGGAAATAGAATAGATAAAATATAAGAAACGTTTAACAAGGATCTAGAACTAAAGAGCAAACAAACAATGATGAACAACACAATAAATGAAGTTTAAAATTCTCTAGAAGGGATCAATAGGAGAATAACTGAGGCAGAAGAACGGATAAGTGACCTGGAAGATAAAATAGTGGAAATAACTACTGCAGAGCAGAATAAAGAAAAAAGAGTGAAAAGAATTGAGGACAGTCTCAGAAACCTCTGGGACAACATTAAACGCACCAACATTCGAATTATAGGGGTCCCAGAAGAAGAAGAGAAAAAGAAAGGGGATGAGAAAATATTTGAAGAGATTATAGTTGAAAACTTCCCTAATATGGGAAAGGAAATAGTCAAACAAGTCCAGGAGTCACAGAGAGTCCCATATAGGATAAATCCAAGGAGAAACATGCCACGACACATATTAATCAAACTATCAAAAATTAAATACAAAGAAAAAATATTAAAAGCAACAAGGGAAAAACAACAAATAACACACAAGGGAATCCCCATAAGGTTAACATCTGATCTTTCAGCAGACACTCTGCAAGCCAGAAGGGAGTGGCAGGACATATTTAAAGTGATGAAGGAGAAAAACCTACAACCAAGATTACTCTACACAGCAAGGATCTCATTCAGATTTCATGGAGAAATTAAAACCTTTACAGACAAGCAAAGGCTAAGAGAATTCAGCACCACCAAACCAGCTTTACAACAAATGCTAAAGGAACTTCTCTAGGCAGGAAACACAAGAGAAGGAAAAGACCTGCAATAACAAAGCCAAAACAATTAAGAAACTGGGAGTAGGAACATACATATCGATAATTACCTTAAATGTAAATGGATTAAATGCTCCAACCAAAAGACATAGACTGGCTGAATGGATACAAAAACAAGACCCGTATATATGCTGGAGAGGGTGGAGGAAAGGAAACCCTCTTGCACTGTTGGTGGGAATGTAAATTGAGACAGCCACTATGGAGAACAGTATGGAGGTTCCTCAAAAAACTAAAAATAGAACTACCATATGACCCAGCAATCCCACTACTGGGCATATACCCTGAGAAAACCATAATTCAAAAAGAGTCATGTACCACAATGTTCATTGCAGCTCTATTTACAACCAGGACATGGAAGCAACCTAAGTGTCCATCAACAGATGAATGGATAAAGAAGATGTGGCACATATGTACAATGGAATATTACTCAGCCATAAAAAGAAATGAAATTGAGTTATTTGTAGTGAGGTGGATGGACCTAGAGTCTGTCATACAGAGTGAAGTAAGTCAGAAAGAGAAAAACAAATGCTGTATGCTAACACATATATATGGAATCTAAAAAAAAAAAAAAAAAAAAAAATGGTCCTGAAGAACCTAGGGGTAAGACGGGAATAAAGACACAGACCTACTAGAGAATGGACTTGAGGACAGGGGGAGGGGGAAGGGTAAGCTGGGACAAAGTGAGAGAGTGGCCTGGACATATATACACTACCAAACGGAAAATAGATAGCTAGTGGGAAGCAGCCGCATAGCACAGGGAGATAGCTCAGTGCTTTGTGACCGCCTAGAGGGGTGGGATAAGGAGGGTGGGAGGGAGGGAGATGCAAGAGGGAAGAGATATGGGGACATACGTATATGTATAATTGATTCCCTTTGTTATAAAACAGAAACTAACACACCATTGTAAAGCAATCATACTGCAATAAAGATGTTTAAAAAAAAAAGTGTAAGCTCCATGAAATAGTGTAATTCTTTGTTTTTGTTTACTGTTATATTTCATTTTACCTGTCAGATTTTTGACATTCGATAATTGGTAAAGAAATAAATATTCAAGATAGTGCCTTTATTTTCTTTGCAATGTTTTAAAACACAACTCTGTAATTTTCTGTCTCTTTTTTTAATGATACAAGATCCCATCAGACCTGTCACATAGTAACCAGCTGTGGGTGATTTTTCAAATTTCTGCTTTTGTGATTAATGAATCTTTTCTCAGGTTTACTGTTTGAGAATAGGTTAATATATATTCCGTGTAATTCCGAGATTCTAGCAAGCATTCATGTTGTGTGACTTTGGTATACTCAGGAACATCTTCTCCTGTCACGTGGCTTGTTTTTTGTATCTCTTTATCAAGGGCTCTATGTGAATTTTTTTTTTAAAGGCGATGTCCTGGCTGTATCACAAATGTTTTGAATCAGAATCTCATGTGGTTGTATGATTGTGGTTTCTTTTTAAAGAATGTTTCACAGGTGATTCTGATGACCCGCATTTTTTTTTTTTTTTTTTTTGCTATTCAGAATAAAAACTACAACTTCTAGCATTCACTGTAATAAAGCTGCCATCACTAGCGAATGCAGTATTCAAATATTTGTTCTCATTCACTCTACTTCTTGTCCTACTTGTGAGGGTGTGAAAGATCTCTGTGCACCAAACACAAACACACAAAAAGCCATGCAATTGAGAGACAGTTGGTAAATTTGGTGCAGACTCCATTTCTGCCAGAGAGCAGGCAAACAAAACGAAGACATCTTTTAAATGGGCTTTGCTTTCTCAAGTTAATGTCAGCGTTTCTTAATCCATTTCCATGGGCTTGAAAGAAACTTAACACATTCTGTAATATGTTGTCTGACAATTGCAGCTTGGAAATTTTCGATTAGTTCTATTTCTTCAGCAGTATTTTAATGAGAGGTTGGAAGAAGATGTATCAAGTGCTGATAGTCAAATTAGAAATTAATAAGGTCTGGGAAATATATGACAATACATGAATGACAGATGTCATGACAGCATAAGCTCTCCATCATACTAGACTTTAGGCTTGAGTAACATGGTCCGAATTGGTTTTGGTTCTTGTTTTAAAAAGAAAGGTATTAAGCTTTTCTTCTTATTTAGACTATTAATTTCTCTCTTCCTTTTTCACCTCTACCTATTTTCTAGTCACTGGTTTTATTGCATTACAATTACCTGAGCAAATACTTTTTCTTCTATTACATATTAACCATACCTTTCACTTTAAATTTGTATGGATCATATATTCTAATCTTAACCACAAATGCATAGCCACACCTTAACAGTGAGTGAGTACTCCCATTTTTTTCCCATTTATAGTTTGTTCCATTGTCATAAATTCATAGGTGATTCATTGTTCCATCATTAGTATAGAATGTGAAAATTGTCAGTGAAAGGACCAGGAACTGCTCAAAAATAATATCCTACTCAATTAATACAATGTTAGTTGAAAACACAGCGGCAGAAGAATTTTTTTCTCCCCTTAAATATGTGTTTCACGGTCCACTCCGGCATCACTACTTAACGGTTCTAAGTTCGCTTCGTTCACGGATTTTCTTTCATTTTCTGATGCCTTGATATCTTTTCCTTGATATTTTTTCTTCATAACAGAAATTAATACAACATATAAAACAAGGGCTGGGAGTTTTAAGCTTGTAGTCAAGCCAAAGAAAGTATTTCTGTGAAAAGAGAAAAAAAGTCAGTTTTTACTTGGAATTGGGTAAAACACTTTACAGTGTTGTTCTTCAGTATGCAGAAGGCTTTAAAAAAATGATGTTTGAAATCTTACATAAAAATATTGAAGTAGCAATTTCAGTGATTCTTTTGATTGGAGCATAAGAAGTTTGTGATTATTTTTAAAGGACTATTAACCCACAGAAACTAAGGATGGTTCATGATCTGCGCAAGTGCTATCCGTAAAATAAGGTATATTTGGAATGTTCAACTTTCTCAGAGACAGGTTAGTTCATGTGTAATGAGAACAGATTATAAAGGAAATGAACTGCCTGTGAGATAATCAGATTGAATCCATTTATATTGAACCAGGAGCCAATGTTTACCTTATAGGCTTGCTGTCTACGAAGCCCTGCCCTGTGGTCTACTGAAAATTTTTCACAAAGTCACATACAATTACCTAGTACACGTGGTCTATTCCAGGGATTCTCAACTTTGATTGAACATTAGAATCACCTAACGAGATCTTAAAACTCCCATTCCCCAGGCCACATCCCCTGACCAATTACATCAAAATTGAAATAAGTACTTCAAAATAGAAATTAGCAAGTTTTGGGAATTCCCTGGTGGTCCAGTGGTTAGGACTCCATGCTTTTACTGCTAAGGGTTAGGGTTCAATCCCTGGTTGGGGAACTAAGATCCTGCAAGCTGCATGGCACAGCCAAAAAAAAAAAAAAAGAAAGAAAAAAGAAATTAATATTTTTTAAAGCTCCTCAGGTGATTATAATGAGCAGGAAAGATTGATGACCACTGACCTGGTAGGTTGGGAAGCACTCACCTCATAACATTATTAACTAAATGTTGAGAAGCTTTATGCAAAAGATACTTTGAACAATTATTAGGTTTAACTGAATGGAATTAATTCTATAATTTGAGTTGTTTACAAAGTTTTTTAAATGGTAGCTATAATTCCTAATATTATTATTACACTGAAAATATCTCATTCTTTAGTAATTAACATAGTCAAAGGAAAAAATCAATTAATGAAATGTATTTATGACAACTTACCCATATAATGTGGAATTGTATATCCGACAAGACCCTTGCTTCCCATAGTTGTTGACAGACCACTTCATACAAGCTCTATCAATCAGAGCCCCAAAATATATAGGAGCTGGAATTCCTCCTGAAACATGAGATGAGAAGATATCAACCCAAGGAACATGTTTCAAAGGAAACAGTGATATTCCACACTGATACATTTTGGATTATGTAGAAATTAAAAATTTTGGAGGACTTGTCCATTGATTTGGTCTAACTCTACTCAAGAATCAAGATTATGAGGAATCTCCGAAGCTCAAATCACATACAACAGCATAGACATCTTTTATCTACCCTCACCATGCCAACACACATAGGGAAGAAGGAAGATTATATGCCTGTACATTGTTCTTTGTATAATGCCAATTAACTTAAGCCTGGTTGGTAAAAAGGAGAATGTTGTCAGTAAAACATAGAAGTTATATTGGTTCATATGTAATTTTTCTTAGGCAAGGACAGCTAGAATAGCAGGAGTAGAGTTATAACTTCACAGGGAAAGGGAAAATCTCTCAGCTCAATTGCTGCAAAGGCAAGAGATATTTCAACTCGATTTTTAAGTAAATTAAAAGGTGAATGCCAACACTAGGACCTCCCCCCCAGAGAAGCACAGGCCCAGCTTCACTGAGTGCTAGGCTCCTGGTAGGCTGTGCTTTTTTTTTTTTTTTTTTTTGCCTCAGGGCTCCACTCCCACCTTCTTGGAGTCTTGAAGCATTTTCTCTCCATTGATTGTGTTCATTATTAATACCTCCTGAAGCAGCCTGGGCTGTCCAAGGGCCTGTGGTGCTGAATTTTGCTTCTGTTGATGTTCTGATCATAATGATGCCTAGGTCTCTCCAGTGGCCTGTACCTAACCCAGTGTTTATTTGTAGTGTATGATTTTGTAGAATTTGAGGATTTTCAGGAACACACATGTTGTCTTAGAGCAGAAGTGCCCATCTGCTTTTACTGCTATTTTAATAAACTCTGACATTGACTCCTAGTTCTAAGCATTGGTAACTTGATCAAATTTTAGAGATATGCTAATTTTCAAGTTTTATTTTGTTACATAAAAATGATAATGGTTCATAGTTTACAGTTTTGCCAATTCCATTTACTTTTAATCAGTCTCAATTTTCTGAGAGTGAGAAATCTTAGAATGTCAAGGAACTGGTGTCTGAGATGAATATATCTGAGGAAAACTGGTACAGAGAAACTGGATTAGGAATTCACAGGTTTTTACAAATCTAAGCCATTCCTTTGAAAAATGAAAAATATGTGCCAACAATTTATTTTTCTTATATAAAAATAGCACTGGTTTGATCAAACTTAATGAATTAAATGTTTCAGGTAACAAACTTGGTCTTATATTATTGAAATTTTAAAACTTCAGATAACTTGTTTTCCAAATACCTATTTCAGTTTAATATACCTTCTACAATTTACATTGTATTCAGACAGTTGTTTGTGACTGGACATTTGCTCCTCAGTGTGTATTTTTCCCCTAGAAGAGTTAGATTCCATTGGGCCACATACTGGACGTATCAAAATAGGATGCTCACACTCAGAATAGCAAAATTCCTTTTTTTCTGTTTTACGTCTCTAGAGGACCTTCTTCTATTCTCAATCTCATTTCAGCATATCAGAAGGAGTACTGGCTCCCCAAATTCTCTTTCTATCTGCTAACTTCTATGGCTTAGATTCTAGGAGTGAGGCATCTCCATTGGATCTAGAGGAACTGCCAGGATTGGACAGAGAACTACAAAAGACAAGGTAGAAACTTTAATGCCCATAGCTAACTGAAAGAAGGCAGTCTGAAAAACTACTTACTGTATGATTGCAACTATATGATCCTCTTCCATAAAGTCTGCACTATTCCTGCCAGCTGGAAATAACTATCCTCTTTAGAACTCTTAGCACTTTGTAGCTCACTCACAGCCCTTGTCATCCTGCAGTACCTCCATCTTCTCCTTCTCTCCCATACCTTTTATATTTTCTCCTTTTACCTTTGAGGATCTGTGATTTTCTCCCAAATATACTTCTTGGACAACTGCTCCATTGTAATTTGGCCATAGTTATGCTTCTTTCTTTTGCTTGCAAGAGTCCCAAGGGTTGACGCCCTCCCATTTCCTTTTCTTTCAGCCATCAGTGGTTGCCTCCATGCCATGATCAGTTGCCTACCCCAGTTCCTAGAGCAATCATGTCCTTTTCCTACTTCCCAGGAATAAGCATATAATGTTAACAGGTCTTAAAAAGAGGTAGCACAGGGGTTAGGTTAGAAGTTGTTAAGCTAACAACAGGAAACTGTATGGTATGAATGGCAAATGGCAACAAGGGGAAAAGGATAATTTTCTACATCTTGTACTAATCACCTCATCTGAATATTCAGAAATAGGCCTTTAGCCTCTAGATTCTATAGTATTACTATTTGACAGCAACAACAAAAAAACACAACTTCCTGAGCTTTCTTTCATTCAGAGCACTCCCCATTCCAAGATGCTCAGTTCTAGAATTTTAGTTCCCATGAAACCAAGCAGAACCCTGTGGGCCTCCGCAAGTACAAAGGTCCCTCCATGTCCCCTGCCTCTTGTTTGTAGAAAAGATGAAATCTCCCAGGCCTTCCTGAGTCACAAAAGAGCAAGCTCAAGCAGTAAATGATTAGGACAACAGAGTCACAGAATCTTTCCAGTGTCTGATGTACATCCCTGATTTGTTTTACAGATACTATAACTGCCACCAAAGAAAAAAAGCTAACCGCCTAATGACCAGACTATAGCCATGCCACAAGCTGCTCCATCTATGGCTAGCACAATTCTAAGAACTGGCTTCAGATAATGGGATTAACATTATTGCTCATGATAATCTATATTTTGTGGGCATCAAAATAATTGTAGTTTACTCTGCCTGTATATGTAAGTAGGCAACTAAAATTATCAGCAAAAAGATACTTCAGATCCATGTCGACATCTTCCACTTTAAGAATACAGTGCCCTATGTCGGCATGAAATTACAGAAGATGGACTTTCATCCCTAACCCCATGGAATGGAATGATGTCTGACAAGCAGCTCTTTTGCTCCTTTTCTGTTTGTCTATTTCTGTTCCCCTTAAACCTTAATTATAAAAATCAGATCACTAGGTAACATTTAACCTAACTCCTGACTTGTGCTCTACTTAATGCACACCATGCCTTGCCTAACCTGTTGATTCTTTTCCTAGATTAAAAGAAGTAGGAATGAAGAATTAAGTAATTAAAAAATGATTGACTCTCTATCCCCAGTGCCCCCTTAGCAAACTTGCAAGCAGACCACATGGGCAAGATAGCATCCAAAGGAAGATCAGGAGTAGTCAGCAGGTCTGCATGAAGTGAAAAAATGATGAATCTGACCTCCTACCTTAATAATTAACTGAGATTATTTCCCCTTTTTCCCTTTAAAAACTATCATGGCTGAGCAGAATCTTCAGAGATGGTTTTGGGATGAGTCTGCCTTCTCCCTAGATTGCTGGCTTTTCTGATTAAAGCAACTTTCCTTTCTACCAACACTTGCCTCTCAAATCTTGGCTTTTGAACAGGGAACAGCCAAACCTGAGTTCAGTAACACCCATTCCCTTTTGCATTTTAAATTTCTATTAAAGGTTATCTGCCCCAGCCTTAGAGAACTAGTCTGAGGGACTGTGAAAGTCCTCATCTGTTGTTTTACACAATCTCCCAGGCCTCCTGAGCTGTTTTGGGCATTACCCCCCTCAGCATAGAAGGAAGGTCCCGCACTCTGCATATGGGAAGAAATATTCCTAAGTCTTAAATTAAATTCTTGGAGACCACTGATCTTTGTTTTAGAAAGGATATAATACAAATATGATGACGCCTTGTTCTTACAGATTGATTCTAAATAGAACTGACAACGAAATTCTCTTTTAGGTCATTTAGTTCTCCTTTATCTCATTATTTTTCATTTACCACAAACATAAAAATGATATTTTACTTATACCTATTTAAAGAAACTTTCTGATAATTGGAAATCAATTACATTCAGTCTTTGAGCTTTGACATGAAAATTTATACCTGGAATTTATCATCTACGTATTTATCATACCTAGTGTTCGAATAGTTAGTGAATGGAAACCCATGGCAAGTGATTTCAGTTCAGGTTCAACATTTCTGAAATAAGATAAAGGCAAAGCAACATTAAGCATCTCTAAAATACCAGATTGAGCTAAATATTAAAGCATTTCTCAGTGTTGCTCTTCATGATCTAATGAAAATCCTCAAGTGAAGAGCAGATATTATTTAAAGTTATATTTTCAGTTGTTTTAGAAGGCAAACATCTGAATGATATTAACAGTTCTTATTTCTTTACTTATTCAATGTGTTACAATTTCAAGACAGTTTTACAAACATTTCCCCATTTGATCCTTAGGAAATCCTGAGATAGTGGTTGGAATAGACTTTATGATATCTATGAAGACAGTGATTTCGTGTGATCTGTTTAGTTGACACCTGCCATATGAGAGAGCAAATACTTTTATTTAGGTCTTGGTCTGAGCAGAACTCTTTTTACTACTTTATTTCTATCATTGCTGTTAACAGAAAAGTTGACTAATATGATTCAAAAACTACATAATATAACCAGGAAGGTCAAAAAAGGTATCTGTATTCTACTGTCTAGTGTATTTAAATGTCATTTTAAAGGTAGCAAATACACTTGTATCCTCTCTTAAAATTTAACTCACTTTTGCATTTAGAAAGTTATTTCCACAATTCCATATTTCTATGTTCAATGAGCTGATGATACAACCAACTCTGTAATAACCTAACACATATCAAGCAAAATAAATTACCTGACTGCAGTGGCAAGATGGGGGAGGGTGACTGAGGCTCAGAAGTTCTGTTTTTACTGAAATATTGAATTAACTGTTACAAAGGTTTATTTTTTTTCTTGAATGACTGTATGTGTTCAGAGATAAATAAATTTAGTCATTCAACAAACATTTGCCATGTGCCTCCTAGGAGACTCTATGCTAGTCTTTGTTATTGATATAAAGAGATAAGTCATGTTTCATAGGAACTAAATGCCTTAGATAAGTCATTCAACCTCTCTTAGCCTCAGTTTCCTTATCTGCTAAGTAGTCTTATCTTGTGTGTTGTGAGGGTACAATGTAATAAGCTAGCCTGCTAAACCTCAATTTTCTTTACACAAAATTGCCCCTTAACCCTTGTAGGAGAGCTACCCTTGAGTGAGATTCTCAAAAGTATTCAAGAAAGCTTATAAAAGTAAACAGGATAAAAAATTAAATTAAACATAGCATAATAAAAATTAAACACAGCAGAGTTATGTATTAAGAGAGAAAATGAATGGAAAGGGTTTTTTCTCTGCTTTTGCAAAAGACAGGGACACTTGCACTAGCCGAGCTGAGGACACAAAACACTATCCTTGAGGGCAGTGAAGCCATGCCAGTAAGTAGATGAGGTCATGTTATTCAAAGAGGTGGTTTCTTCCCTGAGGAAATTGTCATGAGGGAATCAGCCATGACAGTTAACTAGTCCAGTTAGCTGTCTCTCTCAAATATCAGATCTCTCACAAGGGCTTTTGGGAAGAGAGAGAATGCAGTTTGTTCCTGGTTGAATTCTCTGTGACAAGTGCCTGAAGTGTCACTTTTCATTGCAGTTGATTTTTTAAAGGATGCATTTGGCTTACAAGCCAGATGCAATAGAGGCAAAATTGAGATGTTTGTTATCAACTTGTATTTTTACCCAGGGAGAGGGCTAGTGTGTAGGAGAATTGAGTGGACTTGGGGATAGTGATAATATCTTCCTGAAAGGGAACTTGAAATCTTAGACAACTCAGTGGAAATGATAGACTTATGTGATATAATGACACACAACACACATACACACATATACAATGACAATCACACACACTCCTACATTCACATGCATGTACACTTACAGACCCTCACGCTCATACTTACATGCACACTCTCAACACACACACACACACACACACACACACACACACATTTTTATCATGTAAAATATTGGTCACTGCAGCATGAGTCCTACCTCAATCTGATATTGATCAGCTCTGTATTTTGATCAACATTTCTCAGGATGGATTCTCCACAAAAAGCACCTCCTATCATAGCCTTCTGTTTTCCCTGATTCTGTTCTTGCCTCCCAAAGACATATTTTCCACACAACAGCCAGAGTGATCTTCTAATTGGATAAGATAGTTGTATAATTCTACTGCTCAAATCTCTCTGCTGGCTTCTTAATACAATGAGAGTAAACTCCAAAGTCTTTATTGTGATCCACAGGGTCTGTGTTATCTGGACCATGCTTGCTCTCTCATTGTACTTCTTACCTCTTTCTTCTTCATACAGTCCTCCTGATCTTGTACATGTCAAGTATGTTCCACCTCAGGACTTTTACCTCCACTGCTACCTTCCCTGGATTGCTCTTCACCTGTTCATATCTGCATGATTTGTACCCTCAATCTTTATTCAGGTCTCATCAAATGACTTCCAATGGAAGGTATCTGAATTAGTACTGCTTCTCCAACCCCTCTTCTTTCTTTGCTTTTCTTTTTTCCTTTTTTTTTTTTCCTCATCAGGTTATTCTCATCTATGGTCTCCCCTTTCCCACACTAGGAGCACATCAAGTCAGGTTGTGACAGTGGAATGGGGATCCTAAAGCAGACCCTGCCATCGCAATTTACAGAGACAGAGGGTAATTAAAACCCTAGTTAGTGAAGATGAAGTGCGCCTCCTTCCTCACCAGAAGTTAGTGATGGAGGGCTCTGTCGAGGGCCTGAGCAATGTACTAAAGACTTGGCTGTTAGGCTTCTTAATGTTTAATTTTTTTGGATGCATGGTGATTAACTAATTGCATTTTACTGGAGATGCAGGCCCTTGACCTGGTGAGGCTGGAGGTTCAGATGCTCATGGAATGTTGTGGTCTAGTTTGGTGATCCATCTCTTTCAAAGGCTCAGACAGGTGATTGAATAAAAGCCCCAGAAAAGCACTTGGTAGACTAACCACACTTTGTAGAAGTGAAGTAGGATGTTTATCATGCACATCCGACAAGCTTTGACAAGCTTTAGCCTCAATTATTCTATAATATGTGGATTTCTTCACAACTTAACTATTCTTGCAGGGAGGGTAGCTTTTACTAAGAGGAAACGGGCTCTTATTATGAGTCGTCTTCTATAACTCCTGTCCAATTTTTAAAGATTCACAGGGTTGGTTGAGCTTTCAAATTCTTGGGAGGGAACAGTCTGAAACTACCATCTCTTTAAAACAGTGTTGTAAAAAAATGTTTTTGAAATTATTTTGAAAAAAGTTTTTGAAATTAATTATTCTTGCAGAAAAGTTGTAAGAATAGTACAAAGAATTCCTTCCTCATTCCTGTCACCTGTATTTCCAAGCATTAAAATTTTATTACCTTTTCTATATTTTTACTCTGATTTTTTCTTCCTAATGCTTAACACTTCTTTTTTTTTTTACGTATTTACATGCTTATTTATTTATTGTTTCTTCTGCTACACCCATCCACTTTCCCATCCCTCACCCCCACTGAAAGCTAATGGAAGGAGGGCCCTTAACACTTTTGTTCACAGTTCCATCCTTGGCCCCTAGAACCATGCCTAACATATATACTGAATGTGTAAATATCAACACTCCTGCTTAGTCTAGTTTTAATAATAGCCTTATGATGTAAGCATCGGGAAATCATTAATAGACTGAAGTTTATATTTTTATTCCACAGTCTACCTCACAAAAGTTCTCTTTCAATAAAATCAGAGGTTGGTGAGAAATCAATAAATGTTTTTGATAAATGGTAATGTTGATCTTATCACTTTCTTAAGATAAAATTATCATCAATGTTGTAACAGTTATCTCTAAAATTCTCGTTCTCCTCATAAAAAAATTTAAATTAAGAAGCCAAGACTTGTTGAGATGCAAGCTAATTTGGAGTTTTGAGACAACTTCCTGTAATTTAATTAATCTGTAATTTGGCAAATATGGAAAGCTTCTCCTTTTGAGTAGACAGTATTTTATGTTAAGGTGGAGCTTTATCTGTGGAATAAATTAGTATAAATAATTTGACAAGTTTTAAGGGTCACTGTGGAATTTAAACAACTGTAGTCTCAGTTTATAGCTTTATACTTATTTTAAAAAACATTAATACATTTGTTTTCTTTCCCTTCTATGTCATGCTGTTGGCTGACCGTGAACCTGTTGCTAACTACTTATGTCTTAAAAGTATAACTAGAGGTTAAGCCAGATCACCATATTTACACATATATATTTTAATACCTAAATGCAAGTCTTTATATGCTTTCACTTTTAGGTGATTGAATGATTAACTTCACCAACAGGCCTTGTATTACCCACTCCCTTCCTAACCCTGCAGTCTTACCTTGTACCATCTGTTTCACTCAGTATGTTCCAACCAACTGGCTTCTGTTCACTCCTCAAACACATCAGTTCTTTCCTGCCTTGAGACATTGGCATATAGCCCCTCTCCCGGTAAAGTTCTTCACTACTAACTTTAACATACCCTCTAGACCTTTAGATTGTGTCACTTTTTTTGAGAAGTATTTTCTGAGTCCTCTTCCTCACAGCTCCTCACCTCAATCCTAAATTTGTTTTTCCTTTTTATTCCCTTTAATAGCACTCTTTTTTTCTTAGTAGTACTAACGACAGTTTGTAATTACGTGTTTATTTTTAAGCTTATTTGTCTTACATAGGTCTTTCCTGTTATACTCTAAACTGTATGAGAACAGGTACTTTATCTGTTTTATTCACCATGGAGTATTCTTCACCAAGTGTGGTCTAAATATTTGTCTAATCAGTGAAGAAAAGAACGAATATTGCTCATGCATTTTTCTTTTCTCTACGAGGGTATTTGAGAGACTAGGTCAAAAGCCATTCTTTTAGCTAGGATTAAAAAGTTTGGAATATCACAGACTGTTTATATTATGTGATCTGGTTCCCCAATTTTTTTTCTTCAATGGAATCAATAGGTGATTCACTCTGACAGGCCCAACAGGGTATAAGGCATCTCGAAATGAGAAGTTCTTTTAGAATCACAACGGGGATTCTTTCACATTGAGGCAGTTGTCGATCAGTCTCTGTCTTAAAATTCTCATTAAGAGGAGAAAGTACAGAATCTAGATTTTGTAGTGGCAAAGGTCAAGGCAAAATTATTATTAATTATGGCAGTGAAGTATCATGAAGTATCACAGTAATCCTAAGAAAATGCACTCTTAGAAAATTTAAATGTAACAAAATATGAATTTGGGTTCCAAATATATTATGGAAAAATATGCACATTATTAGGTGTGTTTATAGTCTAATATATGTAAAACTGCTTTTAAAAAGTCATACTCACTTAAAAACCAGCATGATATTTGAGGTGCTTCCCAATGCAGAAGAAAAAAAGATAAATATTTGCACTACTATATAAACGTAAAATTTTCTTGTACATTGATCATTTTTGGGGCATTCACCCAACTTCATTGAGTTATTTCTGCTCTGGAAACCATTTACTTCCACACAACTACAGTTATGAAACATCTGAAAAATAGTTTTTGAAATATGACAGAATATATTTACAAAATATGACTGGGCTATAAATATATTCTATTATATTTAAAGACATCTCACTCATCTAAGCTAAAATATTTACAGTTTTTAAAGAAAACATTCTAACAATACAGCTGTTTAAGAATTGAAAGGCAAAATAGTTTCCTGGATTCCTTTCTAGACAAGAAAATGTAATTTACTATTAACTTTTCATACATCCCTAAATTAAAAATTAGGAAAGAATAGAAAAAAGTAATGTCTGAAACTCTGTAAATTATTTTCTCATCAATATAAAATGTTTAAATATTTCTCTACCACTCACTTTTATTTTCTATAGCACATCTACTTACTCTCTTTAACAATCTCTACAGAGTGTTAGTGACACTCCCTGGGTAGGATTGCCTAGGGAATCCAGAAAATATAGTCGATTGGAGGGGTCAAACCGGGTCTAGAGCCACCCATTCGAATGGGGCAAAGTCCAGGGCAAAATGGGCCAGGCACGGATGCTAGAATTCCACTTTGGCCAGCAAATACAACATCCGATTGCATAATGACAGATTATAGGATAGATGATGCCATTACCAGAGAGGTTCAACACAACAGAATACCCTAAAGGTTAGAACACAGCTAGAGAAAATTTAGGAACAAATGATTTTAGAAATTTAATTTGGCAGGAAATTTATGTAGCTAGATGGCTTTAATAAATTCTGTTCTGAGTCTAGGCTAAACTAAGGTTTAAGGGAAGTTTGAACCCATTAATGCTAAAGACCAATTACTGAAGGAGGAACTGGGGAAGAATTTGAATTCATACTTATCTGATGACCAAGCTTTACTTTTTTTTTTACTAAGAATTGTATGGAGAAATTCTTTATGTAGCAACCCTATCAGCCAATAAAACCAAACTTAAGTACAAAGGGCATTATTTTGAGTGATTAAGAAGGGATGACTTATTACTAAGAATTTGGTAAAAGAACTCCGCAGTGGTCCCTAAATGGTAAAGTATTAAGAAGATGATGTCTCCATAGTAGACAGAGCTCTCTTTAGGATTCTAACGTCATGTCTCTTCCAGCCCTTCACTCGTGGACAAGGTGGGACCATAGGTTGAATGGGGCACTCTCAATGAAAGGCACTATAGCCATGCATATGAGATATGGGTTTTTAAGTATAGTCTTTGGGCCATTTTTGTGCAAATTTATGACGCAGCTTCAAAGAATCTAGGTTCTTCAAAGTTCTCAGTGACCTTCATTAATGCAGTTAGTAGGACTATGGGCAAGAAAATAGTGGTAAAGTTTGAAAATCAAAGACAGGAGGTTGTGGTAGAGAGCAATGATCATAGCTGATAATATTGCTAATATTGGTGATAGGAAAAGAGCCCAGGAAATGGGTCCCCAACTTTGTGAGATATTCAGTGGATTGGAAGTAGAATAGAGAACACCATATCTGATGCCCAGCTATTGGAAGTTACTTGGGGGATTGGGGAGAACTCATAATTTGCATGGAAGGGGATATTTTGAGTGAAGAAGACAGTGGCACTTCTATGGGAGATTTTAGCAATAGGTAAGCAGAATATTAAGTTATCCTGTGTAGGAGAAGTGCCAACCTTGAAAAAAATCAAAATTGGAAGCCAAAAATTGGACAGTCAAGTGAGCATGAAGCCTTGATTAATTTCTTGAAAGTCAAAGGGTATTGAGCCTCAAGATAAACTCTCCAGAATCTATATGCAAGATTGCATATAGATGGTTGTCCTGGAAAGGCACCTAGATTAACAAAGGGTTGGCTCAGGATTTTCCCCTAGCATCTGAAGGGTAAAGTACTTCCAACCTAATGGAAATCATATCCTTTAGTCAAATGAGGTGCTTCCTAGAAATCATAAATGTTTTTAAATTTCAAAAGGTCATGGTATTATAAATGCAAGAAGAAAAGGTGGGAAGTAATCTCATGAGAATTCAAGCAACAGAAAAACCTGTTTGTGTCTCAAGCAGGATTTTATGTGAGGCTTTGTTTACACACCACAGCCATCACAATGACAGGCAATAATAGGAATATTTTTCTATCTTTTTACTGGTGACCTTAGTTGTAGAAACATTTGGTAAGTAATTATCAAAGTTTAAGTAAGTTAAATCAAATCTGCAGTTTTGATTAAGGAGAAGAAAGTAAAAAGTAATACTCACAACAGACTTTTTACTGCCACTTGAAGATTTGCATCCTGCTAAACAAGGTGATATGTAAGTTATTCCATTGTCCCCACAGAGTGGTTCCCATTGACTTTGATCACAATTGCAGTCAGAGTTGCAGTAAGAAAGTGGTACATTTATATGAGATGCCACTGGATTATTTCTGGAAATATATGATAGACATATATCAGAAAGAGAGAGAAAAGAAGAAGAAAAAGAAGAAGAAGAAGAAGGAGAAGAAGGAGAAGGAGAAGAAGGAGAAGAAGAGGAGGAGGAAGAGGAGGGGAGGGAGGGGGAAGGGGAAGGGGAGGAAGGAGGAGGAAGCAAAGAGAAGGGAATGGAAAGGAAAAGAAGGAGGAGAGACGAAAAGGAGATGAGAAATAAGGGAAAGGGTTGTCTTTAATTAAATAGAGATATTTGCTTGTCCAAAATAGCAAAGTTTATTTTTAGTGCTTATTAACTTTTTCACCCTTTATCTTTACCCAGACAAGATTTATGATGTAGAAAAAGTAAAACATATAAAAGAAACCAAAGAGGATAGGTAAGACATAGACAACAGGTCTTTGTGATTCTATCAAAAAATTACTCAAAAATCACTTCATTTTTCTGAGAATCGGTTTCTGTTCAGTAGGGTAATGACGTTAGACTAAGGGTCTTCCCAGCTCACTGTAAAGTCTCATGAATCTGTGAATGTTAATTAACTAGTTTGAATTTTTAAATCTATATTTTAACTACACAAGGAAAGAATTCAACGTGGTCAAAGCACAGTCCTTAAGGATCAGTTTTTAAAAATCAAGAATAATAGAATCAGTTGAGAAAGACTAGAAAAACTTCATATGCTTTTAAAATGAAACCATAACAATTTTATAATGATTTACTGTAACACATCGTTGTATTTATAAAATATAATCTTATAATATGGCTAAAATTATTAAATGGATTATTCATGTAATTAATTTTCTGCTTATAGATTTTTAAAAATTATTCTTTGTTTTTGGGGTAAAATCTTGATAAATTATCTTTGAATGAGAAGGTAATTTCATGAAGAAAGAAGAAGGTAGATTCAGAAATTCTGTAATCAATGATTTTACTAAAGCATCTAATACCTAATCCTGCTTGGGGACACAACGATGGACAGGGAGTGATTTAGCATAATGATTAATGACTCAGTCCAGACATTGCAGTCAGACAGTCCTGTGTTCACATTAGGTCTGCCACTTCACAGCAATGTGACTACTCTTTCTAAAATTAGATTTGCCATTTGTAAGTCATAAATCCTCATAGAATTTTTTTGGAAAAAAGTTAATTTAGTTGTTCTCAAACTTTCTGTTCCCAGCAGCCTGTCCATTCTTGAAAAGTACTGAGGACCCTAAAGGTTTTTTGTTCAAGTGGGTTCTACTTATTGATATACATACTCTACTAGAGATTAATAATAAGAAAAATTTAGTACATGAGAATGCACAAGCACACATATCTTTAGCCAACAGACTGATATTATCATCACATATCTTGTAGCCTTAGAAAATATCTCTATACAAGCACAGGGAAGTCTGTTCAATACTCTGTAATAACCTAAATGGGAAAAGAATTTGAAAAAGAATAAATACATGTATATGTATAACTAAATCACTTTGCTGTACACCTGAAACTAACATGACATTGTTACTCAACTATGCTCCAATATAAAATAAAAATGAAAAAAAAAAAGAAAATATCACTATATACTCATTAGAAAATGAGAATGAAAAAGAAAAATTCTATCTTGGTATTAATATAAAAATAGTTTAGAATTTGTTGACCATCTGCAAAAGTCTCAGGGACCCCTGTAGATTCTCAGACCACATTCTGACAACCTCTACAGTAGTTCATACTCTACAAACTTACCCCAGTGACTAGCATTTCATAAATGCTAAATATATTGATTCTGTTAATAGCCATCACTTAGACTATGAGTTCCATGAGGGCACTGAGGTATCCTATAAATTTTTTGACCTTTAAGGAGGCACTCAGTGAAATTTTATTGAATGAAAAAAGCCCATAGAACTCTAGCTGCTTTCTTTTGAATAGATAGCACAGTTACTGTGCTTGTTTCAGGGAACTGGCTTTAGGTTAAAGCCTGTATGCTTGTGCTGTGAAGTAGCATCGTTCACTGTATGACTTCAAACAAGTCACAGTTTCTCCAGGTCTCAACTAACAAAGGAAGAGGATAAAGGAGGGTCGGGCTGCATAATCTCCAGGATTCTCTTCCCTCTAAAGTTCAATGTTCTAGGTACTCTGTATTTTGATATACCAGAGTGAGTGTGGTCAATAGGAATATTCAACAACAAACAGGATTAGGAGGGAGTGGGGAGATAATTCAAGATTAAGTTGGCAAGCCTCCAAGAATAGGATGATGTTTAGGTAAGCAAATGTGAGAAGATTAGACAGGTTCAAGTTGACACCTCATAAGACCCAGAGTTTAAAAGCTCAAAGCCAACAATAAGCAGTGCTAAGGAGCATGGTTACTAAACTGTGATCCAAGGATCTTTGCTTGTTGCTTGAACGTGAACCTTCCTAAACTTAAATTGTTGGCTACATTCAGGAGATGATGAGAAATCTGCACAGGGATCTTGCCCTTGATTTGGGGTAGAGACTGTAGTACTAGGTATACTGCACAATGCGTGATAATAATGAAAAGTAACAGTTTTCTAGGTCTAATACACCATTATGTATAGAGTATTTATCAATTCTACTGCTAATGAAGACAATACCAGAAAAAACAGAATTAGCTTGCAAAAAAGGAGAATTCAGTAGAATTTACTGGTTTTCTTATAAAGATAATTGTTAAACATCAAAATTAACTGCAGATAAAGATTGTTCAGTCACTCTTGGAAATGTCATTTGTATTTCTCTCATGATTCATCCAAGATCATAGTGGTTAGGATTAAGAGTTTTGGAGTCAGAACCTTCAAATCTGAGTCAGAATCTTAACATTGTTAGCCATGTAATCTGTGTATCTTTCTAAGCCTTGCTTTCCTTATCTATAAAATGGGGATAAAAGTACCCATCACTCATTGTAAGCACCCCATAAATAATAACTATTACTATTACAAACTATATGGCTTTTCTTTAAGGAAGGAAAAAAAAGAACTTTTTGAGATCTTAAGAAATGAACGTTTTAAGAATTTATAAATTGAAATTTCTCTCAGTTAAAAGTTTAGTTAAATTGCCACTGCCTTGTTTGCCTTACTTTCTTTTACATTGGATGGTTTATATATTGTGCAATTGGTATATTGATATATATACAAACCCATCATAGGTCAAGGTTAGTCCAGCAACTGATTTGTTTTCACAGATTAGCGCAAAATTTAATAGGTGAAATAGGAAGGACAACATATGGCTACAAAATGAAAATTTCGCAATTCCAACCAAGGTAAATTTGAATTTTTTAATGATATATCCTCCTGTAAACATTCCAGATGCAAAAGTTGGTATGGTTATGAATCCTAGAAGAGAAAAAATGTAATTATATAAATATGGTTATTCTGAATGTCTTTACACATGAAACGCTGTATATCAACCAAAATCATCCTATCTTATTATTTCTTAAATAGAAGGCTGGCAGTCCAGGATGGAGGTAGAGGGTCAGTGCACCATGTGGGGGAGATAAAAATAATTTCTTCCTGCCAATGCTGAAGGTTTAGTTTCCTCAGTAGCAAAAGTCAGTGACTGAGAATATCTTTATGTCTGAACATATGGTTTTTATAAGGTGCTTTTTGCCCCCTCCCGGAAAACAACAACAAAATATCATCTTCCTGACTCTGAGACTTTTATCCCACCATCTAAAATCCTTTACATTTCCTTGAAATGAAGAGTTCCCATCCTTAAAAACTTACTACAAATTTGCCCAGTAGTTTAGAATTGAACACTTAAATTAATATCTCTTCTTTATTCATCTAAACACACACATACCCTAAGATGATAAACAGGTCTATACGTGATGTTAAAAATAGTTATAACTTTTCCATTTCATTGTCTTCCAAGATTGATTAAAGATGAAGATCCCTCTAACAAAAAAATTAGGCTGAGAACTTTATTAGGAGTTAAATTTACAGTTTTAACTTTTATCTTAAGTTCAACAAGCACATCCTACAGAATTATTTTTTTCTTGTTTACTTATGACCTATTCATATATTACTTGATAAATTCAGCTTAACTTATCAAATATTGGGTTTCTACAATGTGCTGGGCCCTGTACTGGGTATTCTACTGCTCTTAGGAATCTTATATTATACAGGGGTTAGGGAAAGAATAATATGAGAAAACCTTTCCTTCATAAAGAAGTCTCCATGTGTCATTGGAAACAGATATTGCAGCAAAAAACCTCTCTAAAATACGAGATTTGTATTGAATTATATAGATACCAATGATGTGTTTAAATTGATTTTTCTCCTGGAAACATCAATGTCCTATTTTTTGTAAGTATCTGGGTCCTGATTCAAAGTCCATGAAGGATAGAAGTATAATAATTACATTACAAAAGGATTTGCCTCAGAATCTCAGCACTAGATTGTAAGATCCAGTTATGCAGATATCATATCTACATGTTCCATTCACATGTCACTTTTCCTTCAGGAATTCATCTCTTCAAAAATAACATGAGCTGTAACTTCAAATGCAGAGCAATGATGATATCACAAGACCCATCGATTTGATAAAATTTGAAAAAATAAATGAAAATTATATTTAATAAAATGTGAAATTGCCTTCACAACAAAATGTCACTTGGAGCTCAGTGACTTAGTAGCATAGCATTTATCAAGCAAACATAAACAGGTCTTACCAAACAAAATGCTAGTCTCAGATGCTGACTGGCCATACTGCTGTTCTACATATTTGAAGACATAAGTAATAATTCCAATATGGCTGCTGGCTTGTAACAGTGTCAAAAATAATGTTATAACATACAGGGGATTGGTAAGGATGTTTTTCAAGGACTGGAAAAAACCTATAAAAACATAAAAAGAAAGAAAATATTATAATGCAGCATACATATATATTAATATCTTACTTGTAAATATAATTTATATAAGATTTAAAATTCCATAAATATATAGCACAGAAAGTCAGAATACCCTGCAATCCTACTAACAGTTTTTTTAAAAAATATTCTTCCAATTTTTTCCATATGTGCATTAATATTTATTTAGTTAGTTCATTTTACTCCAAAATGGGATCAAACATACATGCTGTTTTAGTAAGTGCTTTGTTCACCTCGTATTTGGTTATTCTTAGCATTCTACCATACAACTGCATACATCATTAGTTCATTTATTCATTCATTTAGCAAACGTTTGGTTTTTAATTGGGTACTAGGCAATATGCTAGGCACTCAAGAAACAAAAGTGAATGAAATGCCATGTCTCTTTTTTATTAGCACTTAATAATATAATCATTATATTAATAATATAATTATTAACTGGAAATTTATCTTAGAGATAGTATAATCCAAAGCTCACAGAAATAAGAAGACTAAGGTTCAAAAATCATAAAGTTCAATTTAGTACCAGGATTCAGATCTCTTGTTTCCTGGTATATAGCTTTTCTACCATAAAATCCTGCCTCAGTAAATCTGGCAGTATTATCCATCAGCTTTCTTAAAGACATATTGTGTCTCAAGTGACATTATGACAACAGTAGGGCAAAAAACCCATGCCTACAAACAAGTGTGTAACAAATCCATAACTTCTGTACCTAGCAAGAATTATGTGATCTGGGTCTATGATCACCAGGTTAACTAGCTGTAATGAGAGTTCAAAGTGGTAGAAACCACTTAGAAAAACAGTGGGAAGTATCAGAGTCTAGCAAGACAGAACCAGATATGGTTACTGAGATATGGATGGTGTGGACTTTGAAAGATCTTGTGCTGTAGATCTCTAAAGGTTTCCATTAGATATGATCAGAGCCAAACCTTCTATCCAGTGGTAACTAAGAACTAGTTTCATCTGCTTATAATAACAAGAAAAAAGATTAGAGCAAAGGGCATAGAAGAAGAAAAAAGAAGATGTAGGGAAATGTATAGCAGGAATAAATAACATTTTAAATTGTTAGGTCAAAATGCTAAACTTCTCTCCATGGGACTCCCCAGTCAGGAAGGACGATTGACTTGTGAGGCATTCTAAGTGAGTTGTGATGTTTGATCGAAAGAAATAGGGTATATGGGCTCACCAAATCATTGAATTTTTGAGGTGAGTGAGAACTTGGATGTCATCTGAACTTCTACACAATCATGATCCACTATATATCTTCAATAATCGGATCAATAAACAACTCATTAAGTTGACTATCTCAGAAAGAAATTGCTCATTTTTGGACAATTCTCCTTGTTTACAAATTGTTTTGTAATGAACTGATATCTTTATTTCTTTCTAACCAACTAGTCTTGTTTCTACTCAAATTAGATATTTTATTTTCTCACGAAATGTTCTTAGTTATTTCATCCATTCCTAATAGCACATAATTAAGAACCTCTTTACTATCTTATTTTGGTCACTATCTTACAAACACAGTTGATAACACAGATGATGTTTACAATCGCCCTATTTTTGCATCTTCATTATCCTCTCCATTTTGGGGGGCTCACAGTCACCCACGTTCCTTATTTTTAGATAATCCGCTACTTTTTATGGATTTAATTTGCTGCAGTGTGAAAATAGCATAGACCAAATGAAAATTTATTGGAATGGTATTTTTAGTGTGCATGTTAAATTTCAAAGACTCCTAAATCAGTGGTGTGCTGGTAAATGTTTAACAACTGATTCTTGGGAAAACAACGTTGATTTGAGTATTTCCCAAGTTCGGTAATAAATGGTGGTAACTTCTCCCATCATGGCCAATTTCAAGCTACCAATGTGACTGAAAATTTAAGTCTTCTCTCATGAGTCAACACAAGTCACACCATTGCGTTCGGATTAGAGTGATGGAGAGGAGAAAGTAACAATAAAAGGAGTGAGGGGAAGAACTGATGAGAGGGAGAAATTGGGCTCCACCTGACAAGCTCTAATGTCACTTCAACTTGAAAAGGTTGTCAAGGTTCAGCCATTGCTTTGCTTTGACTCTTACTATCCCACCATCTCTGTGCAATCTGAAAACTGCACTATTAACATTGTTTCAACTATCTTGCTCTGACTGCTGCTGGATCGTTCCCCAAATTACTGCTCCTAAATTGTTCTCCATTAGCCCTCGGGGCTTATGTTTGAAAGGAAGGGCACTATCAAATGGTGGAGGGCTCTTATTCACATGACTGATTACAATAACCTTAACTACTACTGTTGCTTGTACTTCATTTTTTAATATTTAGGTAAGCAATTTTTTTCTATATAATTACAAAGAAAATAATCTTACTCTATCTAGAGAGAAACTTCCTCTGATTTCCTTCTCCATACTCCATGTCTCCACCTAAGAATAGTTAAGTTGCCCAATTTATAGGCAGTCATAATTGTTTATATAGGCACTATATGGCAATTGTCTATATATTTTTCAGTACAACCCCATTATATTGTAAATACTTGGAAAACAGAGGCAATATTCTATTACCAGGGCATAGGATGCTTCCTGGTACTATTTGTGAAAGGAAAGAGAAGAAAGAAAGAAAGAAAAAGAAAGAAAGAAAGAAAGACCTTTTAATCCCCATAGTTTGTACTATGTAATTTGGAAATGAATATATACTCTTTGGTTTACAAATAACAGATATTTTTAGCCTTTGATTGGTTTCTCCCTGCCACAAGCCTAATCCTCTTCTCTTCAGAGTTGATATGTGTTCAGAAAATATTTACAAATTTTAGTAGGAATCTTAGAAGAATAATTTAGCCAAATTTAGTAAAGAAGAAAGCGAACTTTATTTAGATGACTTGAGTATGACTTATTATTTTGGAATATTCACCCCTCCCTTTCACTGGGATTAACAATTCCAAATTGACTGTAAATGTGAAATACTTACCAGCTACAGTTCCACTAACATTTTGCCCCTGCTTGGTCAAATGAGCCATTTGACTCTTTTCCTCATTTTGCACAGGCAAAGATACTGAAGCTTTTTTTTCTTTCTTTGGTTTATCCAAATTTTTGGGCAAGAAAAAAAATGGTATAGAAGAAATAATGGATATTAGTCCAGCCACAAGGAAACCAAGCCACCATGCACCAACCCAACGAGAGTCCTTAGGAGTTATTCTGATAGTGCCTAGAATAAAGAATTAGAAGAAGCCAGTCAAAAATCATTTTGAAATGCAAGAATTTCTGGTAATAATTGTAATAATTGCTGTCCTCCATAGATGAAGAAAGTACATGATGTTTCATCAATTCTGAGACACTCTTTTCTTTTTCTCACACATTTATCTTTGAAATAAGGGTAAGTCTAACATTTAATGACATCCTACAATTGCTCTTGTCCAGGAGTCAGTCATGACATTGTTGTCATTGCCTGAGCCTGTGTGAACTTGGTGGCTTTTCTGGTGACATGACAACAGAGGCCACCATTGAACAATTGAAGCCTGCAAACTATTTAAGGGCCATTTATGGAAAGCATGATACTCATTGTCTGAAAACTTCTATTGGCACCATCTCCTGAGGTCAAGAAAGCACTAGCAATGAAATTTACAACACTTCGCAAGAAATTCTCAGAGCCAATAGTGGGGTTTTTTCTCCCTAGAACCTGCATTTCCAACTCCTTGGCAGCACAGAGGATGATAATGGTGAAGATATACGTATAATGAAAATCTGAGTTTAAAATTTAGACTCTAAATTTTAGGGATAATTTAACCATTTTATTTCAATAATATTTCCCTTTAAAGCTGTGTGAGTGCCATGTATGTGCTATATCTAAACAAGTATAAATGAGCTGTTTTAGTAAATATAAAGTTTCAGTATATATTTAAATTTATAAATATAAACATTCTAATAAGAAAGCACCACACACACACACACACACACACACGCACACACACACACCCCATAGATGTTTGAAGCAGAATAATGGTGTTGTTACTCTTTGATCTATAAGAAAACTCTTTAACGTGAGAAAACATTGACTTGATATATAGAAATAAATTATTAATTATATGTACTGAAGTGGTTTTCAAATATGCACAACTCTGAGTTTAAAATTGATTTACATGTTCATATTATTCCGTAATCAGCAACTCTGACAGACTGCAGAAATGATTGATAAAATCAGTGACTCCATCTACATGCTAAGTACTTATTCATCATCCGTCAGAAATGTCATTTTGATAACATTTTTTTGTGTTCTATCCCTGGTGTACACATAGGAACTAGAGGTCATAACCTGGCTAGACACAGCCCGCCAAAGTGTTTTCTTTTGTTCACACATTGTTTTAAAAATTGAAAACTTCCACATGAAAACCTGGATTCCAGGATTTTCTTGAAAACCAATCAGAAGATTTTGTCAATGCTGGATCCAAATTTCTTCATGAAAAGAATAGGTTGAGGCTGAGCAGTATATGCACTTTCAGGTGTGTGCAGAGGGCAGTTCACCACCACCAGTTCTTCCAAGTTTAACCACCACACCGAACACTCTTTATTCACTTATGTTATCTCGTTGGCTCCTTTGGCATTGGAGTTTGCCAAAATGTACTTCACAATATGTTTACATCATACCCATAACTGAATAAGAGAAGATATAATAAGGTCTAGACGTTCAGTGCTAGAAATGGGATCACCATGGACCTAAATACTGTGAATAGTGATTTCTGACTATAGAAAAGAGGTTACAAATCTATCATTCTAAAGACTTTAACCATTTATTTCTGGGTGCTTAGTGATAAAAACAAGGATGAACCTGGAAATGAACGAGTAGAAACACTTGGAATGTGAACCTACTCTAATTCACACATCCAAAATAGAAGACATAACACATTCCATCAGGTCCACGTTTTAGCTTTATATTAAAATACTTTCAGATTGTGGTTATTGTTGGTCTGCTGTGATGTCTACTCTATGTAGTCCTGGTGAAATAGAAAATCAGATTTGTTTATTTCTAAACACTAATTACTTATCATACGTTAAGTCAGACATCATACAGTTATGTTCTAAAAGAGATGGAAGATAAGTGGCACAAATATTTATGGCTCATTGTGACAAGGGCTACAATAAAGGCATGCTCTTGGTGATTAATAGGGACACTTAACTTGGGGCCAGTAGGAGGTGGTGAAGTAAGACGTCTCTGAAGAGGAGCCACATATTGGAAAAGACTTTAAGAACTATGAAAATAGAGATGGGAGAAAGGGTAAATGTGGGGAAGTGACATTAGTAGGCACATTGAGATACCTGCAATTAGTTTGCAATTATTTTGGGTGAAGTAATCTTAAGTTTGTTAAATTTTCTTATTTTGTGCTTAGTTGTAAAAGCCTGATGCAGATAGGAGCTGAATTTTATTTTTATTCTAGTTATTAACACATTACCTATTTGTAACTTTTGACAATTAGTCAGCAAAGGGCCACTGAAAGAGTGAATTCAGTTATTTGAAAGAACGGTGTCATGTACTTGAAAAGCATTATCATGTTACCTTGTTCTGATTGTACTTACTCAGATCTACGTATCCAATATCCACATACATTTTAGAAAACAGAGATACCAGTAAAAAGCCAACGATTGGACCAATCATTGTTACTGCAAACAAATTACCTAAAAATATCACAAAACATTTTTATCAAATGACAATAATACATGGTTCTTATTCAATTTTTTACAGTAATACAGTACAACATATTTCTCTAAATAAATTTTTAAGTAAAAGAATGAGTTTAGGAGCACTGTTATTTCAAGGTACACCCAGGAAAATTAACCATAAAATCTAATATTTTCTGTACATTACCTAAATAAAAAGAAGAATGTCCTTCTTTAGCAAAATCATCGATGTAAGAAATCCCCAAGGGTGTTATGGGCGTTTCCCCAATTCCACGAAGCATATTACCCAATAGAATATATATCCACATATGTGACCCAGATTCCTTTTCCCAACCTACATAGACAAGAGAGTGTTTTATCTTAAACATTAATTTTAGCATTCCTGTTGAAAAGTCAACTAACTTAACCCTTTAATTATTTCATTTAAGATTTTTTTTGCTTTTTTTCTAATTATAAAATGATTTATAGTCACGTTACAAAATTTGACAATACAGAAAATCACAAAGAAAACAAGTAAAAATTATCTGCCATCCCTCCACACACAGAGTACCACTTCTAATGTTTGTTTATATCTTTCACATTTTTAGTGAACATAAAAATATGCATAATATTCTTTATGTTCTCATATCAGAATTTTAATGACTGCATAATAGTGTGCTGAATAAGTTTCATCATTTATTTAATCAATTTTTTCTATGTACTCACACAATATTTCTAATTTTTCATTCTGTTAAACAGGGATGCCATGGCTATAACGGTAAATAAATCCTTCTGCACATTCCTGATTATTTCCTTAAGATAAAGCAATAAAAGTAGAATTGCTGATTTAAGCAGATGTGCATATTTTTGTTCTTTACCATATTGAAAATTAACCTCCAAAAGAGAAATTTATACACTCCCCATAATACATAAAATGTGTCTTTATCCTCTACCTCATTTCTTTTTATTTTTAATCTTTCCTATCTAGTAGGTAGGAAAATCTTTAACTAGTACTATAATTTATAATTAAAACTCATGATTTGTGTTATAATAGGTAAAAAATTTTTAATTGGTGTAATAATTTGAATTTTTCTTAAAGAGTAAAGTTGTTTTAACATATTTATACCACTTCCTCCTCTTTATATTAATTGCATATATTCTTTGCCAATTTTGTATCAAAATATTCCTCTTTTCTTATTACTTCTAGAAGGTCTTTATATATAATATATATTAACACTATGATTTTTGTCTTACATACATAAGATGCAAATGTTTTTCCTATTTGTCTTTTAAATCAATTTTGCTAATGGATATCACAATCGTTTTTTAACGATGTAATTAAATTGTTAAATTTTATAATATTTATTAGTGACACTAATATTCACTAGTGCCAGTTCAATTCTTACCTTTTCCCACTATCTCCAGTGATGTTCTATTGAGTGACAAATTTTGATTAATCAAACAAGTTGAGAAGCTTGATGTTGAATTCTCTGATGGATTAATAGGGGTGTCTTTAGAATACCTGTAACTGTAAGAACATCACTATATTTACTGAGCATTTTCACTTTTCCCAGAAATACAGAGTAATTTTCCCCTTTATTTGCACCATTCTCTTCTCCAAATTATCAGGATACTCTGTCAGTTTCTCAGCTTATATTCTAGGAGTGGTGATGGGTAACAGTGAAATGGGAGTGTTCACTAAGAAATATGCAATACTCCCCAGGCAAGGTGGAGTACCATGTTGCTCTCATCCTAGAAGTGCTTATATTCTGGTCAACATATGAAATATCTTGGTTTCATGCTTTTAAAAAACTGCTAACTGTATTTATCAATCTTTTGAATTATCTTCAAAGATGGTTACAATCTAAAATTTCAAAATCAATTTATAATCACACACAGTCATATGCCTGACTCTTCAAAACTTAGTTTAAAAAGTTCTAATCCATCTCAATTTGATAAGGAAGCACTTAATAGGAACAATAGAATGGACCTAGAATAGGGACAAATGCTGATATTTAAAAATACGTGAATGGACCGAAAGGTATTATGCTTAATAAAATAAGTCAGGCAGAGAAACACAAATACTGTATATTTTCACTTACATGTGGAATCTAAAAAAAAAAAAAACAAACAAATATAACAAAACAAAAACAGACTCACAGGTACAGAGAACAAACTAGTGGTTACCAGTGGGAAGAGGAGTGGGGGAAGGGGGGAATATAGGGTAAGGGCAGTTAAGAGGTACAAACTACTAGGTATAAAATAAAGAAGGAGACCTTCAAGATGGCGGAGGAGTAAGATGTGGAGATCAACTTCCTCCCCACAGATACATCAGAAATATAACTACACGTGGAACAACTCCTACAGAACACCTACTGAACACTGGCAGAAGACCTCAGACTTCCCAAAAGGCAAGAAACTCCCCAAGTACCTGAGTAGGGCAAAAGAAAAAAGAAAAAACAGAGACAAAAGAATAGGGACAGGACATGCACCTCTGGGAAAGAGCTGCGAGGGAGGAAAAGTTTCCACACGCTAGCAAGCCCCTTCACTGGCAGAGACGGAGGGGGCTTCGGAGCCACGGAAGAGAGCGCAGCAACAAGGGTGCAGAAGGGAAAGCTGAGAGATTCCCGCACAGAGGATCAGTGCCGACCAGCGCTCACCAGCCCGAGAGGCTTGTCTGCTCACCCGCTGGGGCGGGCGGGGGCTGGGAGCTGAGACTCGGATTTTGGAGGTCAGATCCCAGGGAGAGGCCTGGGTTTGGCTGTGTGAACACAGCCTGAAGGGGGCTAGTGCCCCACGGCTAGCCGGGAGGGAGACCGGGAAAAAGTCTGGACCTGCCTAAGAGGCAAGAGACCATTGTTTCTGGGTGCGTGAGGAGAGGGGATTCAGAGCACAGCCTAAACGAGCTCCAGAGATGGGCACGAGCTGCGGCTATCTGCGCAGACACCAGAGATGGGCATGAAGCACTGAGGCTGCTGCAGCCACCAAGAAGCCTGTGTGCAAGCACAGGTCACTATCCACACCTTCCCTCCTGGAGCCTGTGCAGCCCACCACTGCCAGGGTCCTATGATCCAGGGACAACTTCCCCGGGAGAACACATGGTGCCTCACGCTATTGCAACTTTACGTTAGCCTCTGCCGCTGCAGGCTTGCCCTACATTCCGTACCCCTCCTCCCCCAGCCTGAGTAGCCAGAGCCTGCGAATCAGCTTCTCCTTTAACCCCCTCCTATCTGGGCGAGGAACAAAAGCCCTCAGACGACCTACACACAGAGGCGAGGCCAAATCCAAAGCTGAACCCCAGGAGCTGTGCGAACAAAGAAGAGAAAGGGAAATCTCTCCCAGCAGCCTCAGGAGCAACGGATTAAATCTCCACAATCAACTTGATGTACCTGCATCTGTCGAATACTGGAATAGACAATGAATCATCCCAAAATTAAGGTGGTGGACTTTGGGATCAACTGTAGACTTGGGGTTGCTTTCTGCATCGAATTTGTTCCTGGTTTTATGTTTATCTTAGTTTAGTATTTAGAGTTTATTATCATTGGTAGCTTTGTTTATTGATCTGGTTGCTCTCTTCCTCCTTTTTTTTTTATATACAGATATATATTTTTTTTTCCTTTTTCTCTTTTTGTGAGTGTGTATGTGTATGCTTTGTATGATTTTGTCTGTATAGCTTTGCTTTTACCATTTGTCCTGAGTTCTGTCTGTCTGTTTATTTTGTGTTTTTTTTTTTTTTAGTATAGTTTTTAGCGCTTGCTATAACTGGTGGATTTGTTTTTTGGTTTGGTTGCTCTCTTCTTTCTCTTTCTTTTTTTTTTTCTCATTTTAAAATTACTTTTAAATTTTTTAATTTTTAATAATTATTTTTTATTTTAATAAGTTTATTTTAACTTCTTTCTTTCTTTCTTTCTTTCTTTCTTTCTTTCTTTCTTTCTTTCGTTCTTTCTTTTGTTCGTTCTTTCTTTCTCGCTCTCTTTTCTTCTGGGCTGTGTGGCTGACAGGGTTTGGTGCTCCAGCCGGGTGTCAGGCCTGTGCTTCTGAGGTGGGAGAGCCAAGTTCAGGAAATTTGTCCACAGAGACCTCCTGGCTGCACATAATATCAAATGGCAAAGGCTCTCTCAGAGATCTCCAACTCAACGCTAAGACCCAGCTCCACTCAACGACGAGCAAGCTACAGTGCTGGACACCTTATGCCAAACAACTAGCAAGACAGGAACAAAACCCCACCCATTAGCAGAGAGGCTGCCTAAAATCATAATTAGGTCACAGACACCCCAAAACACACCACCAGACGTGGACCTGCCCATCAGAAAGACAAGATCCAGCCTCACCACCAGAAAACAGGCACTAGTCCCCTTCGTCAGGAAGCATACACAACCCACTGAACCAACCTTAGCCACTGGGGACAGACACCAAAAACAACGGGAACTATGAACCTGCAGCCTGTGAAAAGGAGACCCCAGACACAGTAAGTTAAGCAAAATGAGAAGACAGAAAAACACACAGCAGATGAAGGAGCAAGGCAAAAACCCACCAGACCTAAGAAATGAAGAGGAAATAGGCAGTCTACCTGAAAAAGAATTCATAATAATGATAGTAAAGTTGATCCAAAATCTTAGAAATAGAATAGAGAAAATACAAGAAACGTTTAACAAGGACCTAGAATAACTAAAGAGCAAACAAACAGAGATGAACAACACAATAAATGGAATTAAAAATTCTCTAGAAGGGATCAATAGCAGAATAACTGAGGCAGAAGAATGGATAAGTGACCTGGAAGATAAAAAAGTGGAAATAACTTCTGCAGAGCAGAATAAAGAAAAAAGAATGAAAAAAAATTGAGGACAGTCTTAGAGACTTCTGGGACAACATTAAACGCAGCAGCATTTGAATAATAGGGGTCCCGGAAGAAGAAGAGAAAAAGAAAGTGGCTCAGAAAATATTTGAAGAGATTATAGTTGAAAACTTCCTTAATATGGGAAAGGAAATACTCAATCAAGTCCAGGAAGTGCAGAGTTCCATACAGGATAAATCCAAGGAGAAACATGCCAAGACACATATTAATCAAACTATCAAAAATTAAATACAAAGAAAAAATATTAAAAGAAGCGAGGGAAAAACAACAAATAACATACAAGGGAATCCCCATAAGGTTAACAGCCAATCTTTCAGCAGAAACTCTGCAAGCCAGAAGGGAGTGGCAAGACATTTTTAAACTGATGAAAGAGAAAAACCTACAACCAAGATTACTCTACACAGCAAAGATTTCATTCAGATTTGATGGAGAAATTAAAACATTTACAGAGAAGGAAAAGCTAAGAGAATTCAGCACCACCAAACCAGCTTACAACAAATGCTAAAGGAATTTCTCTAAGTAGGAAACACAAGAGAATGAAAAGACCTACAATAACAAACCCAAAACAATTAAGAAAATGGTAATAGAAACATACATATCGATAATTACCTTAAATGTAAATGGATTAAATGCTCCAACCAAAAGACACAGACTGGCTGAATGGATACAAAAACAAGACCTGTATATATGCTGTCTAAAAGACACCCACTTCAGACCTAGGGACACATACAGACTGAAAGTGAGGGGATGTTAAAAGATATTCCATGCAAATGGAAATCAAAAGAAAGCTGGAGTAGCAATTCTCATATCAGACAAAATAGACTTTAAAATAAAGACTATTACAAGAGACAAAGAACGACACTACATAATGATCAAGGGATCAATACAAGAAGAAGATGTAACAATTGTAAATATTTATGCACCCAACATAGGAGCACCTCAATACATAAGGCAAATGCTAACAGTCATAAAAGGGGAAATCAAAGTAACACAAACATAGCAGGGGACTTTAACACCCCACTTTCACCAATGGACAGATCATCCAAAATGAAAACAAATAAGGAAACACAGCTTTACATGATACATTAAACAAGATGGACTTAATTGATATTTATAGGACATTCGATCCAAAACCAACAGAATACACTTTCTTTTCAAGTGCTCATGGAACATTCTCCAGGATAGATCATATCTTGCGTCACAAATCAAGCCTTGGTAAATTTAAGAAAATTGAAATCGTATCAAGTATCTTTTCCGACCACAATGCAATGAGACTAGATATCAATTACAGGAAAAAATCTGTAAAAAATACAAACACATGGAGGCTAAACAATACACTACTTAATAACCAAGAGATCACTGAAGAAATCAAAGTGGAAGTCAAAAAATACATAGAAACAAATGACAATGAAAACAAAACGACCCAAAACCCATGGGATGCAGCAAAAGCAGTTCTAAGAGGGAAGTTTATAGCAATACAATCCTACCTTAAGAAACAAGAAACATCTCAAATAAACAACCTAACCCTACACCTAAAGCAATTAGAGAAAGAAGAACAAAAAAACCCCAAAGATAGCAGAAGGAAAGAAATCATAAAGATCAGATCAGAAATAAATGAAAAAGAAATGAAGGAAACGATAGCAAAGATCAATAAAACTAAAAGCTGGTTCTTTGAGAAGATAAACAAAATTGATAAACCATTAGCAAGACTCATCAAGTAAAACAGGGAGAAGACTCAAATCAATAGAATTAGAAATGAAAAAGGAGAAGTAACAACTGACACTGCAGAAATACAAAGGATCATGAGAGATTACTACAAGCAACTACATGCCAATAAAATGGACAACCTGGAAGAAATGGACAAATTCTTAGGAAAGCACAACCTTCCGAGACTGAACCAGGAAGAAATAGAAAATATAAACAGACCAATCACAAACACTGAAATTGAAACTGTGATTAAAAATCTTCCAACAAACAAAAGCCCAGGTGCAGATGGCTTCACATGCGAATTCTATCAAATATTTAGCAAAGAGCTAACACCTATCCTTCTCAAACTCTTCTAAAATATAGCAGAGAGAGGAATACTCCCAAACTCATTCTACGAGGCCACCATCACCATGATACCAAAACCAGACAAAGATGTCACAAAGAAAGAAAACTACAGGCCAATATCACTGATGAACATAGATGCAAAAATACTAGCAAACAGAATTCAATAGCACATTAAAAGGATCATACACCATGATCAAGTGGGATTTATCCCAGGAATGCAAGGACTCTTCAATATATGCAAATCAATCAATGTGATACACCATATTAACAAATTGAAGGAGGAAAACCATATGGTCATCTCAATAGATGCAGAGAAAACTTTTGACAAAATTCAACACTCATTTATGATAAAAACACTCCAGAAAGTAGGCATAGAGGGAACTTACCTCAACATAATAAAGGCCATGTATGACAAACACACAGCCAACATCGTTCTCAATGGTGAAAAATTGAAACCATTTCCACTAAGATCAGGAACAAGACAAGGTTGTCCACCCTCACCACTATTATTCAGCATAATTTTGGAAGTTTTAGCCACGGCAATCAGAGAAGAAAAACAAATAAAAGGAATCCAAATCAGAAAAGAAGAAGTAAAGCTGTCACTGTTTGCAGATGCATGATACTATACATAGAGAATTCTAAAGATGCTACCAGAAAACTACTAGAGCTAATCAATGAATTTGGTAAAGTAGCAGGATACAAAATTAATGCACAGAAATCTCTTGCATTCCTATACATTAATGATGAAAAATCAGAAAGAGAAATTAAGGAAACACTCCCATTTACCATTGCAACAAAAAGAATAAAATACCTAGCAATAAACCTACCTAAGGAGACAAAAGATGTGCATGCAGAAAACTATAAGACACTGAGGAAAGAAATTAAAGATGATACAGATGGAGAGATATACCTTGTTGTTGGATTGGAAGAATCAACATTGTGAAAATGAGTATACTACACAAAGCAATCTACAGATACAATGCAATCCCTATCAAACTACCAATGGCATTTTTCACAGAACTAGAACAAAAAATTTCACACTTTGTATGGAAACACAAAAGACCCTGAATAGCCAAAGCAATCTTGAGAAAGAAAAACGGAGCTGGAGGAATCAGGCTCCCATACTTCAGACTATACTACAAACTACAGTAATCAAGACAGTATGGTACTGGCACAAAATCAGAAATATAGATCAAAGGAACAGGATAGAAAGCCCAGAGATAAACCCTGAGTTGTCGTAAAGGAAAAAGGGATTATCAGCTTGGCTTGCAGGTTGGGAAAGGTGTGGATTAGAGAAGACTTCACAGTGAGGATTCCATATGAGATGTGTCTTGAAGATGGATAGGGGTTTAATAGACAAAGAAGGAAAATCATTCAAAGCTGTAGAAACACTATGAACAAAGCTATGACATATTATGGCACATTTGGCAAACTGTAGGCCTAGAGTGTGGTCCTCAGTCATGGGAAGCAGTGTAAAATGAAGCTAGGAAGATAGTCAAGGACCAAATCAGTGAGTGACCTGTATATGCAAATGAGCTTAGATATGCAAATGGGCCTAGATAGTAATTCATAGGCAAAAGGCTTTCAATACTTTGACTGTTACTAACAATGAGAAATACATTTTGCATCACAATCACAATACATGGATATCCACACACACACTCACAAATTTATGTACAACCAAAACAAAAGTTTCACAGAATAATATTTATCCCTGCTCTCATTGCGTTTTCTTCTATTCTATTCTATTCTATCCTATCCTGTCCTATTAAAAAATTGTTGGTCTTAATAATCATAATTGATTTATTGGTCCATGAGTGGTTCAGGATCTGAAGTTTGAAAAATCCTGCTCTAGGATACGGGACTTCCCTGGTGGTCCAGTGGGTAAGAGTCCGAGCTCCCAGTGCAGACAGCCCGGGTTTGATCCCTGGTTGGGGAACTAGATCCTGCATGCTGCAGCTAAGAAGTCCACATGCCACAAGTAAGACCCGGTGCAGCCAAAATAAATAAATAAATACCAAAAAATAAAGAAAAATACTGCTCTAGGATAT